>NC_090656.1:87671503-88003169 GCF_040937935.1 Hyperolius riggenbachi
CCGAGCTCGAATAGCTGAAAAAGAACTCGAATATTCGAGCTACTCGAATATTCGAGCTCTGCTGAGCATCCCTGGTACTGAACACTTTTGTGACTTCTCTTCTCAGTGACAATGCCTCCAGCTGCACTGAAAGTCCTTTCTGACAGGACGCTTGCAGTCAAGCCTGCGCACCCAGTAGTCCAAGGGTTCATTGTCGCTGCTCGCAGTGTCTACATCCACAGTTAAGGCCAGGTAGTCGGCTACCTGCCGGCCCAGGCGTTGGTGGAGGGTGGATCCGGAAGGGCTATGGCGAGGCGTAGGACTAAAGAATGTCCGCATGTCCGACATCACGATGAGATCGCTGGAGCGTCCTGTCCTTGCCTGCGTGGACATGGGAGGAAGAGGATTAAACCAGTGGTACCTTTTATTGCGTTGTGCTGTCACATCACCCTTAAACGCATTGTAAAGAATCATTGCCAGCTTGTTCTGCAAGTGCTGAATCCTTTCCGCCTTCTGTTGAGTTGGTAACAGGTCCGCCACTTTGTGTCTGTACCGAGGTTCTAGTAGCATGGCCACCCAGTACAGGTCATTCCCCTTAAGTTTTTTTTATACGGGGGTCCCTCAACAGACTGGACAACATGAAAGAGGCCATCTGCACAAAGTCGGATCCAGACGTACTATCCATCTCCTCTTGCTCTTCCTGAGTGACGTTACGTAAGTCCTCTTCCTCCCCCCAGCCACGAACAATACCACGGGATTGTGGAGCAGCACAAGCCCCCTGTGACGGCTGCTGCGGTTGTTCTGCCTCCGTCTCTTCCTCCCCCAACACCTTCTTCATCATCCGAGTCTGACTCCTCCTCTTCCCCACACGACTCCTCTTCTTCCTCCTCCTCCCCCCTCTGTCTGCCGCAGGTGTTGAGGAAACATCTGGTTCGGAAGGAAATTGCTCCCACGACTCCTCCTGCTGTAACTGTTCTTCACGCTCCTCCACAGCTTGATCCACCAGTCTACGCATGGCACGCTCCAGGAAGAAAGCATAGGGGATCAAGTCACTGATAGTGCCTTCAGCGCGACTCACCAGGCTGGTCACCTCCTCAAACGGCCGCATGATCCTGCATGCATTTCGCATCAGTGTACAGTTGTTGGGCCACAGCATCCCCATCTTCCCAGATTGTGTTTTTCTACAGTAATTGTACAGGTACTGGGGACTGCTTTCTCCAGGTCTAGCAGGCGAGAGAACAGTGTGGATTGGTGGTACGCAAGTGATTACACTTGGCGGCACTGACATTTTTTTTTTTTTTAATTAATTTATTTATTTTTAATAAACAATATGCTGCAAAAGTCACTGAAAATACGTGTGGATTTTTAACAGCCCTGTGGGTGCTGCAGCTGCTGTCAGCTGTGAGGCTGGTGCCCTGAGGCTGGCAGTGAGGCCCTGTGGGTGCTGCTGTCAGCGGTGAGGCTGGGGCCCTGTGTCTGGCCTGGCTAGCAGTGAGGCTCTGTGGGTGCTGCTGTCAGTGGTGAGGCTGGGGCCCTGTGGCTGGCACTAGCAGACAGTACGCTACGCTAAACTCCCTACCTACCTACCCAAAGCTAAACCCCAAAGCAAATGGCGCCGATCACGCGCGGTCGGGTATTTATGCACCCGAACACGTGACCCGCTCGGCCAATCACAGCGCGAGACGCGTGCTCATCAGAACGTTCTGGCACATTCTGCTGAGCGTTCGATCAGGGGCAAGTTCGCGCCGAGCATTTATCACGGACACTGAGTTGTTCGGATGGTGTTCGCGGCGAACCCGAACAACCCAAATTTTGCCAAACCCCGAATAGTGGCGAACACTGTTCGCTCAACACTACACTTCACAAGCATATTGAAAGATAAGATATCCACCTCACTATTCAGATGCTCTGTAACCAGATAGCCAGGGTAGAGATCGCTATTAGAGATGGCCCGAACCCCCGATTTTCGGTTCGCAAATTTCTGCGAACCGCAATAGACTTCAATGAGGAGGCGAACTTTGAAAAATAGAAACACTTATGCTGGCCACAAAAGTGATGGAAAAGATGTTTCAAGGGGTCTAACATCTGCGTTTTTGCATGGATGAGTGGGATAGACGCCAAAAGTCCCGGGGAAAAATCTGGATTTGACGCAAAGCAGCGTTTTAAGGGCAGAAATCACATTGAATGCTAAATTGCAGGCAGTGACGTAGCTACAAACCTCTGGGCCCCGATGCGGAATCTGGATGTGGGCCCCCCGGCAACAACAGCCCCCCCTCCCCCGGCAACACCCGACGCACACACACATATCCGAATCCCTATAGCCAGCTATAGATCCCCCCAGTATAGGTAGCCAGGCATAGGTAAGCCAGTATAGTTGCCCCCGGTATAGGTTAGCCAGGTAGGTGCCTCCAGCATAGGTAGCCAGTATAGTTGCGTCCAGTACAGGTGAGATAGGCAGGCGCCGCCGGTATAAGTTAGATAAGTGCCCCCAGTACAGGTTAGCTAGATGGGTGCCTCTAATATAGGTAGCCAGAATAGTTGCCCCCAGCATAGGTTAGATAGGTAGGTGCCCCCAGTATAGGTTAGTGAGGTAGGTGCCTCCAATATAGGTAGCCAGTATAGTTGCCACCTGTATAGGCTAGCTAGGTGCCCCCAATACAGGTTAGATAAGTGCCCCCAGTATAGGTTAGATAGGTAGGTGCCCCCCAGTATAAGGTTAGATTAGGTAGGTGCCCCTCCAGTATAGGTTAGATTAGGAAGGTGCCCCCCAGTATAGGTTAGATTAGGTAGGTGCCCCCCATTATAGGTTAGATTAGGTAGGTGCCCCCCAGTATAGGTTAAATTAGGTAGCTGCCCCCCAGGATAGATTAGGTTGCTTCCTCCCCAGGATAGATTAGATTAAGTAGCTGCCCCCCAGTATAGGTTAGATTAGGTAGCTGCCCACCCAGGATAGAGTAGGTAGCTGCCCACCCAGGATAGAGTAGGTAGCTGCCCCCCAGGATAGAGTAGATAGCTGCCCCCCAGGATAGGTTAGGTTAGGTAGCTGCCCCCCAGGATAGGTTAGATTAGGTAGCTGCCCCCCCAGGATAGATTAGGTAAGTAGCTGCCCCCCAGGATAGGTTAGGTAGCTGCCCCCCCCAGGATAGGTTAGATTAGGTAGCTGCCCCCCCAGGATAGGTTAGATTAGGTAGCTGCCCCCCCAGGATAGGTTAGGTAGGTAGCTGCCCCCCCAGGATAGGTTAGGTAGGTAGCTGCCCCCCCAGGATAGATTAGGTAGCTGCCCCCCCCCCAGGATAGGGTAGGTAGGTAGCTGCCCCCCCCCCCCAGGATAGGTTAGGTAGGTAGTTGCCCCCCCCAGGATAGATTAGGTAAGTAGCTGCCCCCCAGGATAGGTTAGGTAGCTGCCCCCAGGATAGATTAGGTAGGTGCCCCCCCCATAATGGAGGGGGGAGCCGCAGCCGCGGGGAGGGCAGCCTGACCTCTCCCTCCCTCTCCCCAGGGCCCCCCCTCAGATGCAGAGTGAGCGCTCACGGAAGCGCTGTAGGCAGAACTCACCTCTGTCCCTGGTTCCAATCGCCACTGATCTCCTCCTCCCGCTCTGTATAGATGCTGATACACACACTGCCGGAAGCAGTAAGTGTATCAGCTTCTATGCAGAGAGGAGATCAGCGGCGATTGGAACGCAGGGAGGTGAGTTCTGCCTACAGCGCTTCCGTGCGCGCTCACTCTGCATCTGAGGGGGGGGGGGGGGGCCCGGGGAGAGGAAGGGAGGGAGAGGTCGGGCTGCCCTCCCCGCGGCTGCGGCTCCCCCTCCAAATAGCGCGCACGGGCCGCATGGCCCTCCTAACGAACATGGCCCCCCGGGCCCCTCCCCCGCCTCCTCAGGAGCCGGGCCCGGTCGCCATGGCAACCGTTGCAACCGCGGGCCCTACGCCATTGATTGCAGGCCTAAAGTGCTTTCAAACATCTTGCATGTGTATACATCAATCAGGGAGTGTAATTAGTTATGCTTCACACTGACACACCAAACTCACTGCGGTGTTATTATTATTATTATTATTATTATTATTATTATTATTATTTTATGTATATAGCGCCAACATATTCCGCAGCGCTTTACAAAGCACAATAAGACGAGAAGGGGAACATAGATACAACTAACAAATGTACAGCAGAGTTCCAAGCAGCACAAATATTGTTACAAAAACAGTTAACATTAGGAGGATGACCCTGCCCTTGCGAGCTTACAATCTAATGGATAGTGGGGGACACAATGGGTAAGGGGGTGGAGGATGGATGAGGCAGTGATTCTTTGCCTCTGATTACATTGTGACAGAGAAGTAAATAAGGGCTATAGAATGTTATAAGCTTGTCTGAAAAGGTGTGTTCAAAGAGTGCGTTTGAAGATGTCCAGGTTTGGAGCATGACGTACAGGCTGTGGAAGAGAATTCCAGATAAGGGATGATGCTCGTGTAAAGTCCTGGATGCGAGCATAAGAAGTGATCAGCTTAGAGGCCAGGAGAATTTCTTGGGAGGAGCGAAAGTTGAACATCTGTTTGTGTAGTGACGGCCGTGCTGGACTGGTGCGCACCATGGCGAGAGTGCAGGCCATGGTGGTTTTCAAGCCCATATGGTCGGGCTGAGGTAGCTGAATGACAGAACAACAGTGACTGAGTGTCCAGCTGATCGAATTTGGTCTGTCCACAATGAAGCAACGACCTTATTATCTTCTTGTAGGTAGGCATAGGTAGGTGCCCCAATAGTTAGCTAGGCAAAAGCACATTGCTAGCAGGCGGGCCTCATTCCTCCAACTTTCATCTTCTTGGGAGCATGTTGCAGCTTTGGGGAACAGTGGCGGCCATCTTGTCTGAACTTTGCTCCTGAACTGAAACAAAGGAACTTTACGAGTTTTCCCAGAAAGGACATATTTCCACGAACCTAAGTATTTTATTCCATTTTTTATTTCATACTGTGCTATTATTTGTCTCTATAATTGTTGATTTTAACGATTTTCTGTATATATTAATTACTCATATTGCATATTTAATAAACAACGCTAACGTCCTTTATTTGTTCAGCTACCCTATTATTCAGCCGCACAAACTGAACCCTGGTTTCTGAAGAGTCACTACTATTGTTGATAACTAGATAAAATAGTGTGTTTAACTGTCTTCTATTTGCAGGTCTAGCGTTAGTCAGTCAGTGGGTTCCTCTGTCCCATGGTAACAGAGGTGGTGGCAGTTATACCCTGAAATAGTGTGTAATTTGTAGTACCGTAACTCACAGGCTCCCTTCTGCCCGGTCCCCGGTCTGCTGCCAAAATCCCAGTGGTTTCTGCGCACCGATTGCGAACCACAGATTGCATGGTCTGTGTGCTGAAACCGATTGGGATGCATTGTGCGGTCCGGCCACCAGGGGCCCTGTGACAGGTAGGTGTCCCAGTAGTTAGCTAGGCATAGGTAAGAGTCCCAGTATAGGTAGGTAGGTGTCCCAGTATAGGTAGATAGGCATAGGTAGGTGCCCCAGTAGTTAGCTAGACATAGGTAGGAGTCCCAGTATAGGTAGGTAGGCATAGGTAGGTGTCCCAGTATAGGTAGATGGGCATAGGTAGGTGCCCCAGTAGTTAACTAGGCATAGGTAGGAGACCCAGTATAGGTAGGTGCCCAAGTATAGGTAGGTAGGTTCCCTAGTATAGGTAGGTAGGTAGCATAGGTAGGTGTCCCCGTATAGGTAAGTAGGTGCCCCAGTAGTTAGGTAGGCATAGGTAGGTGTCCCAGTATAGATAGTTAGGCAGGGCCTGGCTGGCACAGTAATAGCAATTACCAAGGTCCAGCTGCAACAGATAGGGCTGTATAATGCAGTGTCAGTGGGCAACACAAAAACAAAAAACACAGCAGGAGAACATTAGCTCTCAAAAGAGCTGTTGAGGGGTGCTATTTTAGCAATAACAATCAGCCAGGAGCAAGCTAACAAGTCTACAAGAGCCTAACTAATCTTTTCCTATGAGAGCCTGCCAACAGCTGTCCCTTCACTAATTAATGCAGGCACACGAGTGAGTGTAATGGCCAGCGCTGCCTGCCTTTTATAAGGGGGGGGGGGGGGGAGTGGCTCCAGGAGAGAGTGTAGCTTAATATGCTACAATGTGCCTGCTGACTGTGACGTAGAGGTAGAGATAAGCGTAATGACGTAATTACGATTTCGCGAAATTTCGCGTAATTAGTGTAATTACGATTATGGCCGTAAGTACATAATCGTAATGAAGGATTTCGCGTAAGCGTAATTTTCGCATTACAATGGGTATTTGTTCATGCCGTAATTTCGCATTAAACGCTACCGTAATTTCGCGTTAAACCGTAACGCTCCGTATAATGTAAAAAAGCCGCCGACTTTAAGGGTTAATAGCAAAGCCCCCTTAAATGCTAAGAGCCTCAAATTTGGAGAATATATTAAGGAGATCAGGAGGAATAAGAGGAAATTTTTTTTTTTTTCAAAAAGACCTTATAGTTTTTGAGAAAATCGATGTTAAAGTTTCAAAGTAAAAATGTATACATTTAAAAACCCGCCGACTTTAACGGTTAATAGCAAAGCCTGCTTAAAGTGAACCTTCGGACTAAAATTGACTCAGCAGCACTGAAAAGGCTTGGTCTTTCTTTAACAGTTTCACAGCATCAGAACTTTGTTCCTCTTATACAAGCCTCATTTTTAGCTGCGCAGAAGAAAACTGCCCGGGCAGTTTTCCCCTTATGCTGTGCAAAGCATGATGGGATTTCTGATGTTGTTGTTCTCGTTCTGCTGTTTTGGTGCAATTTTTTTTTTTTTACATTTTGAATTTGACATTTGAAGCCTAGCGTGTGCAGCTGGGAGGGGTAATCAGGACACAGGACAGTTGGAACTGTGTCTCCTGCTCCTTGTCACCTCCTTTCAACCAAAAATATGGCTGCCCCCATGACAAAGATGGCAGCCCCCATGAATCACAAACATTTGCCTGTTTTTTTAAAACAGGGTGGGTAAGAGATTATATTACCTATCTATTCTAATTAACATAACTAATTTAACTTGATGACCGTATGTTTGTTTAGTCTGAAGTTCCCCTTTAAAGTTTAGGAACACCAAATTCCCAGGGTATATTAAGGGGATCAGTGGGAATAAGAGGAACAATTTTTTTTTTTCAAAAAGACCTTATAGTTTTTGAGAAAATCGATTTTTAAGTTTCAAGGGCAAAAATGTCTTTTAAATGCGGAAAATTGCACAGGTAACAATAGTGTATTATTTTCATAGATTCCCCCAAGTGGGAAGAGTTTTACTTACTTCGTTCTGAGTGTGGGAAATATAAAAAAAAAGACGTGGGGTCCCCCCTCCCAGACCTCTTTAACCCCTTGTCCCCCATGCAGGCTGGGATAGCCAGAATGCGGAGCACCGGCCGCGTGGGGCTCCGCACCCTGACTATACCAGCCCGCATGGTCCATGGATTGGGGGGTCTCGGAAGGGGAGGGGCAGCCAAGCTTTCCCCTCCCCCTCCGAGCCCTTGTCCAATCCAAGGACAAGGGGCTCTTCTCCACCTCCGATGGGCGGTGGAGGCCGCGATTTCCTGGGGGGGAATTTACGGTAGTATTTAATGCGAAATTACGGCATGAACGAAACGCGAAATTACGCGTTGAAAATTATGCTTACGGTATTTTCAATTACGATTTTAATGGCAATTACGCTACCGTAATTCGCATGCGTAATTATAGTAATGCGAAATTACGAAAATTTTGGCTCAAAGTTGACCCTAATGGTGCACTATGGGGGCGAGCCGAACTTCCGGAAAAGTTTGCCTTACATGACGAACGCGAACCACCTGGAACCGTTCGCTGGCGAACCGTTCAGGCCATCTCTAATCGCTATCTCTCACTCTCTATCAACTTCAAAGACATCCCTTGCTGAGCCTGGAGTTTATGTTGTTGTGCTGCTGATGAAGTTCAGCATGAGGCAAGGCTACAGATTGTGATGTGATGCATGTATTTTAGTGTTCTCTGCAAAGACTCTGGGCAGTGAAACAGTTAACTGCAAACTTTCCTGCTCTGTGAAGAGGCCGGGACATTTGACCTGTGCCCCGTGATCCCATGATAGAGGCTGTAAATTGTTAGTGCCACGGTGAAACCATGACACTTGGCCTGTCTGGTGACTAGAACCTGAAATGAAAATTAAGTCAAAATAAACATACACAAGTCATACTTACCTCCTGTGTAGTCTACTCCTCAATCTCTCTCCTCTCCCCACGTCCTGTTTGTCCACTGTGATCAATGGAATTCTCCATCCTCCGTTTTGAAAATGGCCATTACACCATAACAGCTTTCTGGTCAGAACACTGTTAAACTGTAACATCGCACACTTTAAAGTCAGAAAATCACTGCACCTGTGTGGCCATGTCCTTGCTCCCGCTGATGTCACTGGGAGCGGACTGTGCAAGCACAGACCATACTGGGTCTGTGCCATACACTCCCGGTGACATCAGCAGGAGCGAGGACATGGCTGCACAGGCGCAGTTATTTTCTGACTTTAAAGTTGGAAATTCCAGAAGAGGCGGGGACTGGAGCATTGGGGAGTGGCTGCGCGGGCGCAGGACATCTGCAGGGGACCATTAGAAGCCCCAGGTAAGTTCAACTCTTTTTTTTTTTTTTTTTTTTTTTTTTTTTTCCCCTGCCCCACTACAGTAGTCCTTTAAGTTCTGCCAAAATGTTGTCAGAACTGGAAGGGAATTTGTCAGAAGAAAATGGTGAGCTTCTGAGAGGAACTGATGGCAAGGTAACTATGTAATGTTTATTTGAATTGAAGTCGTGTTTATTTTAAATAATTTTACTCCGTTCAGGTTCCCTTTAAGGAATGCAAGGGCCGCTCCCTGCTTGCGGCTATTTGGTTTTGATCACTGTAAGAAATAGGGGACCCAGCGGGACACCCTATCCCCGCCACCAACAAAAGTTGCACAAGCGGAAGGAAAAGCTAATGCCATGACCAAAGGCCAGTCCTGGTGTGCAATTTAGGGCCCTTTTCTATTGCTGCTTCCACCTGCGATGGTGTATTTGCGCAAGAAGCAATTTCTTCTAGCCACGATTACGTTGTAAGTTTATCGTGGTGATAATAATGCGAGCCAACAATTGCGTGCAGGGTAAAAGAGAAGAGCAGTAGTGGGAAATGAGTACCGCAATGTACATTGTGGTGCTCTAGCGATCGGCAAAAAGATCGCAGCCAGTGGACAACAGGACCGGTTCTAGATAGGCTCATGTGAGGGGGCAGAAATGTGAAGGAGGCATCACAATCAATTAGAAATGATTGCATACCTCCCAACTGTTTGAGATGAGAAAGAGGGAGACTTAAGCCCTGCCACACCCCTGATCACGCCCCCATCACACCCCTAGTCACGCAAATCATAAAGTTTTCGTAAGAAAAATATATTGTTTTATAATTCAAACCATACTGGTCCTTTCTATCCTGGTTCATTTTCCTTCATATTAACATTTTAAAATTAGTAATATATCAATTTAAAGGATGGGAATAAAGCTTAGTCAATCAAACACATTTTTAGTAGAGAAATAAATATATTTACATAGAAAGAGGGACAAAGTCCTGAAAGAGGGACAAATGAGGAGGAAAGAGGGACAGGGCTCCCAAAGAGGGACTGCCCTCCAAAAGAGGGACAGTTGGGAGTTATGTGATTGTTCATATGAACGATCGAAATGATCAGTTGGGACCACTAATGGACAAAACTCTCCTAACCATTCCAATCAGATTAATGAAAGTGATCCCAAAATCGGATTGGTTTCTTTAATCTAATTGATTGGTTAGGAGACATTTGCCCATTAGGAAAATAGGGGGCTGTGTGTCTCCAGGGCAGTTTTTAGGCTAAATTTCACCCAGTTCGAGAGTCCAAAAATATGCCCCCCCCCCCCCCCCCCCCAACCACCTTCCCCAAAATCAGAGCTGCTAATTGAAATCATGTCAAAACGCTTCTTGAAACCAAATCACCATTTTTATTTTTATTTTAATAAATTACAACACTTCACTAAAAGGTGCAGGCAGGGTGATGCTGGAGAACTGTAGTATAAAGGTAGGCAATACACTTAAAAAGAGTAGTCCTACAGACTAACCAACAAGCTCAAGGGGCCATATGCAATTCACTTTTTCACCTGAGTTTTCTCCTAGGTGATATTTTAAAACTTGTCAATAAAATGCCTTTTGAACCACCAGCAAGCAAAAAAAATACTCAAAATAATTTATAAATAATAATAATAAAATAAATAGCCAGGTGTATATGTGCCCAGTATATGTAGCCAGGGGTATATGTGCCAGTATTTGTAGCCAGGGGGAGGGGGGTATATGTGCCAGTATATGTAGCCAGGGGTATATGTGCCCAGTATATTGTAGCCAGGTGTATATGTGCCAAGTATATGTAGCCAGGGGTATATGTGCCCAGTATATGTAGCCAGGGGTATATGTGCCAGTATATGTAGCCAGGGGTATATGTGCCAAGTATATGTAGCCAGGGGTATATGTGCCAAGTATATGTAGCCAGGTGTATATGTGCCAAGTATATGTAGCCAGGTGTATATGTGACAAGTATATGTAGCCAGGTGTATATGTAGCCAGGGGTATATGTTCCCAGTATATGTAGCCAGGGGTATATGTGCCAGTATATGTAGCCAGGGGTATATGTGCCAGTATATGTAGCCAGGGGTATATGTGCCAAGTATATGTAGCCAGGGGTATATGTGACAAGTATATGTAGCCAGGGGTATATGTGACAAGTATATGTAGCCAGGTGTATATGTGACAAGTATATGTAGCCAGGTGTATATGTGACAAGTATATGTAGCCAGGTGTATATGTGCCCAGACTTATGTAGCCAGGTGTATATGTGCCCAGACAGACTTGTGTAGCCAGGTGTATATGTGCCCAGACAGACTTATGTAGCCAGGTGTATATGTGCCCAGACAGACTTATGTAGCCAGGTGTATATGTGCCCATATTGTGTAGCCAGTCTGTCAGAGTCGACCATCTGACTTTAGCCCAGGGTAAAAAGAGCGCCCCCCTCCCCCCCCCCCCCTCGTCATAAAGAGAGAGCCTGGCACTGGCAGTGCAGTACATAGACTGCCTGCCTACTTACCATGTTGTCCATCATCATGGCAGGCCAGGTGCAACTGGAGTTTGGAAGGATCGGTGGGGGTCCGGAGGTGCTAGCGGGCAGGCAGCGGCAGGCTGGCAGCAAGGGCAAGGCTGGCTGGGCTGGGCACACACTACTAGCAGGCGCAGCAGTGGCAGCGAGGAGCCCGAGTGGCACTGGCCAAAAAGACTCCACCTCTGACACACAATGGTGAAAAACAGAAAACGTCCATGACAGGATGGAATAGCGCGGCCGCTCCTGTCACGTGACGGTGACGTCAACACGCAGGAGCACTCGCCGCCCAGAAGGATCTAGCTAGTAAGCTAGCTAGGAAGCCGGTGATCGATTCGGGCTGGTGCGCACAGCGGCACAGCTCCTCCTGCCTCTCGCTGCACCGGCTCCTAGGAGCAGCCAGCAGTGACGTCACATCCTTTCCTTCTGCCTGGCGCCCCCCCCCAATTTGTCTTTCATAGGCGCCCTGTTCAGCAGAACCGGCTGAACGGGGCTAGAAACGGCCCTGTGTGTCTCCATCCTACTCCTAGAGCAGAGCGGTATGTGTTAACTTGTAATGTGCATCTGATGGGCAGATAGCAGCATGTACTGAGTGAGGTGAGGCATAGCTGCATTGCTGTCACCTGTTATCTGCTGCTGCCCGGTCTTTTTCCCTTCCTCTCTTCCTCCTCTGCCCCCTCCGCCGATCACTCCTGCTGGCTGCCTGGACCTCAGAACACTGTGCATCGCCGGGCGTCCTTGCAAGTTGCAAACTGTGGCAGTATCCTCTGCCCCCCCTCGCACCGCTCTGTCTGCTGCCCGAATGTGGGAGGGATCTGCCCGTCAGGGAGGATTAGTGTCTAGAATTACCCATAGGTCCCGAGCGGTGGAGGGGATCTGTTTCCAATGGTAGCTGGGAGAGCCTGCCCGTCGGGAGGAGGTGTAGCGCTGACAGCCAATGAGAGCATGAAGGGCATCCTGTTCACACTCCAATTTGCTGTCAGTAATACACTTCCTCCCGACAGGCCGGCTCTCCCAATAACTATGGAGACGCATCCCCTCCACCACAAGGGACACTCGGGTAACTCCAGATGCCGTAGTCGCTTGCACGCACAGCCGCCCTGCTGGACCAATCCCCCCCCCCCCCCCTTGTCTGGGCAGCAGACAGAGCGGGGGAGATCGCTCTGTCCCAAAACCTTTTGTGGTGGTGTTCTGTGGACTAATGAAACAAAATTAGAACTGTTTGGGCCCATGGATCAATGCTATGTTTGGAGGAGGAGGAACAAGGCCTATGAAGAAAAGAACACCTTGCCTACTGTGAAGCATGGTGGGGGGTCAATCATGCTTTGGGGCTGTTTTGCTTCTGCAGGTACAGGGAAGCTTCAGCTTGTGCAAGGTACCATGAACTCTCTTCAGTACCAGGAGATATTGGATGAAAATGTGATGCAGTCCATCACAAACCTGAGGCTTGGGAGACGTTGAACCTTTCAACAGGACAATGATCCTAAGCCTACCTCCTAGTCCACTAGAGCATGGTTGCAGATTAAAGGCTGGAGCATTTTGGATTGGCCATCGCAGTCACCAGACTTAAAGAGAACCTGTACTGAGTAAAAATATTTAAAATAAACACATGAGGTAACTTCGAATTAACATTACATAGTTACCTTGCCATCAGTTCCTCTCAGAAGCTCACCATTTTCTTCTGAAAATAATCCCTTCCAGTTCTGACAATATTTTGTCAGATCTGAAATATATCAGTTGCTGTCAGTAAAATATCAGTTGCTGTCAGTTATAGCTGAGAGGAAAACTGATGTACCAGATAATGTCCATGTTTCCCTATGGCTCAAGTGGGCGATGTTACAGTTTAACTGTGTGTTGACCAGAAAGCTGTTATGGGTAATGGCCATTTTCAAAATGGAGGACGGAAAATTCCCTTGATCACAGTGAACAAGCAGGACACGGGACAGGAGAAAGAGACTGAGGAGTAGACTACATGGAAGGTAAGTATGACTTGTGTATGCTTATTTTGACTTTTAATTTTCAGTTCAGGTTTTCTTTAAAGAGAAACTCCAGTGAACATTTTACTGTTGGCAGGTGATGTAGCTGCTGCATGGTTTTTGGCAGTTGGAAACAGCTGTAAACAGCTATTTTCCACAATGCAACAAGGTTCACAGACAGGAAACTGCCAAAAGTTTGAACTTTTCTTGTGGGAGGGGTTTCTTGTGGGAGGGGATTCACCACAATATCAGTCATACAGCGCCCCCTGATGGTCTATTTGTGAATAGATTTCTCATGTAAAAGGGGGTATCAGCTACGGATTAAGATAAAGTTCAATTTTTGGTCTGAGTTTCTCTTTAAATCCGATTAAGAACCTCTGGTGGGACTTAAAGAGTAACTGTCAGGCTGCAAAAGCTAATTTAAACCTCTATTCTGTATTAAACAGTTTAGAAGCAAGCCAAAAAGGCAATACTGAAGTTAAAAATCTCTCTTACTTTTGATGTGTGCTGACAGCAAGGCTCTGTATTCCCAAGCTCTTAAAAGGACGAAAGGCCGCATAACATACAGCAAAGCATTCTGGGGCCCTCCCCTCGGCTGCTAGTGAGAAGTTACAGGGTCAAGTTACAACAGCATGTAACTCAGTCCAGCGCACAGCACTGATAAATCTCGGGGCAGAGTACACTGCAGGAGTCCGCTATTGTTCCTAGCCACATGGCTAATTAATATTCACTGCACAGTAGTGTTATTCAGTACGAGCTTTTCTGTGAGTGGAATCATCAGGAAGCAGGCAGGACATGACGACAGATTTGGCTTCATAGGAGACAGACAAACATGGAACCTGCCAAGACAAACATGGAACCTGCCATGAGCTGTCAGGAGCATCAATCTCTGCATATACTATATAAAAATTCTGTGAAATCCAAACGTGGACAGTTAAATGCATATGTAATGTAAGTACAGCCAATATTTAGCTACTGATATGTGTTTATTTTCTCTGAGACCTTATACCTAACAGCTCCTCTTTAAAGAAAGCAGTTGCAGCGTGAAAGCCTAAGAATGTTACTGAATGGGAGGCTTTTCCTTCATGAAGAATGGGCTAAGATACCCGTAGATCGCTGCAAGACACTTGTGTCAAGCTATGCTTCACGTTTAAAAGCTGGAAAAGGTTGTTGTACTAAGTACTAAGAATTAATGTCACTTGGGGGTTGAATAAAACTGATAATGATGAGAGCACAGAAAAGACATTTGTGGTTATTTCATTATAAATGTTATGTCAAACTGGCCAAAACACTCAATTTCAGTGGGGGTTGAATAATTTTGAACACAACTGTATATATTAATATTAATTTCAAAATTAATTGTGGCGCTTTTAGACTGGTGTTTAGTGGGCTGCAGGGAGAGTTATAAGGTCTGCTTTAACCTTATCGATTCTTTAAACAGGTAAAATTAGTCTATCTGCGCCCCAGTGACCAATACACTTTGTTTTCCAATATAAAAGTTTTAATTATAAAACAAGCTCAATTAAAACAACAATTGTGTCTCCCAAACTACTAGAGATCAGCTGACCTCACCACACCTCAATACTTCCACACACACTCCACAGCCACAGCTCACGATGGTTGCGATCTCTACCTACTGAAAAGCCAGCCTAAAGCCGCCCGTGATCAGACAGGGGGATCCCCACCCCCGCTGTGTCTCTTAGTAGTTTGCGGGCCTGTTCTCTTAAATTAATGAGGTGGATAGCAGTCCGGTGTAGATTAAATAGCCTTTCCAAAACGTTTTTGCGGTAAAAGTGCTTCAAACGCTGTATAAACGCTTAATGAGCGCTAGATCCTCCATAAAAATATATATGTATAACAGATCTCAGTCTCCAGTCCTGTATATACTGTAAATGTCCTCTTCATATATTCAATGTTTCATCAATAACCTTAGACAGTGAAGTTCATAGCAGTTCTCTGCTCCGCATATAGCGTGTTACTTATTGACTCACGTCTCCCTTGATGTATGGAAGGGCTGGACGTTTTCTCCTCTGTCAGCTGGATAAAAGGAGTCTTGAACAGCGTGCCTCTACGAGCTCCCTGGTCCCGGCCGGAGACTCCTGGGGCTCGGAGCCGCTTACTGCTTGGCGGTGATACTCTCCGTGAACGGGATGTTACCGGGTGACGTCACCTCGTTTCTCCACCAATCAGGGCCTACGCGTTTCGGCAGGAAACGCCTACCTTCATCAGGGCCTTCCTGATTGGCTATCTCCCTCCGTCCTTTGTAGCTGTAACTCCGCCTCCTCCATTTGTTGCCTTATCGTAACACTCATTCTCTGCGGGCTGTTAAAAAGCAAATAGCTCAACATCATTGTTTAGACCACAAGGGGCCAGACTATTTAAAGTGTAAATCCACTTTGTCTCTTCTCTTGACATTTTTTTAATAAAATCGCCACCTCTCCACTCTTTTTCCACCAATTTTATGGCATAAAACTTCAATGAATCAAGGCTACCATTATGTTTATCTTTAAAATGTTTAGCTAAGGGGTACTTGCTGCCTCCCCCTTTGATAATATTGATATGCTCCCCAATTCTGGATGACAACTTTCTTTTGGTTCTACCAACGTACTGCTTAGGACAGCCACACTCTATTACATAAATAACCCCCATACTAATACAATTTAAATTGTTATCAATCTTAAATTCCTGACCAGTTGCACATGATCTAAATTTACAGATGGGGTCAGTGTGCCTGGTATTCTTACATGCATTGCAGAAACCACATCTTTTAAATCCCCCACTACCCCATTTCCCTCCCACCTTCTCTTTTAAGGGAATAGTTGGTGATATAATGCTCTTAATATTTGTAGCTCGCCTGAATGTGAATTCGGGTTGTCCTGATAGGATTCCATTGAGTGTCTTGTCCTGTTGTAATATATGCCAATATTTACCCACTATCTTTCTGACTCTACCAGCTTGTTGTGAGTACTTCATTTTTATACTAAGGGGTGGTGACATTGGTGGTCTGATCTTTGATTTTAATAGGTCAGCCCTTCTACTTTCTCGTGCTTCCTCCTCAACCTTTGCTAAAGCATTTCCCTCATAATTCCTCTCTAAAAATCTCTCTTTTATTACGTTAGCCTGAGTATCATAGTCTACTAATTCCGTACAATTTCTCCGAATTCTTAGAAATTGACTTTTTGGGACATTGGACAGCCACTTCAACATATGACAGCTGTCCAAATAGATGTAGCTATTTGTGTCTACTTTTTTAAAAAAGGTTTTTGTCTTAATCTTACCTTCTTCTATAAAAATTGTTAAATCTGAAAAATTAATCTGTAAGTTGCTGTACTCGCTTGTGAATGTCAAATTGTACTCATTGACATTCAACCAAGCGAGAAATGTTAAAAGCTTCTCCCTCCCTCCCCCCCACACAAAAAAAGCGTCATCTATAAATCTCTTCCACACTACCAGGTCCGCACCTGGGCTCTCTGGGCCCCCCAGGATAAATTTCTCCCAGTAGGCCATAAATAGGTTTGCGAACCCAGGTGCGAACCTGGTCCCCATCGCTGTTCCTATCTGCTGTAAGTAATATTGGCCATTGTAATAAAAATAATTATGGGTTAAAATGAAATAAATTGCTCTCTCTATAAATCTAACTTGATCCACTGGAATATCGGTAAGGGTCTCTAGAAAGAATCTGACCGCCTCCAAACCCCTTCTATGACTGATAACCGTGTATAACGAACTAACATCCGCCACACATAGTATATAGTTGTCTTTCCATTCCAGACCTTCCAATATTCGCAAAATGTGGCCTGTATCCTTAATGTAAGATTTGGTCCTTACTA
Source organism: Hyperolius riggenbachi (assembly GCF_040937935.1). NCBI lineage: Eukaryota > Metazoa > Chordata > Amphibia > Anura > Hyperoliidae > Hyperolius > Hyperolius riggenbachi. Next base: position 87,688,441 of record NC_090656.1, read on the forward strand.
CCGCCCTTTGCAAAAATTGATCAATGTACTCTGATAGATTTGCCGTTAGGGACCCAATACCGGAGATAATTGGTCTCCCCGGTGGGTTGTCCAATTTCTTATGAATTTTGGGTAGATGATAATACACTGGCAGTCTTGGGTGGGTTTGGAGTATGTAGTCGGCCTCTTTCTCATTCAAAATACCTTGTTCCTTCCCTTCCTCTATCAATACCTTCAGTTCTCTTTGGAAATCTCTGCATGGGTCCCTTTTGAGTTTTAAATATGTATCGCTATCGGCCAGTTGTCTTTCAGCTTCTCTTTCATAATCCTCAATATCTTGAATAACTACCCCTCCCCCCTTGTCTGCTGGTCTGATGATTATTTTGGGATCCTCCCTTAATTTCTTCATTCCCTGTTTCTCACTCTTGGTTAAATTTGAACTTTTGTCTTCCCGTATTTTTCTAATATCACCCATTACCATCGTCTCGAAGGTTGTCATTGAGTCACTCATCTCGTTGGTAGGATTAAAATTGGAACGATTCTTTAATTCTGTATGCATGAAGACCTCTGCACTGCTTTGGTCTACCCTAGGGATTTTCTTTAAGAAATGTTTCTTAAGGCATAATTGCCTCATAAATTTTTTTACTCCCACAAAGGTGTCTAATTTATTGACACCCGTGGTGGGAGCAAATTTAAGACCTTTCTTTAAAAGGGATACCTCATTATCTTCTAAGACCCTACTGCTTAAGTTAAATATCCCATCTTTACATTCATTAGGGGCAACAGTTTCATTGGTCAGATTTTTTTCTTTTTTGGTGTGGCCCCTCCCCCTACTTCCTCTATATCTCCTTTTGATCTCCTGTCCTTGACTAAAAAATGCTCCGTTATTTTCTTATTATTGGATCTTAATCTCATCTTATCTTGATTCTTGACTTTAGGTCTTTCATCTAGGATGGTTCTATAGTCCAAATATCTATTTGGACGTTTAATCTTTGATGGGCTCCTATCGGTTGGATATAATCCTCTCTCCTGATCTACCGCCAGAGGGGAGAATCTGTTAGTGGTGGGAATTTGTATAGAGACCTGGGCTTCTACAGGCACTGGTGCTGATGTCAATCTAGACTCTTCCTGTATTTTTAAAGGCTCAGCTTGTATGTTTGTGTCAGTGGGGGTTTTGACTTCTAAAGTTGCCACCTTAGTCACAACTATCGATGTTTCGACCTCTCTTTCCTTTAGTGTTAATTCTATATCTTTGATGGCCTCTTGTACTATTTCTATTAGCTGTTCCCCATGGTCCACTGCTGGATTGCTGTTTTTAGTGGCCCTCACTCCAGCTACATCTTCACCTATAATTTCCTTTGTACTTTTTATGTCAATTTGGGTTCCTATTCTTGATGGTTTATCTACTCCAGCTGGCCTGCTAGATTCTTCATTCGTTGTTAATCTAAAATTTTCCTCTGGGAGGGTGAACAATACCCTTCCATCTAGGTGCCCCCCACTCAGTTCTTCAATTGTTCCCTCTGTTAAGATGTTAGATCCAAAAGTTCTGAGGTCTTCACACTCTACAGAATCACGTGCAAATTTCTTTAATTTCCTTTGTAATATTTCCTCCTCTGTTTTAATTAACCTTCCTTGTATATTCCGTTCCAACTTTTTAAAAATCTCTGTCTCCGAATGTGGCTCTAATTTATTGTACAAACCCCTAACTTCTTCGCTATTATTAATAATCTGCATCCTTCTTACTTCCATCACAAATTCCATCACCTGCATCGAAAAGGACATGAACATTCTATCCCAATCTGCTTGCACCTCCTCAGAACATAGATCAAACGCCAATGCTTTCGACACAATCAAGCCTGGGGGACACTTTCCTTGTTGCTGGTACCTTTCTAATGAAAAAACCTCCCATAAATTCTTAGTTTCTTGTGTTAATAGTTTTTCTAATCTCCTGCTATTGGTTTTAATAAAATTTTCGTCTCTGAAATCCACCACTGGTCTGTGGTTATTCTGAAATATAGTTCTTATTCTTCCCAATCGATCCTCTCTGTATGTCCACAGATCGGTGCTAATCTCAAATAGATTTTCCATCCTAATTCTTAAGCTGCTCACAACTACAAAAGCAATTTCAAAGATCCAATAATAAGAAAATAACGGAGCATTTTTTAGTCAAGGACAGGAGATCAAAAGGAGATATAGAGGAAGTAGGGGGAGGGGCCACACCAAAAAAGAAAAAAATCTGACCAATGAAACTGTTGCCCCTAATGAATGTAAAGATGGGATATTTAACTTAAGCAGTAGGGTCTTAGAAGATAATGAGGTATCCCTTTTAAAGAAAGGTCTTAAATTTGCTCCCACCACGGGTGTCAATAAATTAGACACCTTTGTGGGAGTAAAAAAATTTATGAGGCAATTATGCCTTAAGAAACATTTCTTAAAGAAAATCCCTAGGGTAGACCAAAGCAGTGCAGAGGTCTTCATGCATACAGAATTAAAGAATCGTTCCAATTTTAATCCTACCAACGAGATGAGTGACTCAATGACAACCTTCGAGACGATGGTAATGGGTGATATTAGAAAAATACGGGAAGACAAAAGTTCAAATTTAACCAAGAGTGAGAAACAGGGAATGAAGAAATTAAGGGAGGATCCCAAAATAATCATCAGACCAGCAGACAAGGGGGGAGGGGTAGTTATTCAAGATATTGAGGATTATGAAAGAGAAGCTGAAAGACAACTGGCCGATAGCGATACATATTTAAAACTCAAAAGGGACCCATGCAGAGATTTCCAAAGAGAACTGAAGGTATTGATAGAGGAAGGGAAGGAACAAGGTATTTTGAATGAGAAAGAGGCCGACTACATACTCCAAACCCACCCAAGACTGCCAGTGTATTATCATCTACCCAAAATTCATAAGAAATTGGACAACCCACCGGGGAGACCAATTATCTCCGGTATTGGGTCCCTAACGGCAAATCTATCAGAGTACATTGATCAATTTTTGCAAAGGGCGGTAGTAAGGACCAAATCTTACATTAAGGATACAGGCCACATTTTGCGAATATTGGAAGGTCTGGAATGGAAAGACAACTATATACTATGTGTGGCGGATGTTAGTTCGTTATACACGGTTATCAGTCATAGAAGGGGTTTGGAGGCGGTCAGATTCTTTCTAGAGACCCTTACCGATATTCCAGTGGATCAAGTTAGATTTATAGAGAGAGCAATTTATTTCATTTTAACCCATAATTATTTTTATTACAATGGCCAATATTACTTACAGCAGATAGGAACAGCGATGGGGACCAGGTTCGCACCTGGGTTCGCAAACCTATTTATGGCCTACTGGGAGAAATTTATCCTGGGGGGCCCAGAGAGCCCAGGTGCGGACCTGGTAGTGTGGAAGAGATTTATAGATGACGCTTTTTTTGTGTGGGGGGGAGGGAGGGAGAAGCTTTTAACATTTCTCGCTTGGTTGAATGTCAATGAGTACAATTTGACATTCACAAGCGAGTACAGCAACTTACAGATTAATTTTTCAGATTTAACAATTTTTATAGAAGAAGGTAAGATTAAGACAAAAACCTTTTTTAAAAAAGTAGACACAAATAGCTACATCTATTTGGACAGCTGTCATATGTTGAAGTGGCTGTCCAATGTCCCAAAAAGTCAATTTCTAAGAATTCGGAGAAATTGTACGGAATTAGTAGACTATGATACTCAGGCTAACGTAATAAAAGAGAGATTTTTAGAGAGGAATTATGAGGGAAATGCTTTAGCAAAGGTTGAGGAGGAAGCACGAGAAAGTAGAAGGGCTGACCTATTAAAATCAAAGATCAGACCACCAATGTCACCACCCCTTAGTATAAAAATGAAGTACTCACAACAAGCTGGTAGAGTCAGAAAGATAGTGGGTAAATATTGGCATATATTACAACAGGACAAGACACTCAATGGAATCCTATCAGGACAACCCGAATTCACATTCAGGCGAGCTACAAATATTAAGAGCATTATAGCACCAACTATTCCCTTAAAAGAGAAGGTGGGAGGGAAATGGGGTAGTGGGGGATTTAAAAGATGTGGTTTCTGCAATGCATGTAAGAATACCAGGCACACTGACCCCATCTGTAAATTTAGATCATGTGCAACTGGTCAGGAATTTAAGATTGATAACAATTTAAATTGTATTAGTATGGGGGTTATTTATGTAATAGAGTGTGGCTGTCCTAAGCAGTACGTTGGTAGAACCAAAAGAAAGTTGTCATCCAGAATTGGGGAGCATATCAATATTATCAAAGGGGGAGGCAGCAAGTACCCCTTAGCTAAACATTTTAAAGATAAACATAATGGTAGCCTTGATTCATTGAAGTTTTATGCCATAAAATTGGTGGAAAAAGAGTGGAGAGGTGGCGATTTTATTAAAAAAATGTCAAGAGAAGAGACAAAGTGGATTTACACTTTAAATAGTCTGGCCCCTTGTGGTCTAAACAATGATGTTGAGCTATTTGCTTTTTAACAGCCCGCAGAGAATGAGTGTTACGATAAGGCAACAAATGGAGGAGGCGGAGTTACAGCTACAAAGGACGGAGGGAGATAGCCAATCAGGAAGGCCCTGATGAAGGTAGGCGTTTCCTGCCGAAACGCGTAGGCCCTGATTGGTGGAGAAACGAGGTGACGTCACCCGGTAACATCCCGTTCACGGAGAGTATCACCGCCAAGCAGTAAGCGGCTCCGAGCCCCAGGAGTCTCCGGCCGGGACCAGGGAGCTCGTAGAGGCACGCTGTTCAAGACTCCTTTTATCCAGCTGACAGAGGAGAAAACGTCCAGCCCTTCCATACATCAAGGGAGACGTGAGTCAATAAGTAACACGCTATATGCGGAGCAGAGAACTGCTATGAACTTCACTGTCTAAGGTTATTGATGAAACATTGAATATATGAAGAGGACATTTACAGTATATACAGGACTGGAGACTGAGATCTGTTATACATATATATTTTTATGGAGGATCTAGCGCTCATTAAGCGTTTATACAGCGTTTGAAGCACTTTTACCGCAAAAACGTTTTGGAAAGGCTATTTAATCTACACCGGACTGCTATCCACCTCATTAATTTAAGAGAACAGGCCCGCAAACTACTAACAGACACAGCGGGGGTGGGGATCCCCCTGTCTGATCACGGGCGGCTTTAGGCTGGCTTTTCAGTAGGTAGAGATCGCAACCATCGTGAGCTGTGGCTGTGGAGTGTGTGTGGAAGTATTGAGGTGTGGTGAGGTCAGCTGATCTCTAGTAGTTTGGGAGACACAATTGTTGTTTTAATTGAGCTTGTTTTATAATTAAAACTTTTATATTGGAAAACAAAGTGTATTGGTCACTGGGGCGCAGATAGACTAATTTTACCTGTATATATTAATAAACTGACAATCTACTACACACCATTCAATTTTCATAAAAATTGATCAGAAAAATCCAGCAAACCCGATCAAATTTTATCAAATAAAAACGGGAAATCCGATCGCATTTTTTGCTCGAATGTAAAAATTTTTTTGATTTTTCAGGAATTCCGATCTTATTTATCGAATTTTTGTAAAATCAGATCATTTTATTGCATCGTGTATGGCCACCTTTAAGGTGGCCATACACCATACAATTTTTTTAAATATCTGTTCCCCAGATATGATAAAAAAAGATTGGAAACTCTGAGAAAATTGCTAGGGTGTATATATTAATACATTCACAATCTAACACACGCCATACAATCTTTAGAAAAATTTAAGAAAAATTTCCAGCATTGGTCGATAAAAAAAAAAAAGAGAAATCCGATTGGATTTTTCAGTCGAATGAAAAAAAAGCTTGATTTTTTTTCGGGAGATCCGATCATATTTATCGAATTGCTGTAAAATTGGATTATTTTATTGTATCGTGTGTGGCCACCTTTAGAGTTTATTTAAAGTGTACCTGAGATAAAGTAAGTGTAACGATTGGGAAATTATTTCCGTGGTCAGCGCACAAGATGCGCGCTGAAACTGCGGAAATCCTCCACAAGCGTATAAAAATGACAGAACCCAGCTTGGGTGCAATGCACCTGTAGAGAGAAAGTGAGCACAGAGACAGAATGTATGCGTGTCCACCAATCTAGTCGCCACCCGGCGATGGTGAACACACAACAGCGGAAACCAAGTGGGAACGCAATCGCAAGAGTGGCGATTGCCAATAGTGACACAAGACCGAGTAAGATAGAGCACGAGTGTAGCAAGAAAGACACAGCAAATAACAATGATCAGAACGCCAAGGAAAATAACAAATGCACGCGCTAAGCGCGGTCGCTGCACGAAAAGCGCAACAGCGACAAAGCACGCTAATTCCGCGGTCTCCGCACGAAAAGCGCAACAGAGACAAAGCACGCCAACCCTAACTAACCAATGTAACACGAAAACGAAAAGAGAATGCGAATGCTTGCTAAGCGGTAACCTCACCAAGCCTACAGCAGGACAGACAGGAGCAACCAGTAGCAACCACAGCTCTGGCCTACACTCCCAGACAGTGTACAGAAGGAACCACCGTCACTACCGCTAGGGCGAATGCGATCTAAACAGACGGAACGATTCGCTACCGCCAACCGCCGGCGACAGCGCAATCGCAAAGGAAAGACAGCGCAATCGCAAGAACAAGACACGACACTAAACAGGAATGCGAGGAGCACTCCCAAAGGGTATCTACTCTAAGCTAGCAATAGTATCCAACAATGAGCAGAGGGCTGAGACTCTAGGCAAGTTAGCAGGAACAAACCATCATGACCAGCCAGGAATTCTGGGAAGAAATGGTTTTTATACTGCAAGCCATCAGAGGAAGCAGCCAAGCAATTTGCATGACAAGTGGATGCAAATTCCTCCCCAGAACAGCAGCTCAGCAAGTTGCAGAGTGAAGACAGGTCTCCTTTCCAGGGACCTGCAACGCTCAGAGCTACAAAATGGTCAAAAAGCTGTCTGCCTGTGCAGACAGCAGAGCAGATCATTACAGTAACCCCCCCCCCCCCCCCCTCTAGGGACGCCTTCCAGATGTCTCTCAAAACTGATATTTCCCAAAAAAATATCTGACTGAACACTCATGAAGGTCGGGACAGCCCGACAAGGCTCAATTCCAGAGTCAATCTTCCCGAAACCGACCTCGTTGGAAGCAGAAACCACCGAAACATGCCCATCAGTACTACAAGTCTCAGCGTAACACTTATCAGAACTGTGAATGCCAGAAAAGAGCCCATCGATACCCTCCAAGCAATACCCACCACCTTCCAGGGACCGTCCAAAAATACCAAATCTGCCACAATAGCCATTTGAATTGTCCCTTTCAATAGAGAAGCCACTGTTGATCCCATCCAGGGTACCAAGAAAAATTTCTCCCAGAATCTCCCAGAACACTTTGAAGCTCCGCAGAGATCTCAAGAGGCCAGAATGTTCACCAGGCTCACACGAAGAACTATCAAGAACCCCTATGGAACCTATGACAATTCCGGATTCAGGATTACCAGGACAACCATCAAGATCAGGGCTTTCAGGGACCACTTCTGGGCATGCAGGCAAAATCAGAACATGTCTCCACCGAGGAAGCATCTGAGCATGCTGGTAACCGAGACACACTTGGGCATGGGCGTAGGGCCCGAGGTCGCAGCAGTCGCACGTGCGACTGGGCCCGGCTCCTGAAGCCTTGATGGGGGGGCCCGGCGGTCGGCTCCTCTCCGATGCGTGTGTACTGAGGTAACAGATAAGCAGTGCAGGCAGCCACTTTTTTTTTTTTTTTTTTTTTTTTTTTTTTACCGTACTGTTGGCCACACTGTTCTTTCTCCCTCCTCTCTATCCCGGCCCCTCTTAATGGTAATGAGAAAGACGTCAGACGTGTCAGGCGTGCACACGCTGACCTGACGTCTCTCTGCAATGCGTGGCTCGGCGGGAAACAGCTGAGAGGGAGAGGAGAGAGAAGCTGATGGGAGATCCTGTCCTGACAAGACCAGTAGACTGGAGATGTGTGCAGCAGCCAGCTGCAAGTCCAGTTCTCTTATCACCCCCTTCAGAGGATTGATTGATCTCTGGACACTTCTTCTCCCCTGAGACAAATAATGGAGGCTGCTGGTGATGAGAGTAAGGTCAAGCTGCGACTTCCAGGATTCAGGACAGGAGACTGAAGAGTGGTGAGATTCAGCCTGTGTGGGTGATAGCTTCTCAGAGTCAGGCAAGTGTCTGGATGTAGGGGAAGGGGAGAGCTGGCATAAGTTTATGTGTAGCCTGGGAGGGGGAGATGTGGACATGTCTGTAGGGATTTAGCTGTGGGGGACAGGTGAGAAATCTAGGATCTGGCTGTGGGGATGAGAGAAACTTTACCTGTAGTGGTAAGGGTGGGTGCTAGTAAGGATGAGAATTGGCTGTAGCTAGATGTAGTTGGCGGGAGATATTGTGTCACTGACAGGGCCGGATTTATACTTTTTACCGCCCTAGGCCAACTGTCAACAACCGCCCCCTCCCCCCCCCCCCCCAACTTATGCGCACACAAAATATTAAACCACCATTCCCTACCCCCACGCTTGCCGCCCAGGCCAGTGATGGTAATCTTGCACTTTCTGAGTCCTCCTGGCCTTCAGAAAGGTCCTCCCACTCTGCATGCTGATAGATAGAGCAGATGGGTCAAGTAGATTATTTCTGATACACGCGATCTGCTCCGGATTGATAATGGGATACATTTTCAGAGTATTACTGCACAAAATCCATCCCGTTATCGATTGGGAGCAGATTGGACTTGTTGGAAATTGTTGATTCGACCCATCCATCTGGAAAGTTGCATGCTGTGTACCAGACATTACACTGTGGTTTGTGAATTGTAGGCTCCTCTGAGGACAGTCAGTGACATGACTATGTACTCTGTAAAGTGCTGCAGAAGATGTCAGTGCTATATAAATACATAATAATAATATGGTAGGGCATTAGACTATGACTATGGTAGGAATAGAGTGTGAGCTCCTCTGAGGACAGTCAGTGACATGACTATGTACTCTGTAAAGTGCTGCAGGAGATATCAGTGCTATATAAATACATAATAATAATATGGTAGGACATTACACTATGACTATGGTAGAATTAGAGTGTGAGCTCCTCTGAGGACAGTCAGTGACATGACTATGTACTCTGTAATGTGCTGCAGAAGAGGTCAGTGCTATATAAATACATAATAATAATATGGCAGGACATTAGACTATATGACTATGGTAGGATTAGATTGTGAGCTCCTCTGAGGACAGTCAGTGATGTGACTATGTACTCTGTAAAGTGCTGCACAAGATTTCAGAGATATATAAACACATAATAATAATATGGTAGGACATTAGACTATGACTATGGTAGGATTAGATTGTAAGCACCTCTGAGGACAGTCAGTGACATGACTATGTACTCTTTATTGTGCTGCAGAAGATGTCAGTGCTATATAAATACATAATAATAATAATATGGTAGGACATGTCTATGACTATGGTAGGATTAGCGTGTGAGCTCCTCTGAGGACAGTCAGTGACATGACTATGTACTCTGTAATGTGCTGCAGAAGGCGTCAGTGCTATATACATAATAATAATAATAATATGGGAGGACATTAGACTATGGTAGGATTAGCGTGTGAGCTCCTCTGAGGACAGTCAGTGACATGACTATGTACTCTGTAAAGTGCTGCAGAAGATGTCAGTGCTATATAAATACATAATAATAATACTATGGTAGGACATTAGACTATGACTATGGTAGGATTAGATTGTGAGCTCCTCTGAGGACAGTCAGTGATGTGACTATGTACTCTGTAAAGTGCTGCACAAGATTTCAGAGATATATAAACACATAATAATAATATGGTAGGACATTAGACTATGACTATGGTAGGATTAGATTGTAAGCACCTCTGAGGACAGTCAGTGACATGACTATGTACTCTTTATTGTGCTGCAGAAGATGTCAGTGCTATATAAATACATAATAATAATAATATGGTAGGACATGTCTATGACTATGGTAGGATTAGAGTGTGAGCTCCTCTGAGGACAGTCAGTGACATGACTATGTACTCTGTAATGTGCTGCAGAAGATGTAAGTGCTATATAAATACATAATAATAATATGGTAGGACATTAGACTATGACTATGGTAGGATTAGATTGTGAGCTCCTCTGAGGACAGTCAGTGACATGACTATGTACTCTGTAATGTGCTGCAGAAGGCGTCAGTGCTATATACATAATAATAATAATAATATGGGAGGACATTAGACTATGGTAGGATTAGCGTGTGAGCTCCTCTGAGGACAGTCAGTGACATGACTATGTACTCTGTAAAGTGCTGCAGAAGATGTCAGTGCTATATAAATACATAATAATAATACTATGGTAGGACATTACACTATGACTATGGTAGGATTAGATTGTGAGCTCCTCTGAGGACAGTCAGTGACATGACTATGTACTCTGTCAACACTAGATTGCATGTGTCTGTGCTAGTGTGCATGTGCGAGCCATCTGCGCCTGCACTGCAGCACGGACCCCCGACTGAGCTCAGTTTTTTCCACCTGAGCCTGAGCAGGCCTGTGCTGCTACACAGAAGCAGAGCAGCTGCATTTTGGTGGTCACATTGATGGATTGTACTTGCGGCAGAGGAAGCATATTTGGGATCCAGAGGCTTCCCCACCTGAGGTAAGTATCTAAATGTGTCCCTCACAAACCTCACAGGTGCTCTTAGAGGGGGAGAGAGGGAAAGGAGTGGGGAGAGATAGGGGGAGAACAAAAGAGTGGAGAAATAGAGGTGAATGACAATATGGGGGAGGGGAAGGGGAGAGTGAAGAAGAGAAGGGAGGATTAGAAAAAAGAGCAAGAGAGGGGGCAATTATGGTTAAAAAGGGGAAGAAAATAAGGTAGCAAGACGGGGAATGAATGTTGACAAAGAGCATATGAGAGGTGAGAGAGTGAGGAGGGGTTGTGGGACAAAAGAGAGAGGAGATATCAGGGCAGATCCTCTGCCTTTGCTACATTTGTGCTAAATTAAGAGAAAAGGGTAGAGAGAGGAGCAAAAGAGAAGAAAAGGATAAAGACTGAGTGGAAAGGAAAGAGACAGATAAAGCATGAGGTAGGATAGGGAAAAAGGGACAGTGTGAAGGAAAGTGAAAAGAGTGAAGGAGGAAGTGAGACCTTCACATGCAGCCAATAAATCAGGCAGGTTGTGAGATAAAGCACACGGCTGCAGCAGCTGCCAAGTCAGCTTGTATACAGACAGTATATACTGCAGATGTTTGTTTTCTTACTTGTCTCAGCCTTGTCATCTGACGTGAGAAATCTCCGTTCAGCTCCGACTGAAACCTCCGTTCTGCTCAGTCCCCATAGCTCCCTAGAGACAGTGATCAGCTTACCATGTCCTCATCAATCTTCTTGTTATTGCTTAGCAGCAATAAGCGGGGAGAGAGCTACGGCCAGGCAGCATTTCCAGCAGGAGAGGAGGCAGAGGATCTTTGATCTTCCCGCCGCTATTCAGTACTGCATGCGAGGGGGTGGAGTCTGGAGTGTGAAGTGTAAACACACCAGCGTGCCTTGTGCAAACATGCGCCCGACATCTTATTGTAGTCCAGACAATAGGTCTGGCGCCTGGCGGCCATTTTACTGGGGGCTACTAATACACAGCTGCCCGTCCTCCCTCCATCCCCCAACCCGTCTGAACAGCCGCACACTATGGTGTGCAGTCAGAGAAGATGCAGGGCGGCCTCGGATCGGGTGGGTGACTGCTTTACTTCCTTGGAAGTTTAACTGCCTGCGCCCCATGCTCCCAGGCGCCCAAGGCCATGGCCTTGGTGGCCTTTGCTGAAATCCGGCCCTGGTCACTGACACTGAATTGTGTAATCCACTGGCATTTGTTTGAGTATTAGAAAAAAATAGCAGTTTTATTTTAGGAAATTAACTGATCTTTTAAGAAGTTTATTACCTATGGAGAGCTTTATTTATTGTTCTTCAGTGAATTTGGGAGCACTTTCGAAGTTTTCAGCATCTATTGTCTCTTAAAGAAAACCTGTAATACCTTGAGGAGCCTCTGGGCTCCCTGCAGGAGATTTATTGCAAGGTAATATTGACTCATCCAGAGTACAGGGTGGAAAGTCAGTACTTTCCTCAGAGCAAGAAAGGGACTCACAAATGTCAGTGCGAGTGGACATCATAGTTTCATCCATGGTACAGGGTAGACTCACAGAAACATTCACTGGACAAAGCAAAGATCCTTCAGTATCAGATTCGCAAAACCAAAGCGCTGTCTCACCCTTAGACTCGGCTAACAATGTCGAATCCCAGGAGTCAGAACGCAAAATTTGCGAATCCAAGATCGCTTTGGGTTGTGAAACTAACGCTTCCAAAGCGCAAGCCTCCGCAATCTGTGGACCGGACTGCAAAGTGTTCAAGACAGAAACACTGGAACAACTGTCATCTGGCAATGTGCCATTACAGGTGTGAACAGAGCGACACATAGATTTATTAGTCATATTAACATTACTCTTGAGGCTGCATGGTTTAGGAATTTTCCCCATAGCAGGATCATAGATGGGAGATCTTAAAGAATCACTGGGAGAAAAAGATCTGTTTTTAAATGACAAGGGATCCCACATATCTTTGACAAAACTGACACATTCACGCTGATCACAATCTGCAGGAACACCTGAGAAACAGGCATCAGATCGCACAGATTCAAACTCCACACAAGCAGGAGAGAATCTTTCAGAATTCACACAGGTGTCAACAGCGGTGGTACACCCATTCATTTCAGGTCGCACAGTGTCTAAACTCGCTTTACCCCAGAAAGGCAGGAACACTCCTCTGACAACGGTGTCACTTTATTGGAGTCAATTGGTTGGTGTGTGTGTAATTCATCCAAAATCGTCTGCCACACACAAATCAGCGGATTCACAAAACATTCGGCACACTCACCAGATCCAATCAAAGTGTACACAGAATTTACACAAGCATTAAGAATCTCTTCGCTTTCTGCGATGTAAACATCGCAAAACGACTTCCAATCAAACTCGAACTCCTCAATCAAAGCCCCAATCTCCCACGGAGCAAATGGAGGCTCAACCAACCCTATATCAAAGAAACACTCATATGGGTTGGGATCAGGAACATGCATAGATTTACTTACTCCTTTAATATACTGAATGGTTTTGCATAGAAGGGTTAGAAAAGCTGACTGATTAGCAGATACATACTCATCAAAAATGGGTGGTAAACAAGGCAGTTTAAACCAGTTTAAACCAAATCAATGTAAGAAACTGATAAGGATTATCATTCCAGGAATTGTTTTTCAAAATCTCATAATCCCACACAAACAGATCTCCTTGCAATAGAGTCAGGGCCGGCCAGCTCATGAGGCGGGGTGAAACTTTTGCCTCAGGCGGCAAACTTCTAGGGGCGGCACCTGCCCGTCCGTGGGTGCGGGGAGGGGGCGGCCGCCGAGCCGGAGAGGTAGCGGGCAGGACGGGGGTATTGGGCCTAGCGGTGGGGAGGGGGGTCGGACCCCCCCTCCCTCGCCTGGGTCCCCCGATCTGCGCTCCCCTCCAGCTGTAAATAGGAAGCAGCCGATGCCCGATAGTAAGAGGCACGGGCGGGGAGGACTCGCCTTTTCCGCGTTCCAGCGTGCGCTCCACTGACGTCACTTCCTGCAACGCCGCCCACTACTATTTACAGCTGGAGGGGAGCGCAGATCGGGGGACTCAGGCAAGGGAGGGTAGGTCCGAACCCCCTCCCCACCGCTAGGCCCAATACCCCCGTCCTGCCCGCTACCCCTCCGGCTCGGCAGCCGATTTTTTTTTCTTTTTTTTCTAAATATTCCTCAGGCGGCAAAAAGTCTAGGGCTGGCCCTGAATAGAGTATAAGCGAATTGGAGAGCTGACGTGGACGGATCAGTAATTTGAAAAGTAGGATTCAGAAAAAATCTTACACATTCAGAAAGGAAGTCCTCTTTGGTTTCAGTGTTGAGTCTTTTAAAACTCTTAAAGGTATAAGAACCATATTTGACAAAAACATACAAATTGGAAATTCCCTCTACACTGGGAATTTCAGTTTGGCTGGTCATACTGTAACGATTGGGAAATTATTTCCGTGGTCAGCGCACAAGATGTGCGCTGACACTGCGGAAATCCTCCACAAGCGTATAAAATGACAACCCATCTTGGGTGCAATGCACCTGTAGAGAGAAAGTGAGCACAGAGACAGAATGTATGTGTGTCCACCAATCTAGTCGCCACCCGGCGACGGTGAACACACAACAGCGGAAACCAAGTGGGAACGCAATCGCAAGAGTGGCGATTGCCAATAGTGACACAAGACCGAGTAAGACAGAGCACGAGTGTAGCAAGAAAGACACAGCAAATAACAATGATCATAACGCCAAGGAAAATAACAAATGCACTCGCTAAGCACGGTCGCTGTGCGAAAAGCGCAACAGCGACAAAGCACGCTAATGCCGTGGTCTCCACACGAAAAGCGCAACAGAGACAAAGCACGCCAAACCTAACTAACCAATGTAACATGAAAACGAAAAGAGAACGCGAACGCTTGCTAAACGGTAACCTCACCGACCCTACAGCAAGCGTTCGTTCCAGACAAGACAGACAGAAGGAGCAACCAGTAGCAACCGCAGCTCTGGCCTACACTCCCAGACAGTGTACAGAAGGAACCACCGCCGCTACTGCTCGGGCGAATGCGATCCAAACAGACGGAACGATTTGCTACCGGCAACCGCCGGCGACAGCGCAATCGTAAAGGAAAGACAGAACGATTCGCCAACCGCCGGCGACAGCGCAATCGCAAGAACAAGACATGACAGAATAGGCAGTACAAATATACACAATCCTGACTGCACTAAACAGGAATGCGAGGAGCACTCCCAAAGGGAATCTACTCTAAGCTAGCAATAGTAGCCAACAATGAGCAGAGGGCTGAGACTCCAGGCAAGTTAGCAGGAACAAACCATCATGACCAGCCAGGAATTCTGGGAAGAAATGGTTTTTATACTGCAAGCCATCAGAGGAAGCAGCCAAGCAATTTGCATGACAAGTGGATGCAAATTCCTCCCCAGAACAGCAGCTCAGCAAGTTGCAGAGTGAAGACAGGTCTCCTTTCCAGGGACCTGCAACGCTCAGAGCTACAAAATGGTCAAAAAGCTGTCTGCCTGTGCAGACAGCAGAGCAGATCATTACAGTAAGTATAAAGGTGGCCACACACCATTCAATTCTGCAAATTTCTTTTCAATTCAAGGAAATACAATACATTTTTCCGATTAATTATAATATTTGAAAAATCTGACCGATGTACCACAAATGTGTTTAATTTTTCTCTAATTATGAAAAGAAATGATTGAAAACTCTGAGAAAATTGCTTGGATGTATATATCAAGAAATTGACAATCTACCGTACACCTTTCAATTTTCATAAGAATTGATCAGAAAAATCCACCACTCCCGATCGACTTATATAGAAAAATAATGGGAAATCCTATCGGATTTTTTGCTTGAATAAAAAAACTTTTGAGTTTTTGGGAAATCCAATAGTTTTTATCAAATTGCTGTAAAATCGGAAGATTTTATTGTATCGCATATGGCCACCTTAAAGGACAGGTCAGAGGAAAATACAGTGGCGTAGCTAAGGAGCTGTGGGCCCCGATGCAAGTTTTACAATTTGGACCCCCAAGCACTCTATAAATAACAATTGATATGGCGCACCAAAACCTGCCAATGGCAACTACAGTGTCAGAGGTGCAAGAAGGGGATGGGGAACAGTTTGTTATTGATTACCTCTATTCAAAGCATCTATAGAAGTGAATAAACCGAACCAATAGAGAGCTAAAACTGTAGTTGAGGGATGGCCCTTAGGGGCCCCGATGCGGTCGCAACCTCTGCAACCCCTATTGCTCTGCCCCTGGGAAAATAGATTTTCTTACCCGGGGCTTCCTCCTTGCTACCACGGTCACATGGCCTGGAACGCTCCCAGCCACTGGAGCATTGGCCACGCGCTCACACAGGTGCAGAAGATGCCGACCTCCCCATCCGCAACGGAGGGGATCCTGAGACACCGGAGCTGTGGTGAGGGACATATTGGCTGCCAGGGGCTGGATGAAGTAGATTTTTTTTTTCCTCGGATGTGTCCTTTAATGATTCATACTTATTTTGGGGTTTCCTCCAGCGCTGCAGTGGGACTATCAACAAAGAGATCACCTCCACTTAGGGAACATCAGTGATCAATACAAATATTGGCTTTATACACACATTATAAAATCACTTAAAAACAATGCCTTAAAGAGACACTGAAGCGATTAAATCCAGTGCTTTCTTTCATCCTGTAACTCTTGTCAGCATTCAAACAGTATGCTGGTGGGTAACTGAATTAAGTTAACAATGGGGGTAACATCGATTCACCTATAGGAGACATTTTTTTGAAAACTGGTATTAGGTTGGGGATGTATGAAGATGCATGTTAGAGTGGTCTACAGGAAGGGATTAAACCCAAGATACTTTTACAGCAATGTGAAAGTCAATGGATTTATTTGCTGGATGGACTGAATGAGCAGTTCAACCTTAAAGAGACACTGAAGCGAAAAAAAAATATGATTTGTATGTGTAGTACAGCTAAGAAATAAAACATTAGGAGCAGAGACATAAGTCATATATTGTTTCCAGTACAGGAAGAGTTAAGACACTCCAGTTGTTATCTATGCAAAAAAAGCCATTGAGCTCCACGACTTTCAAAGTCGCAGAGAGCTCTGTCTTCTGAAGTTTGTTATCTCAACTGTCACAGTATTTTCATTTTCTTCTCTACAGAGGCGCTACACCTGCTAATGCCGAAATTCTGTTTTGTCCCCACGTTTATTGCCTGATGAAGGGGGCTGGTCCTGCGAAACGCGTTGCACTTTTTTGGGGTACTATTTAATAAATGTGATTGCTACTATTCAGACAGTCTTTCGTGTCTGCTTTATGGAGGTAAGTCCACCACTTCCTCCCAGCAAATTTTAAAGTTTTTATCCGCTTTTATCCTGCTGGCGCCTCTGTTCTCCTACTGCTATACCGTGTCCACCCCTGGTGGAGGAGTGATCTACCCCCTTTCGCATCTACAGAGAGCGACTTCTTATCCCTGAGTGAGGACAGGTCTAATCTCCTCACCTGCCTATACAGTGGTTGCCTTTGTGGTAACCCATGTTTGTGAGTATAATTTTCTCACGATAACCTTTATTTCATTTATGCTACACTATATTGGGCTCTCGGTTTCTCTACACTTTTTCTCTACAGAGGACAGGTCAATTGTTCACAAGACTGTTCTGTAAAAGCATTTAGAATGCTGAGTAGTGTGTAAACTGCAAATATTAGAGAATGATACAATGTTATAAAAAAACACTATATAACTTACAATAAAAATATGAGAATATTTTCTTTGCTGCTAATATTCTAGTAATTATCCGTACTACACAACCAATTCCTTATATCATAAATGTTTTTCTGCTTCAGTGTCTCTTTAACAGGTGGAGGGCTCCCACAACCACAAGCTTACAGCACCACACATTACCACTCACATACGCCGTTACCAGCCGGTACCACTTTTAGATTTGTGTTGGTTGCAACAAATTCTAGCTGGAGCCAGAATTTCAAACTGCCATGTTACTGCATTAGTATACTTAAAGGAACCGTCTCATCTGTCTGCTGCAGTTGTAGGTAGTCTCAAAAGTTCCCTTAGAAGCTTATCCCTTTAAACAACTTTTGGGTTCCTGTTGGCAATGGCTGCATGTAACTCCTCGCCCCTTTGTGCACCGACCACTCAGTTATGTACCATGGGCTCATGTGGCTGCCACTGCAGTGTTACACTAAAAAATATATACTCTGTTTTGAACAGAGTATCGCTCCCACATAATTGTGGTTGTTGTGACTGCCATTAATGCAGTTGAGTAAGGTATAATCTGTTGTTTTGCTATCCAGCAGTGTAGACCAGGGGTCTCAAACTCAATTTACCCGGGGGCCGCAGGAGGCAAAGTCAGGATGAGGCTGGGTCGCATAAGGGAGTTCACGTGTCCCTGCCGCAAAACGAGGGCTGCAGAGCCCCCAAATCGCCCCGGGGGGCAATCCGCCGGCATTTCCTGGAAGGGGCAGAGCTTTCAGCTTCAGCTCTGCTCCTCCTGACGTCAATAGCGGCGGATCGCCGCCTCTGCCCGCCTCTGCCAGTTTCAGGAGGGGGGACCCCACATAATTTTAAAAAAAAAATTCCCACACTCTAAACATAAAAAAAAATAATTGGGAAAATAGGAAAAAATGCCAGGAATCTTCATACAGCCATATTGCGGCTGTATAGCGATCCCTGGCCAAAGCGCTGCGGCTGCGTATGGACCCCCTGGAAACCCTGTCAGGAAATGTATTGCTCTTTCTTTTGATACATGTAAAATTACACTACCGTTAGGCTTGCTGCTAAAAGTGACATTTACCGCATTTAAAAGTATACTATTTTCCTTCGAAACTTTAAAATCGATTTTCTCAAAAACTATAAGGTCTTTTTGAAAAATTGTTTTTTCCTCTTATTCCTAGTGATTTTCTTAACATATCCTGCAAATTTAGGGTTTCTAGCATTTATGGATTTGCTATTAACCATTAAAGTAGGCTGGTTTTTAAATGTGTATTTTTTTCCTTTGCAACTTTAAAATCGATTTTCTCAAAAACTATAAGGCCGATTTGAAAAATTTTTTTCCTCTTGTAGCCACTGGGGGCCCCTACAATCTCTGGGGCCCTGGGGCCACAAAATATTGTATCGAGGGCCGCAAATGGCCCGCGGGCCGCGAGTTGGAGACCCCTGGTGTAGACCATCTGCTTGATCGATATTGGTAATTTTTTCTGATATTTTACTATCACTGATCATAACCCTATTCTCGCTTGGGCCTTCCCTTTATCGAGCCTAACCCTAACCGACCCCTACAAGCACCACAATATTTGCCGATATATATTACCTAACCACACCTTATTCTCACTCTAACTCTTCCTCTACTGTTGCCAAATACCTACCTACCCCAAAGCCACAATATCTGGCGATATTTATCACCTAACCCTAAACTAACAGCCAATTTTCAAAACGGGTTGTTTCAGCACACGGTGCTTAGTGGGGTGCATAATGATAATTTGGGGCTCCTGCCATAGGCGGATTACAAATACATCGACCCTCCGAGTTGCGACAACTCGGAGGGGGAATAGTATTTAACGCCGCTGGAGAGTTTTGCTGCAGTAGGGAGAGCCATCATTCGGCTCGCCCTGGCCCAACTCACTGGCGACACAGATATACGTATGCCCAATTTTATCACAGTTCCTGTCAGCACCCAAATTGCCCACAAGACACAAAACAATAGGGGGTTGGCTTTCTGTAAATGTAAGATTATACAGGGCGCATGCACGGCGCGGAAGGAACGAGATGTAGTTTCTGCTGCTCCGCATTCAGGCTGCCACTCTTCACCTAACTGCGCCAGCTAAACTGCAACTACATGCACCTAAACTGACGCTGGGCATACCTGTTATGTCGCGGAGAAGAAGAGCCAAGAAAGATCAAGAAAAACTCTCCCAATAGGCAGCAACACCTAAAACAAAAGCAGCGGCGTCACTCGCCACAAAACCCAAGATGGCCGACAAAGCTCCGGCATCTCCACAACAGGCCTCGCCTAAATCAGCTAGTCTCCTGCAGGCTTCCACAAAGAAGCAAAGCACAGCCTCAGCTTCAGCTCAGACCCCCTCCCTAGACACTCTGTTAGCAGATATCACATGGGTCTTTCGAGCGGAGCTGAAATAAGCGGTTCGAGACTTCACTATCCAAATCAGAGGACTGGGAGGACATATAGCGGACCTCGAAAAACAAACAGACTCATTTGCTGACGCCCTTGAGGAAGATAAGATGGCGATCGATGACCAAGCCAACAAAATAGACACACTCGAACTTAAACTGTAGGACATGGAAAATAGGAGCAGGAGAGCAAACATAAGAATCCGTGTCCTACCTGAATCTCTCGCTTCCGAGGAACTCAAGCCTACAGCATTGAACCTCTTTAGCGCCCTTCTCCCACAGATGGATCCAACCTCCTTCTGAATGGTGAGAATCCACAGGGCATTAGCTAAACCGCGCAACAACGATCTCCCCCGTGATGTCGTGCTGAAGTTCCAGTTCGAGGAGGTACGTGACATAGTGCTCGAAGCGGCCCGCATTCTTATTGCACTACCGGGGGTCCCTCACTCGATCCAGCTCTACGCTGACCTAGCTCCTTCCACCATCCAGCGTTGCAGAGCTCTTAGACCGGTCACCCTTGCGCTGCAAAAAGCCTCAATCAAATACCGCTGGGGGTTCCCCTTCTCACTTACCTTTACACGTGGAGAGAAAATCTGTGTTGCTCGCACACCAGAGGAAGGCCGCAGACACTTGGAGGTACTTGGGATACCGCTTGAGAAGGTTACTCCGGCCCCCCTACCCCAAAGGGCTCTGCGCCCAACCCGGGTATGGTCTGCTCGGATTCAGAGACTTTGTTTTTCGCAAGCCCCTTCTCCGGAGGACTAATTACAAGGAAGACTGAGGCCTGCAGTAACCGGCGCCATCATGGCGTGAGTGTTTCATCTTCACAAAAACTGTTCTGCAACTAACTATGACCTTGTTTTTGCACCTTATTTTGTTATTTCCCTCCTTTTCACCTATTTTGTTTTTTCTTTTTTTTTTTATATAAACCCACACAACGGTGTACCTAGTTCAGTGTCCCCCGGCCAGCCAGCACATATGTCGACAGGCCTGTTGTGTATACCGCGTCATCACGAATCACTATACAATTCTCCATTGATGATTCTATGTTACCGACTTATTGGCCATTTTCCGGCATATAGACATATGCAGACCCCTTCATAAAAGGACACCGCCCTTTTAGGATCACTCTATGTGACTTTGGGCCTACAATCAGGAACTGGACGTTAAATCGATAAAAGCCCTACCTACATTATGGTCTACAGTGTACCTCTCAAGTATTGGTCAGACACTCACAGCCGCATCTTGCCTAATATATGCTATAGATAACAGCTTTAATACTGACATGCTGTTTGCTGAGGCCACTGACTGAATTTTTCTATAGCATCATAAGGAGTGAATATTCTGTCTACGACATTATTTGACTCTTTACTAAACGTTCTGCAGACAATTTATAGCATATCTTGGTTGGATATATGAATAAGCCTCTTCATTCTGTTTCTGTTCTGTTGCACTGATGAGGCTCAAACAATCCGAAACAGTCTGTATGCATGTTGGATTATTATGGCTCTGCACAAATTAACAAGCTGACACATCATTGCATTCCAGCGGTTCTGGAGGTGTGTTTAGCTGCTAAGGGTACAATGGTTAATTTGCATATATTCAGCAGTGTTGCACTGGGAGACATCTCAGGCTCACTCCAACCTGAATTATCGCAAATTCTTTCTGTTTTAAGAAGGCAAAGTTTTTGTTTTTCTTAACCTCTTAGTAAGGGGGCTTTTAGGACCACTGTAGTCCCTTACACACTCCAATGAGTTCTGGGTCACCATGAGCTTGCTGGTTAGTCTGTACCATTCTGTTTTAAGAATTCGTTATTAGTTGCCCACCAGGTGGTGCAGTTGCGCCACCAACGTTATAATAACAGTTTAGCTCGGCCTTTTGGCTAAGATCAAGTGTAGTATCTGTTCTTGAGGTTTTTGGGAGACATGCTACTGGGAACCCCGGCCTGGTCACCCGGGGGAAGGAACCTTGGATGAGTTGAGCAGGGGGGATGGGAACCTCTGGTCCTCTAGTAAAGGTGTCTGTCCTGGTTCATAATTCTCAGGGGCTGATTGAATGGATCTATACAATGGTCGAGGCTGAGGGCTTTGCTTAGGCGTACTGCCCCTGGAAGTGGCGCTCCAGGTGCACCTGAAAAAACCTGAGATGTGGCAGATCTCAGGCGGAAGTAGGGTGCTTTGGTCTGTACTGCCCATATGCATAGCCGACTAACGCAGCTCCCCGGCCTTTTGGCTAGGGAGAGTGCGGAATTTTTATCACTCCGGCCGCAAGGTTGGGGCCAGCTTGCTGGCACCGGGGACTTGTCCCCTGGGGACTTCGGTTCCCACCTGGCTCCCTCTCGGGGTAGCCACGGACCATGTGGATGGCCACGTGGCCCAGGCCCTGTGGGCAACCACAGGGCAGTCCAGGGTCCTCCAGCCCTTCGGGTGTTGGAGGATGCCGCCAGTGTCCTCCGACTCTCGGGTTGGAGGATGCTTAGTACCCCCTGCGCCGATGGCAAAGGGGGATAAGTTCCCTTCGGGGAACACCGGAAGGGCCCTGCTGTATTGTGGGGCCTGTGGCTACTCGTGCACGTTTTGTGGGGGTGCTTTAGGGCACTCACGCTTTTTCCGTGCACGGGGCTAATAGCCTTGCTTACCCGGGAACTCCTGTTGCATGCAACAGGAGCCAAGAAAGCTAAAAAAAAGTTTAGCTGCACGTATTTCAATTGTTTTCTCTAGATTAGAGTGGTAGCCTGAAGTTCTGAAGTGCTGCTTCAGGACTAATGGATTGCCTACTCAGAGCCTTAATAACTCTGTCTACGCACTCCATTACTGAAGGCGTTTTGCCTACTTTTGAGACCCAGTTTGTCTCGAATGCATGTTTTGTTTTATATATTGGTCCACTTTTATGCAGTCAAATTATACTGGTATTACTACTAGATTTTCTTAGGGAATTCACTGTTCATCTTCTAATAGCAATAATGGTACAAGCTCAGAAGGCACAGTAGCAAAGTCACAGACAATGCATAAAATTAGAAACCTGGTTAACCTAACATAAATGGCATCCTTGAAAATTATATCACACAACGTCAAGGGCCTTAACTCCCCAATAAAACGAAGGAAAGCTTTCATTGATTATCAGAAATGTGCTTCAGACATCAGGGGCTTGATTCACAAAGCGGTGCTAACTGTTAGCACGCCTGTGAAAACCCCCTTAGCACGTCAAAACAAGCTTTTTGCGCTCAAAACTTTATGCGCGTAAAACGTTACGCGTGCTCTGTGCAGGGCGCTCTGCGCGAAGTGCCCATTAAAGCCTATGGGACTTAGCGCGCGCATAGGACTTTGTGCGCGCAAAACTTTGCGCGCAGTACTTAGCGTGCGATCTGATTGAGAAAACCGGTGCTAACCTACTTAGCACCCTGGTTAGCGCACCTAAAGACTTTAGACGTGCTAAGTAGGTTAGCACCGCATAGTGAATCAAGCCCCATATGTCTTCAGGAGACTCACTTCACCAAAACTTCTGCCCCACGATACTTTCATAAAAATTTTCAGCGCTTCTTTGCCTCATCTGCTTCTAGCAAACACAGTGGTGTCATCACCCTCTTACACAACTCCATTCCTTTCAGAGTAGATAAGTCTATCACAGACAAAGGGACCTATGTGAATTGCTATGGCTTCATACAAAATAATGAGATCTGCTTAATTAATACCTACTGCCCACCTGAATTGCCTATGGCTACTGTTAAAAAAGTCCTTAAGATACTGGAAGATTACCCGAGAGCCCAAATCATTTGGGTGGGAGACTTCAATACAGGGAGTGCAGAATTATTAGGCAAGTTGTATTTTTGAGGAATAATTTTATTATTGAACAACAACCATGTTCTCAATGAACCCAAAAAACTCATTAATATCAAAGCTGAATATTTTTGAAAGTAGTTTTTAGTTTGTTTTTAGTTTTAGCTATTTTAGGGGGATATCTCTGTGTGCAGGTGACTATTACTGTGCATAATTATTAGGCAACTTAACAAAAAACAAATATATACCCATTTCAATTATTTATTTTTACCAGTGAAACCAATATAGCATCTCAACATTCACAAATATACATTTCTGACATTCAAAAACAAAACAAAAACAAATCAGTGACCAATATAGCCACCTTTCTTTGCAAGGACACTCAAAAGCCTGCCATCCATGGATTCTGTCAGTGTTTTGATCTGTTCACCATCAACATTGCGTACAGCAGCAACCACAGCCTCCCAGACACTGTTCAGAGAGGTGTACTGTTTTCCCTCCTTGTAAATCTCACATTTTATGATGGACCACAGGTTCTCAATGGGGTTCAGATCAGGTGAACAAGGAGGCCATGTCATTACTTTTTCTTCTTTTATACCCTTTCTTGCCAGCCACGCTGTGGAGTACTTGGACGCGTGTGATGGAGCATTGTCCTGCATGAAAATCATGTTTTTCGTGAAGGATGCAGACTTCTTCCGGTACCACTACTTGAAGAAGGTGTCTTCCAGAAACTGGCAGTAGGACTGGGAGTTGAGCTTGACTTCATCCTCAACCCGAAAAGGCCCCACAAGCTCATCTTTGATGATACCAGCCCAAACCAGTACTCCACCTCCACCTTGCTGGCATCTGAGTCGGGCTGGAGCTCTCTGCCCTTTACCAATCCAGCCATGGGCCCATCCATCTGGCCCATCAAGACTCACTCTCATTTCATCAGTCCATAAAACCTTGGAAAAATCAGTCTTGAGATATTTCTTGGCCCAGTCTTGACGTTTCAGCTTGTGTGTCTTGTTCAGTGGTGGTCGTCTTTCAGCCTTTCTTACCTTGGCCATGTCTCTGAGTATTGCACACCTTGTGCTTTTGGGCACTCCAGTGATGTTGCAGCTCAGAAATATGGCCAAACTGGTGGCAAGTGGCATCTTGGCAGCTGCACGCTTGACTTTTCTCAGTTCATGGGCAGTTATTTTGCGCCTTGGTTTTTCCACACGCTTCTTGCGACCCTGTTGACTATTTGGAATGAAACGCTTGATTGTTCGATGATCACGCTTCAGAAGCTTTGCAATTTTAAGAGTGCTGCATCCCTCTGCAAGATATCTCACTATTTTTGACTTTTCTGAGCCTGTCAAGTCCTTCTTTTGACCCATTTTGCCAAAGGAAAGGAAGTTGCCTAATAATTATGCACACCTGATATAGGGTGTTGATGTCATTAGACCACACCCCTTCTCATTACAGAGATGCACATTACCTAATATGCTTAATTGGTAGTAGGCTTTCGAGCCTATACAGCTTGGAGTAAGACAACATGCATAAAGAGGATGATGTGGTCAAAATACTCATTTGCCTAATAATTCTGCACTTCCTGTATAGCTCCCAACCCTATACTAGCCAGATCAACATCTACCTCCACAGCGAGACAAACTCAACAATCAAAAGCATTCCAGAGCCATATGTCCTCTCTGCACCTGATAGATACTTGGAGGGAATACAACCCCCAAACTAGATCCTACACATTCTATTCACATCCCCATAAAACATACTCATGAATAGATACAATCTATCTATCCGCATCTCTCATACCTAATCTAGTGTATTCCTGAATACACATAAGTTCATGGTCAGATCATGATATAGTGGTAACTTCTTGCACCTCCCTCTCCACCCCACTGGCAAGACCCCCCCTGGAGTCTGAACGAAAGCTTGCTCACCAGCAATGAAGCAGTGCTTGAGGTCGAGGAGCAACTGGTAAACTATTTCAGAACAAATGATTTGCCAGCTACTAGGTCGTCAACACTTTGGTTTGCACACAAGGCAACGATTACAGGCCAACTAATTCCGCTAGCCGTGCAACATAAGCGACGTAAAACAGAGCAGCAATCTAACCTTCAATTTAAACTCTCTAAATTAAAAATAGTATATGCCCAATCCCCAACACTTTACCTGCAAAAGCAAATTGAAACAATTTTGGCCCAACTAGGGGTTATCGTATCCTCACGTACTGAAAAAGCAATACGATGGACCAGATCAAAACTATATGTGCAATACAGAGCTGGGACAAGGTCCTCCAGCACCCAAGGCTGAGACACCAAAGTGCGCCTCTCCATCCCTCCCACCCCAGCTGTCACACACTGATTGCTATTAGACTAAGAGGCACCACAGGGCCCACAACCTCCCCAACCCCTTAATATCTAGTTATCTGGCTTGCAGTCACTGCCATGTATCCCCTTTTCTTATTTCTTTCTGCTTCAAACACAATTAGGAATGACAGCTGAATGAATTCTGCGCCCCCTCCTACACTGCGCCCTGAGGCTGGAGCCTCTCCAGCCTATGCCTCGGCCCGGCCCTGGTGCAATATAACAAACCCAACCCCTGGCTAGCAAAAAAACTGAGATGCCCACAACCTAAACAAGGTCCTGCAAATTTGCACTTAATCTGGAAGTGTTACTTCAGACCCTTTAAAAATTCATCAAGAATTCGCCAACTACGACACTAATCTATATGCCCCTAAGCCCTCCTCCCCTTCTTCCACCTCTCCTTTCACCTACTTGCAATAACTCCCTATATCATTTCTTAGGCTGGAGAAAGCTTCAACTCTTAATTTACCTATTACTACTGAAGAGCTAAAGGAAACAATCTAACGCCTCAAAAATAGTAAATCCCCTGGGCCTGACGGCTTTTCAGCCATCTACTATAAAAAATGTAAGACACAACTTATGCCATATCTCCAGTGGCGGCTCCAGCTTCAGATTTTTGGGGGGGGCTCAAAGGGGGCACGAGGGCTGGCAGGCCGGGCTTGGGGGGGGGGGGGGGGGGGAATTTAAAATTGGGCGTGGTCATGATGTCATGTGGGCGGGGCTAACTGTAATGTAGTTGTACCAGCTAACGTAGTTACATGGAAAAAAAAATGAAGTAAACGCACATAATGACAGGTAGCCTTTCACCAGTAAATGCACATAAGAATCAGCTTTTCAGCAGTTAATGCACATAATGACAGACTGCGTTTCTGCAGTAAATGCACATAAGAGCCTGCTTTTCACCAGTTAATGCATGTAATGACAGACAGTTTCCCCATTAAATGCACATAAGAGACAGCTTTTCACCAGTTAATTCACATAATGATAGACTGCGTTTCCGCAGTAAATGCACATAAGGGACAACTTTTCACCAGTTCATGCACATAATGACAGACAGCATTTCCCCAGTAAATGCACATAAGAGACAGCTTTTCACCAGTTAATGCACATGACAGACAGCCTTTCACCAGTTAATGCCCATAAGAGACAACCTTTCACCAGTTAATGCCCATAAGAGACAGCTTTTCACCAGTAAATGCACATAAGAGACAGCTTTTCACCAGCTAACGCACGTAATGACAGACAGCCTTTCACCAGTAAATGCACATAAGTGACAGCGTTACCCCAGTATAAGTGACAGCGTTATCCCAGTATAAGTGACAGCGTTACCCCAGTAAATGCACATAAGTGACAGCGTTACCCCAGTATAAGTGACAGCGTTACCCCAGTAAATGCACATAAGTGACAGCTTTACCCCAGTATAAGTGACAGCGTTACCCCAGTAAATGTACATAAGTGACAGCGTTACCCCAGTATAAGTGACAGCGTTACACCAGTAAATGCACATAAGTGACAGCGTTACCCCAGTATAAGTGACAGCGTTACCCCAGTAAATGCACATAAGTGACAGCTTTACCCCAGTATAAGTGACAGCGTTACCCCAGTAAATGTACATAAGTGACAGCGTTACCCCAGTAAATGCACATAAGTGACAGCGTTACCCCAGTATAAGTGACAGCGTTACCCCAGTAAATGCACATAAGTGACAGCGTTACCCCAGTAAATGCACATAATGTTATACCTGGTCAGGAGGGTGGGGGACTATTTGCAGAGGCTGGGGAGGGGGGCCCCATCATGCCCTCACCTCAGTGGACCCCCTCCTTTTATGCGCGGCGCCGAGCGGGAGATACAGCTAGCTATAGTCTCCGGGAGTCCGGGCTGCAGCAGACACTAGAGCTTCAGCCGACTGGTCCACTTCTGTCTCCTCCTCAGCAATACCGCTCTGCACGCACTGAATCAGGAAGTAGTGCGAGCGGTATTGCTGAGAAGGAGACAGGAGTGGACCAGTCGGCTGAAGCTCTAGTGTCTGCTGCAGCCCGGACTCCCGGAGACTATAGCTAGCTGTATCTCCCGCTCGGCGCCGCGCATAAAAGGACCCCTCTTTTTATCATTCCCTGAGGTGAGTTAATTATAAGTCTCTCGCCCCACGCTAGAGCCGGTGTTGGAACACCGGCCCTTGATTCAGGGGGGCTTTCTGAGGGGCTTACAGTTTCTCAGCTGGGGCTTCAGCCCCGGCAAGCCCCGGCAAGCCCCAGTGTAGCGCCGCCACTGCATATCTCCTTAAGTTCTATAACTCTATCCTTCAAGGAAAGATACCACCTGCTGAGTTCTTACATTCTATGATAGCCGTAATCCCCAAGCCTAATAGAGACCCCTTAGATGTTAAAAATTATCGTCCTATCTCACTGCTCAACATAGACTACAAACTTTTCACCTCTATCCTTGTCACAAGGTTGAATACATCTTTATCCCCCTTAATTCATAAAGATCAGGTGGGCTTCATACCCCTGAGGCAAGCACCTGATAACGTAAGGAAAGTCGTGGGCCTCCTTCATGTTGCCCCCCCCCCCAAAAAAAAAAATACCTCTTGCACTAGCTGCCTTGGACATGGAGAAGGCCTTTGACACTATTGATTGGGACTAAATGTAAGCGGCCTTGCAGAAAGTGGGTATTGGAGGCAACTTCTTACAAGCAATTAACGGTTTATACTCATTACCTATGGCACAATTAAAACTACCTACTACCACCCCCAAATATATCCAATGAGAAGAGGGACAAGGCAAGGATGCCTGCTCTCCCCAGCAATATTTGCCCTGGTAATTGAGCCCCTGGCAGAGGAAATTAGAAGATTACCTGATATACAAGGAATATCAATAGCAGGGAAAACAGCAGGGATATAAAGCAAGCCTCTTTGCTGACGACCTACTCCGAGTCCTCACACTTACCTCGCCTCATACTTCAATCCCGAATTTATTAACTCTAGTGAAAAAATTTGGCAACATATCTGGACTGTGCCTCAATGTATCTAAAACAGAGGTTCTCTTTGCCAATGTTCCTCGACCACAAGCTGAGCACTTGACATCCACCCTAGGCCTTACACTACAACACAAATATATTACATATTTAGGAGTAAAGATTCCTACTGACCCAGCAGAATTGTATGATCTCAATTACAAACCTATGTTGTCTCAATTGCAAAGAGACTTACTGAAATGGAATCTTCCAGCTATCTCTTGGACAGGTAGAGTCCAGGCAGTTCGTATGAACCTTCTTCCTCGCCTCTTATATCTATCCCGCACACTCCCAATTATGGTAACACAGAAAAAGCTTAAAGATCTTCAAAATGCCATCTACTAGAGGAGGTATGGGGTACCTAATCTTTTATCGTATTACAAAGCAGCTCAAGTGCACTCTAAATTCAATCCACCACTTTGGGCACAAATAGAAACAGGTTTACTTCAACCATACACGTTTCCAGCATTTCCAGCACTACAATGGTCTATGTCCTCCTTACCTCCCTCAGTGAAACGTCAATCTCCTTTATCGGCCCACTCACTTTCAATATGGAGATTGCTTAGGTTTAGAAAGAAGTTGCAAACAAAAATCCCATTACATCTCCCACTATATGGCAATCCTATGTTTACCCCAGGCCTTGACTCGCGGGAATTTGGATGGTGGAATGCCAAAAAAATTACTCACCTCAAGCATCTAATAGTAAATGATAAAATCCCAACCTGCGATCAATTCAAAACTAAAATTGGTTTTCCCCCATCAGAATGCTTTGCAGCAATGCAACTATATCATTTCTTTCCGCTATAGGCCCCAAAAACTCGCCTATCCCACAACGTACCTCATATGGGGCATGGTGTGATCTCAGACCATTAGAAGGAGGCCTCATCTCGCTGCTATACTCCACACTTTCGCAGCCCCTTGAATTTAAAAAACTCAAACCTATGTTGACCTGGGAATCAGAGCTGGGAATTACACTTACACCAGAAAGGTGGTCCAAGTGCTGCACTACTCTTACAAAAGGCAGTACTTACCTCTCCCACATCGAAACCAATTATAAGGTTCTACACCGGGCATATATCACCCCAACAATATTACACAGCATTGATTCATCCAAAACCAGTTTATGCTTTAGAAACTGTGGAAGAGTGGGAGATATCTCTCATATTTGGTGGTTCTGCCCGGTGGTACAAACCTTCTGGGCCGAAGTTACATTACTTATAAACACTGCACTGGGAACCTCTTTGGGCCCAGACCCCTGTTTGCTATTGCTTGGAGATAAACCCCCGAAATGGAAACATCCCTGGCATCACCTAGCGCAACACATAGCAAAGGCAGCTAGATCCCACATTGCCAGACAGTGGTTGCAGCCCACACTCTCCATTCAGCTAACTGACAATATTATATTAGACACAATGATCTCTGAAAGGATACTTGCAATCATCAACGATACATTTGATGTTTTCACTAAGACATGGCAGCCCTGGCTAAATGCCTCAAACTTAATAGGGCTTCGCTCTTGTGCATTCACTCTGTGACTCCATTATAATTGCAATATTACCTGCATAACTGTGCTGACGTCCCTCCTTTGTATCTTTGCATAATTCTCCACTTCAGATGTGACTGCATATTTGTTACTTGTTTTATCTCTTTTTGTACTTCCATGTTTGTACTTTGTACAGTCCCAATGGGGACATAAGAACAATTGCTGTATTGTTTAATTGGTTTGCTTAACCTAATAAAACTTTATTGAAACTAAATGTAAGATTATACAAATTATATAGTAGTGCTCACAGGACACATAAAAACAAAAATAAAAAACGTAAAAGTTGGTGACCTGAGCAAAACACCAGTTCATGACTAGAGATGGGCCGAACCTCCGATTTTAGGTTCGCGAACCTTCGCGGAAGGTTCGGTTCGCGGAAAAGTTCGCGAACCGCAATAGACTTCAATGGGGAGGTGAACTTTGGAAAACAGGAAAAATTATGCTGGCCACAAAAGTGATGGAAAAGATGTTTGAAGGGGTCTAACACCTGGAGGGGGGCATGGCGGAGTGGGATACATGCCCAAAGTCCCGGGGAAAAATCTAGATGTGATGCAAAGCAGCGGTTTAAGGGCAGAAATCACATTGAATGCTAAATTGCAGGCCTAAAGTGCTTTAAAACATCTTGCATGTGTATACATCAATCAGGGAGTGTAATTAGAGTTCTGCTTCACACTGACACACCAAACTCACTGTGTAATGCACCGCAAACAGCTGTTTGCGTAGTGACAGCCGTGCTGGACTGGTGCGCACCGTGGCGAGAGTGTAGGCCGTGGCGGTTTTCAAGCCCATATGGTCGCCGTGCTGTGGTAGCTCAATGATAGAACAACAGTGACTGTCCAGCTGATCAAATTTGGTCTGACCACAATGAAGCAACAACCTTATTATCTTTTGTGTCCCACCCCACCCGAGACACTCAAATAGCCGGTGGTCATTGCTTCATTGTGATACGCAAGCCCCTTCACCGCGGCAAGGTAATGATCACGAAGGGGGATGGGCACATGTACATGCCTTTTGTTTTTTTGCTGCAGCCGCCCGCAGTGCAGCCAGAAAAATTAGGCAGGCATGTACACGCACCAGAAAAATTTAGTGTAGCAGTTTAGAGTCCTGGACCCTGTTGGTGGTGGCGGAGAAGGCAAGTGGCCTGCAGGCAGAGATGCTGTGTGTGGGGACTGACTTAGTCTTCGGTCATGCAGTAGCCCTCCGTGAACCATTCCTCATTCATTTTGATAAAGGTCAGGTACTGAACACTGTCGTGACTTAGGCGACTTCTCTTCTCAGTGACAATGCCTCCAGCTGCACTGAAGGTCCTTTCTGACAGGACGCTTGCGGCAGGGCAAGAGAGAAGTTGTATGGCAAATTGGGACAGGTCTGGCCACAGGTCAAGCTTGCACAACCAGTAGTCCAAGAGTTCATCGTCGCTGCTTGCAGTGTCTACATCCACACTCAAGGCCAGGTAGTTGGCTACCTGCCGGTCCAGGCGTTGGTGGAGGGTGGATCCGGAAGGACTATGGCAAGGAGTTGGACTAAAGAATGTCCGCATGTCCGACATCACCCTGAGATCGCTGGAGCGTCCTGTCCTTGCCTGCGTGGACTTGGGAGGAGGAGGGTTTTTTTTTTTTTTTTTTTTTTTAAAGTTTCTTTTTATTAAGCATTTTTAAAACAAACAATACATACATTGAAGACTATAACCCCCATGAACATTTGAGGGTTATAACAGTTAACAAACTGAAGAAAAAGGCTCACAATGTCTGACTGCACTCTTAAGATATTATGACAGAGAGTATATCCATCACATCAAAATTACGTAAGAATTATATTTCAAGGGTGGCATGACCCCTATCCTCCTTATATTATAAGCATTGTAAAAGTAAATTCCCATATAAATAATAGTCATATTCCTCTTATAACCATATCATAGAATCACATAGTATTAGCAATATTCCAGTATTGTGTACCCTCATAGTCAGTAGAAGTATTCATACTACAGTAATATGGTTACACACCAGCACGTCCTTCACTAAAGAAAACCTCTTTTCCTATAGTCTATCCTAGGAGTCAAAATTAAAGTACACATGCGTTATATTGTGGATATCGTGTCTCGGTTTTTTGTCCATGCACCCCAAACCTTTTGGAACTTGGTTGGACACCCCCTAGCTAGGTATGCTGCCTTATATAGGTGTAGGGAGGAATTAATAATAGTTTTCCAAAAAGCAATTGTTGGGGGGTCTGTTTGGTTCCAATGCAGTAATATACATTTCCTGTAGTAGAATAATAATAATCCTATTAGAGACCTGTGTGCTCTAGTGGGGCCCAGATCCATCACTTCACCAAGTAAGCAATGAAGAGGTTCCGTGGGGACTCTAATTTTAACAATTCGGGTAATGTATTTACATACCTCTTCCCATTGCCCACTTATCTTGGGGCATAACCAAAAAAATGTGGTCAAAGTTTGCCTGCTCTTCCCCGCATCTCCAACATTTACTGGATTCAGCAGAGTTGAACTTTGCCAATGTTTTGGGAGTCATGTATGCTCTATGTATAATTTTAAATTGTATAAGTTTATCTTTTGTAGCGATTAAATATTCAAAAGGCTTTATGAGGGCATTTTCCCAATCTTCATCATCCATTGTAGGGATTAGGGTAGACCACGGTTGCTTATATACAGATAAGTGAGGTTCTGTAAGGAGAATTATGTGTTGGTAAAGATTGGAGAGAGCTTTTTGTAAATTTTCTTTGTTAGTAATATCCTCTAGTTCTGAAGTTTGTAAACTTATTGCCCCTCCAGGGAATTGAGCATGGAAGGCGTGTCGTATTTGGATGTATCTAAAGAAGAAGGTATTTGGTAGGGAGAAATTGTCTTTTAGGACATTGAATTCCATAAGGGTGCCATTTGCAATGATGTGCGAAAGTTTAGAGATACCCTTTTTGATCCATATTACAGGGTCTGGGATAGTGTAGAATTGATTTAAGATTGGGTTGTTCCAAATAGGTGTGTTAGGTGATAGTCGGTGGCGTGGGGCGTTGTACCAGGTGTGTATGATGTTCCATGCCCTAATTGTGACTTTCATATTTGTAAGGAGCGGGTATGGTGCCTTGAGCCCTCTATATAAGATCTGGGCCAAGGCTTCAAATGAACCTAGGTGTGCAGCCTCTAAGACCATGGAAGGATTGGACCGATCTTGAACTAGCCACCAATGAGCAGTGACCAGTTAGCTTGCTATGAAGTATTTATAAAAATTGGGGAAGGCCAGCCCGCCTTCCCTCCATGGCCTCTGAAGCTTTCTAAGGCTAATACGTGGCGTTTTATTGTTCCATATAAAGCTGGTTAATAAGGAATTTAATTGTGCAAAGAAGTGCTTTTGAATCCAGATGGGAGAATTTCTAAAAATGTAGGTATATTTAGGTAGAAGCTTCATTTTAACAAGGTTAATCCTGCCTATTAATGATAACGGAAGGCATTTCCAACCTGCCAATTTATGTTTGGTATGTTGAATTAAGGGAATGAGGTTATCGTGATAAAAGTCTCTTGAGTCATGTGAGATCCAAATACCTAAGTATTTGACCTTGCTGACTGACTCCAGTGGAGTTTGGATTGTGGTAGGCTGATTTATAGGTAGTAATTTGGATTTGGACCAGTTGACATATAGACCCGTCAGAGGAGAGTATTCATTAAATATACCCAATGCACCCTTAATAGAGTTATTAGGATCGCCCAGGTAAAGTACCATGTCATCGGCGTATAGGGATACCCTCTCTTCCAGCCCCCCCGCACAGAAACCAATAATTTGTGAGTTCTGGCGTATTGCTGCAGCTATAGGTTCTATTGCTAATGCAAAGAGGGCTGGGGAGAGGGGGCATCCCTGTCTCGTGCCCCTCTGAAGGCATATGGTCTCAGAGATTAACTGCCCAATTCGGATATTAGAGGTAGGATTATTGTATATTAGTTTGAGCCAGGAGACAAATTTGGGACCGAAGCCAAATTTAGCCAGGGTGATCCAAAGATATCTCCACTCTACCGAATCGAAAGCCTTTTGTATATCTAGGAAGGCTAATGCTCTAGGACTGGTTGTATCAGAGGACATTTGAATGTGGGAATAAATGCGCCTTAAATTTATATCTGTCGTCTTTTGTGGCATGAAACCAGTCTGATCTGGGTTAATGACATCAGTTATAATCTTATTTACTCTAATGGATAATATTTTGGTAAGAATCTTCTGATCATTGTTTAGTAGAGAGATCGGGCGATATGAACCACATTCTAGTGGGTCTTTGTCCGGCTTGGGAATGAGGACTACATGTGCATGGAAAAAGGTTTCAGGTAGGCCATTCCCAGACAGGCTATGGTTATAAAGTTTCGTTAGGTGGGGGGCCAGCAATCTAATGTAACATTTGTAGAATTCAATAGGAATCCCGTCAGGACCTGGTGATTTCTGTGATGGAAATGATATGGTTGCATCTATAACCTCATCTTCTGTAATATCTGTGTCTAATGTTTGGGATATATCAGCATCTAATAATGGAAGCTGTATCTGAGATAGGAGACTATGAATTTGGGCATCCTCTCTAGCGAATTTTGATGTATATAAATCTGTGTAATATTTTTGAAATTGCGCAAGAATCATATTAGGGTCCGCTGTCGTGTCCCCATTTTCCAGTCTATTCTCTGGTATATTCGTTTGTTCAGAAGGATCGCGAGCGATATTTGCTAGTAATTTCCCGTTCTTGTCTCCTTGCTGGGAGGAGGAGGGTTACTGCCAGTGGTACCTTGATTGCGTTGTGCAGCCACATCACCCTTAAATGCATTGTAAAGCATCATCGACAGCTTCTTCTGCAAGTGCTGCATCCTTTCCGCCTTCTGTTGAGTTGGTAACAGGTCCGCCACTTTGTGCCTGTACCGAGGGTCTAGTAGCGTGGCCACCCAGTACAGGTCATTCGCCTTGAGTTTTTTGATACGGGGGTCCCTCAACAGGCTGGACAACATGAAAGAGGCCATCTGCACAAAGCTGGATGCAGACGTACTCTCCATCTCCTCTTGCTCTTCCTCAGTGACGGGACGCAACTCCTCTTCCTCCCCCCATCCACGAACAATACCACGGGAACGTGGAGCAGCAGAAGCCCCCTGTGACGGCTGCTGCGGTTGTTCTTCTTCCGCCGCCTCTTCCTCCTCCACAGAAACACCTTCCTCATCACCATCATCAGAGTCTGACTCCTCTCCTTCCCCTCATGACTCCTCTTCTTCCTCCTCCTCCTCCCCCCTCTGTGCTGCCGCAGGTGTTGTGGAAACATCGGGTTCGGATGTAAATCGCTCCCATGACTCCTGCTGCCGTAACTGTTCTCATTCACGCTCCTCCAAAGCTGTATCCAACTACGCACGGCACGCTCCAGGAAGTAGGCGTAGGGGATCAAGTCGCTGATGGTGGCCTCAGCGCGACTCACCAGTTTGGTCACCTCCTCAAAGGGCTCCATGACCCTGCATGCATTTCGCATCAGTGTCCAGTTGTTGAGCCACAACTTACTTCCCCATCCTCCCAGATTGTGTCCTTGTACTGTAATGATACAGGTACTGGGTGACGACTTTCTCCTGGTCTAGCAGGGGAGAGAACATCAGCAGGGTGGAATGCCAGCGAGTTGGGCTATCGCAAATCAGGCGACTCACCGGCAAGTTGTTTCTACGCTGAATGTCCGCAAAGCGTGCCATGGCCTTGTAAGAGCGTCTGAAATGCCCACACAACTTCCTGGCCTGCTTCAGGATGTCCTCTAAGCCTGGGTACTTGGACACAAATCTTTGCACGACCAGATTCAGCACATGTGCCATGCAGGGTATGTGTGTCAGCTTTCCCAATTTCAACGCAGAAATGAGATTGCTGCCGTTGTCACACACCACGTTGCCGATCTCAAGCTTGTGCGGGATCAGCCATTGCTCCACCTGTTTGTTAAGAGCAGCCAGGAGAGCTGCTCCAGTGGGACTCTCCGCTTTCAGGCTAGACATGTCTTACACTGCGTGACACCGTCGTACCTGGCATGCAGCATAGGCCCTGGGGTGCGGGGGCTGTGTAGCTGGAGAGGAGATCACACTCTGACTCCACCAGCTTGTATGGTAATAGCTGGAGAGCTAATAGTTCCGCCATGCCAGCTGTCAGACGCCGGGCAAGAGGGTGACTGGCAGACATTTGCTTCTTACACTCAAATACTTCCTTTACGGACAGCTGGGTACTGTGGCAGAGGAGAAGGAACCGCTCAAGGGAAGAGGCGGTGTGGAGGAGGGTGGCTGTGAAGGTGCAAGGGAGAAAGCGGATGAAGACGATGCACCTGAAGGAGTAAGAGGAGAAGGAGGGTGGCTTGTCTTTTGGGTGCTACTTTTCCTCAGGTGTTCTTGCTATAGCTGTTTGTGCCTTCTTTCCAGGTGCCTTCGTAAGGCACTTGTCCCTACGTGAGAGTTGGCCTTTCCATGGCTCAATTTTTGCTGGCAGAGAGAACATATGGCTTTGCTCCGATCTGAGACACACATGTTAAAAAATTTCCAAACCGCTAAGCCCCCCTGGGGTGATGGCGCTACGGTGGCATCAGCAGCTGACGTTAAAGGGCATGTTGGCTGGCTGTCCATAGCTGGCGATTTGTGGCGCCAGACACTGCCCCCAGCTGTTTCTGAGGATGAGCTCCCTCTGCTTCTATCATGGAGTTGCCTCCTCCTACTCCTCTCTGAATCCCCCTCTGAACTGTCCCCCTGGTCATCTCCTCTACTCGGTAGATACATGGCATCCGTATAATCGTCATCATAATCCTCCTGCCCAGCTTTGCTTTCCTCAGACACCTCCTCAACTGCACCAACTTAAGGTGGTTCATCATCCCTCTCCTCACACGTTACGTCCATATTATCACCACCTAACTCAGACGTATGAGGTGGTGTACCTGCGCCTTCTTCTTGTTGTTGCAGTAGTGGCTGGGAATCAGTGATTTCACCACCACCACCAAATAACTCCTGCGAAGTGTCAAATGCAGCAGATGTGGTGCTTCTTGTAGCGCTGGTGGCTGCGGGAGATGAGGTGTTCTGTGTTAAATAGTCAAGCACGTCCTGATCTTGGGAAGTGATGGCACGTGCCTTCTTCTGAGCACTGTATTTTGGGCCAGGTCCGCACAAAATCACAGCAACACCACCTCGCACAGACCTGCCGGTGCCTGGTGGCCTTCCTCTGGGTCTGCCTCTACCTCTTCCTCTACCTGGTTTGTCCATTTTGTCCATCTCGGGGGGATGCTAGGTATATGCAGTGAGGTGGGTTCACTCAACACAACAGGTAGTTAGATGCAGTGAGGTGGGTTCACTGAACAGTAAAGGTACTTAGATACAGTGAGGTGGGTTCACTCAACACAACAGGTAGTTAGATGCAGTGAGGTGGGTTCACTGAACAGTAAAGGTACTTAGATGCAGTGAGGTGGGTTCACTCAACACAACAGGTACTTAGATGCAGTGAGGTGGGTTCACTGAACAGTAAAGGTACTTAGACGCAGTGAGGTGGGTTCACTGAACAGTAAAGGTACTTAGATGCAGTGAGGTGGGTTCACTGAACAGTAAAGGTACTTAGATGCAGTGAGGTGGGTTCACTTAACACAACAGGTACTTAGATGTAGTGATGTGGGTTCACTGAACAGTAAAGGTACTTAGATGCAGTGAGGTGGGTTCACTCAACACAACAGGTACTTAGATGCAGTGAGGTGGGTTCACTCAACACAAAGCTCGGTATATGCAGTGATGAGGTGGGTTAAGTAAACACAACAGGTACTGGGTATATGCAGTACTGGGTATTACAATGTGCAGCTCCCTGTCACACACACACAGGTAGTCACTTAATGTGCTGGGCTGCTGGCAGTGGCACACACACTATGAATTAGCAAGCCTGTGCATGCAACAAAAGTGTCAGTTTGACACACAGAAAAAAAAAAAAGTACAGGATGAGCTCTGAAAAGAGCTGTTGAGGGGTGCTATAAAAGCAATAATAATCAGCCAGGAGCAAGCTAAGCAGCCAAGAACCTAACTAATCTGTCCCTAGAAGAACAAGTCTGCAGCAGCTGTCCCTAGTCTGTCTCTAGCAGGCTAGCAGGCACACGAGTGAGGCTAATGGCCGCCGGAGCCTGCCTTATATAAGGGGGGGTGGGGCTGCTGACTGTGATGCAGAGGCAGTGATGAGCAAATCCGATCCGGATGCTACTCGGATAGTAGCTATCCGGATTTCTCCCAGTAATGCATTGCGGCCTGGGCGGGGGGTTTAATCCTTACCCATCATGACGTCTTCTTCGTCCGTCCTTCGGCGCCTCCCACGATGCGTTCCACTCGGGCGTCACGTGACTACACACTTCCTCCTTCAACCCGGAAGGAGGAAGTGTTTTTTAGTCACGTGACGCCGGAGTGGAGCGCATCGTGGGAGGCGCCGAGGGACGGACGAAGAAGACGTCATGATGGGTAAGGATTAAATCTCCCGCCCAGGCCGCAGTGCATTACTGGGAGAAATCCGGATAGCTACTATCCGAGTAGCATCCGGATCGGATTTGCTCATCACTATGCAGAGGGTCAAAGTTGACCCTCATAGTGCATTATGGGGCGAATTGAACTTCCGCAAAAGTTCGCCTGGTCCAGGCGAACGCGAACCCCCAAAGTTCGCCTGGAACCGTTCGCCGGCGAACCGTTCGGCCCATCTCTATTCATGACCGGTGGAGTGCTCCCTGCTTGTTGTGAAAGCTAAAGATAAAAAATTTAGAAATTAAGGTGAACCGCTCAAAGTTCAGTCTTTCCTATGGTCAGCTTCTCAACTTGCACTTAGCCACATAAAGGGGAGTATGCAAATCACCATATACCCCCCCCCCCCCCAATATGAAAGGACTCACCAGATGGAATGGCCAAACGGGCCCGTCAGCGCATCAGGGATATACTCGGCCGTCTCAGCAATCTCTGCTGGGCTCTTGTAATTTCACTTTGGCAACGTCACCAGATGGAAGGCTTGGCTCTTCTAATTCCAATTTGAGAACTTCACCTCCAAAGAAAAACGCTTCATATATAGCGTAAAAGTGCAAGTGATGATTCCCACTTTTATTAACCACTTGAGGACCTAGGGCTTTCTACCCCTTAAGGACCGGCCACTTTTTTTCCATTCAGACCACTGCAGCTTTCACGGTTTATTGCTCGCTCATACAACCTACCACCTAAATGAATTTTGGCTCCTTTTCTTGTCACTAATAAAGCTTTCTTTTGATGCTATTTGATTGCTCCTGCGATTTTTACTTTTTATTATATTCATCAAAAAAGACATGAATTTTGGCAAAAAATGATTTTTTTAACTTTCTGTGCTGACATTTTTCAAATAAAGTAAAATTTCTGTATACATGCAGCGCGAAAAATGTGGACAAACATGTTTTTGATAAAAAAAAACCCCATTCAGTGTATATTTATTGGTTTGGGTAAAAGTTATAGCGTTTACAAACTATGGTGCCAAAAGTGAATTTTCCCATTTTCAAGCATCTCTGACTTTTCTGACCCCCTGTCATGTTTCATGAGGGGCTAGAATTCCAGGATAGTATAAATACCCCCCAAATGACCCCATTTTGGAAAGAAGACATCCCAAAGTATTCACTGAGAGGCATAGTGAGTTCATAGAAGATATTATTTTTTGTCACAAGTAAGCGGAAAATGACACTTTGTGAGAAAAAAAAAAAAAAAAAAGTTTCCATTTCTTCTAACTTGCGGCAAAAAAAAATGAAATCTGCCACGGACTCACCATGCCCCTCTCTGAATACCTTGAAGGGTCTACTTTCCAAAATGGGATCATTTGTGGGGTGTGTTTACTGTCCTGACATTTTGGGGGGTGCTAAATTGTAAGCACCCCTGTAAAGCCTAAAGGTGCTCATTGGACTTTGGACCCCTTAGCGCAGTTAGGCTGCAAAAAAGTGCCACACATGTGGTATTGCCGTACTCAGGAGAAGTAGTATAATGTGTTTTGGGGTGTATTTTTACACATACCCATGCTGGGTGGGAGAAATATCTCTGTAAATGACAATTTGTTAATTTTTGTTACACACAATTGTCCATTTACAGAGATATTTCTCCCACTCAGCATGGGTATGTGTAAAAATACACCACAAAACACATTATACTACTTCTCCTGAGTACGGCGATACCACATGTGTGGCACCTTTTTGCACCCTAACTGCGCTAAAGGGCCCAAAGTCCAATGAGTACCTTTAGGATTTCACAGGTCATTTTGAGAAATTTCGTTTCAAGACTACTCCTCACGGTTTAGGGCCCCTAAAATGCCAGGGCAGTATAGGAACCCCACAAATGACCCCATTTTAGAAAGAAGACACCCCAAGGTATTCCGTTAGTAGTATGGTGAGTTCATAGAAGATTTTATTTTTTGTCACAAGTTAGCGGAAAATGACACTTTGTGAAAAAACACAATTAAAATCAATTTCCGCTAACTTTTGACAAAAAATAAAATCTTCTATGAACTCACCATACTCCTAACGGAATACCTTGGGGTGTCTTCTTTCTAAAATGGGGTCATTTGTGGGGTTCCTATACTGCCCTGGCATTTTAGGGGCCCTAAACCGTGAGGAGTAGTCTTGAAACGAAATTTCTCAAAATGACCTGTGAAATCCTAAAGGTACTCATTGGACTTTGGGCCCTTTAGCGCAGTTAGGGTGCAAAAAAGTGCCACACATGTGGTATCGCCATACTCGGGAGAAGTAGTACAATGTGTTTTGGGGTGTATTTTTACACATACCCATGCTGGGTGGAAGAAATACCTCTGTAAATGGACAATTGTGTGTAAAAAAATCAAAAGATTGTCATTTACAGAGGTATTTCTCCCACCCAGCATGGGTATGTGTAAAAATACACCCCAAAACACATTGTACTACTTCTCCCGAGTACGGCGATACCACATGTGTGGCACTTTTTTGCACCCTAACTGCACTAAGGGGCCCAAAGTCCAATGAGTACCTTTAGGATTTCACAGGTCATTTTTGTTTCAAGACTACTCCTCACGGTTTAGGGCCCCTAAAATGCCAGGGCAGTATAGGAACCCCACTAATGACCCCATTTTAGAAAGAAGACACCCCAAGGTATTCCGTTAGGAGTATGGTGAGTTCATAGAAGTTTTTATTTTTTTGTCACAAGTTAGCGGAAATTGATTTTAATAGTTTTTTTTCACAAAATGTCATTTTCCGCTAACTTGTGACAAAAAATAAAATCTTCTATGAACTCACCATACTCCGTACGGAATACCTTTGGGTGTCTTCTTTCTAGAATGGGGTCATTTGTGGGGTTCCTATACTGCCCTGGCATTTTAGGGGCCCTAAACCGTGAGGAGTAGTCTTGAAACCAAATGTCGCAAAATGACCTGTGAAATCCTAAAGGTACTCATTGGACTTTGGGCCCCTTAGCGTACTTAGGGTGTAAAAAAGTGCCACACATGTGGTACCGCTGTACTCAGGAGAAGTAGTATAATGCGTTTTGGGGTGTATTTTTACACATACCCATGCTAAGTGGGAGAAATATCTCTGTAAATGACAATTGTTTGATTTTTTTACACACAATTGTCCATTTACATAGAAATTTCTCCCACCCAGCATGGGTATGTGTAAAAATACACCCCAAAACACATTATACTACTTTTCCTGAGTACGGCGGTACCACATGTGTGACACTTTTTTGCAGCCTAGGTGCGCTAAGGGGCCCAACGTCCTATTCACAGGTCATTTTGAAGCATTTGTTTTCTAGACTACTCCTCGCGGTTTAGGGCCCCTAAAATGCCAGGGCAGTATAGGAACCCCACAAGTGACCCCATTTTAGAAAGAAGACACCCCAAGGTATTCCGTTAGGTGTATGGCGAGTTCATAGAAGATTTTATTTTTTGTCACAAGTTAGTGAAAAATGACACTTTGTGAAAAAAAACCAATAAAAATTAATTTCCGCTAACTTTTGACAAAAAATTAAATCTTCTATGAACTCGTCATACACCTAACATAATACCTTGGGGTGTCTTTTTTTTCTAAAATGGGGTCACTTGTGGGGTTCCTATACCGCCCTGGCATTTTACAGGCCCAAAACCGTGAGTAGTCTGGAAACCAAATGTCTCAAAATGACTGTTCAGGGGTATAAGCATCTGCAAATTTTGATGACAGGTGGTCTATGAGGGGGCGAATTTTGTGGAACCGGTCATAAGCAGGGTGGCCTTTTAGATGACAGGTTGTATTGGGCCTGATCTGATGGATAGGAGTGTTAGGGGGGTGACAGGAGGTGATTGATGGGTGTCTCAGGGGGTGGTTAGAGGGGAAAATAGATGCAATCCATGCACTGGGGAGGTGATCGGAAGGGGGTCTGAGGGTTTGGCCGAGTGATCAGGAGCCCACACGGGGCAAATTGGGGCCTGATCTGATGGGTAGGTGTGATAGGGGGTGACAGGAGGTGATTGATGGGTGTCTCAAGGTGTGATTAGAGGGGGGAATGGATGCAAGCAATGCACTGGCGAGGTGATCAGGGCTGGGGTCTGAGGGCATTCTGAGGGTGTGGGCGGGTGATTGAGTGCCCTAGGGGCAGATAGGGGTCTAATCTGATAGGTAGCAGTGACAGGGGGTGATTGATGGGTAATTAGTGGGTGTTTAGGGTAGAGAATAGATGGAAACACTGCGCTTGGGTGGTGATCTGATGTCGGATCTGCGGGCGATCTATTGGTGTGGGTGGGTGATCAGTTTGCCCGCAAGGGGCAGGTTAGGGGCTGATTGATGGGTGGCAGTGACAGCGGGTGATTGATGGGTGGCAGTGACAGGGGGTGATTGATGGGTGGCAGTGACAGGGGGTGATTGATGGGTGATTGATAGGTGATTGACAGGTAATCAGTGGGTTATTACAGGGGAGAACAGATGTAAATATTGCACTGGCGAATTGATAAGGGGGGGTCTGAGGGCAATCTGAGCGTGTAGGCGGGCGATTGGGTGCCCGCAAGGGGCAGATTAGG
This sequence comes from Hyperolius riggenbachi, assembly GCF_040937935.1. Lineage (NCBI taxonomy): Eukaryota > Metazoa > Chordata > Amphibia > Anura > Hyperoliidae > Hyperolius > Hyperolius riggenbachi. The sequence continues at coordinate 87,731,958 of NC_090656.1, forward strand.
GTCTGATCTGATAGGTAACAGTGACAGGTGGTGATAGGGAGTGATTGATGGGTGATTGATGGGTAATTAGTGGGTGTTTAGAGGAGAGAATAGATGGAAACACTGCGCTTGGGTGGTGATCTGATGTCGGATCTGCGGGCGATCTATTGGTGTGGGTGGGTGATCAGATTGCCCGCAAGGGGCAGGTTAGGGGCTGATTGTTGGGTGGCAGTGACAGGGGGTGATTGATGGGTGATAGGTGATTGGCAGGTGATTGACAGGTGATCAGTGGGTTATTACAGGGAAGGACAGATGTAATTAATGCACTGGCGAATTGATAAGGGGGGGGGTCTGAGGGCAATCTGAGCGTGTGGGCGGGTGATTGGGTGCCCGCAAGGGGCAGATTAGGGTCTGATCTGATAGGTAACAGTGACAGGTGGTGATAGGGGGTGATTGATGGGTAATTAGTGGGTGTTTAGAGAAGATAACAGATGTAAACGATACATTTGGGAGGTAATCTGACGGCGGGTTTGCGGGCGATCTAATGGTGTGGGTGGGTGATCAGATTGCCCGCAAGGGGCAGGTTAGGGGCTGATTGATGGGTGGCAGTGACAGGGGGTGATAGGGGGTGATTGATGGGTGATAGGTGATTGGCAGGTGATTGACAGGTGATCAGTGGGTTATTACAGGGAAGAACAGATGTAATTAATGCACTGGTGAATTGATAAGGGGGGGGTCAGACGGCAATCTGAGCGTGTGGGCGGGTGATTGGGTGCCCGCAAGGGGCAGATTAGGGTCTGATCTGATAGGTAAAAGTGACAAGTGGTGATAGGGGGTGATTGATGGGTGATTGATGGGTAATTAGTGGGTGTTTAGAGGAGAGAATAGATGTAAACAATGGATTTGGGAGGTGATCTGATGTCGGATCTGTGGGCGATCTATTGGTGTGGGGGGGTGATCAGATTGCCCGCAAGGGGCAGGTTAGGGGCTGATTGATGGGTGGCAGTGACAGGGGGTGATTGACGGGTGATTGACGGGTGATTGACGGGTGATTGACAGGTGATTGACAGGTGATTGACAGGTGATCAGGAGGATAGATGCATACAGTAAACAGGGGGGGGTGGTCTGGAGGGGGGGTCTGGGGAGAATCTGAGGGGTGGGGGGTGATCAGGAGGGGGCAGGGAGCAGGGGGGGGGATAAAAAAAAAAAATAGCGTTGACAGATAGTGACAGGGAGTGATTGATGGGTGATTAGGGGGGTGATTGGGTGCAAACAGGGGTCTGGGGGGTGGGCAGGGGGGGGGGGTCTGATGGGTGCTGTGGGCGATCTGGGGCAGGGGGGGGAGAAATCAGTGTGCTTGGGTGCAGACTAGGGTGGCTGCAGCCTGCCCTGGTGGTCCCTCGGACACTGGGACCACCAGGGCAGGAGGCAGCCTGTATAATACACTCTGTAAACATTACAAAGTGTATTATACACTTTGTATGCGGCGATCGCGGGGTTAACATCCCGCCGGCGCTTCCGTATAGCCGGCGGGATGTTGCGGCGAGCGAGCGGTGACAGGCGCCGGCGGAGGATCGCGTCACGGATGACGCGATCGCTCCGCCCATGCCCTTAAATGGACCGCCGCCTCTGTGGGTGAGCCGGTCCTTAAGGGCTCCACTTCCCGGCCGCCGCTGTGCGTTAGGCGGTCGGGAAGTGGTTAAAAATGTCAGATAAAAAACAATAGTATGCTTCCAATAAATAACATGCGGGTATGCAAAAAGGTGGGGAGGCGCGCGGCTCTATATTCCGTGCGTTAGCCCTAAGATATCCACCCAGACTCTCACCCCAACCGCACCCACCACTGATAGTATGAAGATCCGTGCGTCAAACAGTCACCACGTCCGGTGACGCCACACGTAGCACCGCTCCATAGCTCCGCCGGTGTCACCGGATGTCACACATAGCCCAGCAATTTAGCAAGTCGACACAGACGCAGCCTGGCCACGCGCTCCCCTGTAGCGCTCCCTTTGCCAAACCGCGTATGCACAGTTCCCCCCAACTGGCTGAATCACTGGGCTGCCTAGCAGAGGATTCAGGTGGACTGATGTGCCTGAAGGGGGCTGGGGAAGCCTGAGGCATGTATATATTTTCTAGATAGTCTGGGAGGAGGGGAACTGCCACTTCCTCCCCACCCATAATAGGCATTCCTCGGAGTCGAATATTATGGCAGTGTAGTGCGGGGACCACAGGGGGTATGTCACTGCACCGCACATAAAACATTAAAAGCATGTAAACCAACACTCAATTCAGAAGTACTTTAAGATAGGAAGTGGAAAAGCCTGAGATTTTGCCATGCTACATGTTTATACAGTATGTCTCCATATTTAGTTATCTTGGGACATATCTACCAAACGTGGTCAAAAGACCCAACTTCTTTTTTACTTCTCTACCAAGCCTCTTGACAAGAGGGAAAGATAGTATGAAGATTTTCTGGTGTTTTGTACCAACTTGTGAGAATTTTAGTACCCATTTCTTGAAATATTCACTGAGCATTTGTGTGTTAAAACAAAATCATTCTCCCTATCAATGGGCTAGTCCATAATGGTTTGGGATGATTCCGTATACCACTTTTAGTAAGTGCTTATAGGGAACCTTAACTGAGAGGGATATGGAAGTTTCCTTTTAAACAATACCAGTTGCTTGGCAGTCCTGCTGATCTCTTTAGATGCAGTAGTGACTGAATCACACACCTGAAACAAGCATGCAGCTAATCCAGTCTGACTTCAGTCAGAGCACCTGATCTGCATGCTTATTGAGGGGCTGTGGCTAAAAGTATTAGAGACACAGGATCAGCAGGAGAGTCAGGTAACTGGTATTATTTCAAAAAGAAAAATCCATATCCTCCTCAGTTTAGTTTCCCTTTATATAGATGATATGCCACACTATGCTTATGGGGCTGTACACACTCTGCCCCTGCCAAGAATCCAGCTTGTGTACAGCAGCCGACCTCCCCGGGCCAACAATCTGCCAGGTGGATCAATTCAGCTGAGCTTCCTGCACACTGCAAAACCAATTTGCGATTCCGATTCTGATTTTCCCTGAATGCAGAAAAGACAAAGCATGCAGTAATGACTAAAAATCGGAAATCGGAATCGCATTTAAAAAAAAGATAAAAAATCGGAATCGCATGCAGTGTGCAGGGGGCCTAACAGCTAGCTTTGTTCTCACTGCTCACCCTGCCCACCACGTGACGTCACATCTGCGCTGCTCCATCGGCCCTCCTCCCCCGCATTGCAACAGAACACATAGTTGGCCTGCAGGCCAGCTAAGCATCTGTACAGTCTTGGTCCAGTGATGACGACCGAGGGATTCTGGTCAACATCCATCTAGTTCTAGTGTCTACAGGCCTTAAAGTGTACCTAAGACTAGGAGGCATAAAAGTTTTATACATACCTGGGGCTTCCTCCAGCCCCCTCCGCGCAGATCGCTCCCTCGTCGCGGTCTAAAGCCTCCTAGATTCTCCTGTAGCAGCCCCATTTTCCGAGGCCAGTCGGCGCAGGCACACTGCTGCCAAGCGCGCTCCCCCGTCTTGCTCCTGCGGCTGGGAGCATTCTACACCTGCGGCGACGGGAGCAGGGGCAGGCATGCGCGGCCAGGCCAGGCCATGCATATGCAGTACGCCTGACTGCCGGCGATGAACGGAGCTGCTACAGGAGAATCTAGGAGGTTTTCCTAGACCGCGGCGAGGGAGCGATCTGAGCGGAGGGGGCTGGAGGAACCCCCAAGTATGTATAAAACTTTTATGCCCCCTTGTCTCAGGTTCACTTTAATGCTCAGTTTTGCCTCCATCGCTCATCCGTAGTGGTCTCTTACGCCCCCAGCAAACAAGGAAATACTCAATATATTTTTGGTATTATTTCTTTACCTCTCAGTACTTTTTCAGTTCTTAGGGGCTGAAAAGTAATTTTGTAGGAAGGATGGAAAATTATCTTGGAGAAACGTCAGGTGAATGAGTGCTCATGCCTCTCTCCCAGCCATATACACCAGCAAAACATTAAAGTGGACCCAAATTAAAAATACAAGATTTCAGAAATGAAATCTGTTTTCTAAATTATAATAATAAATAGCAGCCTTTTTTCCCAGAACGTCCTCCTGACAGCACCCCTCCTATGAGACTTGTCTCCCTCCCAAACTTTGGACAGGAAGCTAGAAGATACAAATTTGCATAACAGGCAGGCAGGAGTAGTATATAAAGATGTTACTCACAAAAGGTATTCAGTTGTTTTTACTGTCCCGGACGGGACGCTTTGAGAGGTCTCCAGGTGCTACTACGTCAGGCGGCGAGTGCAGCGTGCAGCGCGGGCATAGTAAGGCTGAGCAGGGGACTCAGCTGGTCCAGCGCACAGCGTGGAGGAGGCTTCTCCTAGAGATGCGGAAGCTTTATGGCGGCAGGAGCGCGAAACCGGAAGTTCCGGGTGGAAGTGACGTCATGCGCATGCGTCCCGCATGACGAGTCAGCTGACGGCATAGCGGCAGGGGCCGCGGCGGTGTTAAGATTGACTTCAGCTGCAGGTAATTAACAGGGGTATATATATGTGAATGTTAGCCACGATCACCATTGCTGTCGGTGATCATGGAGGACGCTGTAGGCCCTTCTCCTCTGACTTCTGCGGAGTCTGGCGCTATCCCCTCTCTGCCTAAAGCCCCAAAAGGTGATAAAGACAAAGACAAGGCTGTGTCTCAGCAAGGTCAAGGGGGACAATCTTCTGGTAGAACTGAGAAACGCTGTGTTATGTGCAACTCTCGCTTCTATTCTTCCTCTACGAAGAAACTGTGCCAGTCTTGTAGAGAGAAAGTGGTAAAGGAGGAATCCCCAGTGGTATTTAAGGACTTGATGGGATGGATGCGGTCTGAGCAGGTCAGCGATATTACAAGACGAATGGTCTCTGAATCCAGAAGTATTTGTTCAGATCAGTCAGGCATGGGGCACCCCTGCAGTAGACTTATTCGCAAGGAGACAAAATTCAAAGTGTCTAAAGTTTTGCTCCCTGTATCCAAAGGACAATCCGTGGGAAATAGACGCTTTCTCGATAGAGTGGCGGTTGAACCTGATGTATGCATTTCCCCCAATACCTCTGATATCAAGGGTTCTGAACAAGATTATGCAGGACAGAGCACAAGTAATTCTCATAGTACCTTTCTGGCCGAAAAGACCGTGGTTTGCTCTGTTACAGAATTTAGCGATGTGTCAACCAATAATGTTACCAGTCAGAACAGATTTGTTGTCGCAGGGCCCAGTTCTTCACCCGGACTTCAAGCGTCTTCACCTTTCAGCATGGAGATTGAGTGGGGAATCCTGAAATCAAAGGGGTTTTCGGATAAACTTTCTGAGACGTTAATACAATCCCGCAAGAAGGTGACGAGGCAGATTTATCAGAAGACATGGAAAATTTACTGTGAATGGTGTACAAGGAAAGAGAAGGATTCTAGACTTTCCGCCTCAGCTCTGGAATTTCTTCAGGATGGATTTCAGATGGGGTTAAGTTCCAGCACTCTTAAAGTTCAGACAGCAGCTTTGAGTGTATATTTAGAGAGAAGATTAGCTCAGGAGGAGTTTTTTCTTCGTTTTTTTCAGGGAATTAAACGTCTCAGGCCTGTGGTGATATCTAAGGTGCCCCCTTGGGACTTGAATGTGGTGTTACAGAGTCTTTGTGAACATCCCTTTGAGCCTCTGGATCAGATTCCAGATAAATTTCTGACGTTGAAAACGGCCTTTCTTCTGGCAATCACCACAGCCAGGAGAGTCAGCGAACTTCAGGCCTTATCCATTAAGCCACCTTATTGTACCATCTCGGAGGATAGGATTACTCTACGTCCAGACTTTGCATTCCTTCCTAAAGTGACTTCAAAGTTTCATCGATCTCAGGAGATCTTTCTGCCATCATTCTGTGATAAACCAACTAATGAAAAGGAGAGGAAGCTTCATTGTTTGGATGTTAGAAGGTGTATCCTTCATTATCTTGAAAGGACTGCATCTTGGAGAAGATCAGATGCCTTGTTGGTGCTGTTTGCGGGGAAATTCAAGGGGAGGCAAGCCTCTAAGACATCAATTGCAAGATGGATCAGACAAACTATCACCGCGGCTTATCAGACTCAAGGGAGGCCTTTACCGACCTCAATTAAAGCTCACTCCACAAGAAGTGTATCAACATCTTGGGCAGAGAGGGCAGGCGCCTCGATAGAGCAGATTTGCAGAGCGGCCACCTGGTCCAGCCAAAATACGTTTGTCAAACATTATAGACTAAACTTATTAGCCAATACTGATCTAGCATTCGGAAGAAAGGTGTTGCAGGCAGTAGTCCCTCCCTAACTAATGTTCTTGTTTATCGTCTCATAGGAGGGGTGCTGTCAGGAGGACGTTCTGGGAAAGCCAAGCTTACCTCGGGTAATGTCTTTTCCAGTAGTCCGAGTGACAGCACCCCTCCGGCCCACCCTAATAAAGGGCATAATTAAATTAATCGTTTCAGCAGCATTTGGTGTCCGTGTCTTTTTTTATAACTGAATACCTTTTGTGAGTAACATCTTTATATACTACTCCTGCCTGCCTGTTATGCAAATTTGTATCTTCTAGCTTCCTGTCCAAAGTTTGGGAGGGAGACAAGTCTCATAGGAGGGGTGCTGTCACTCGGACTACTGGAAAAGACATTACCCGAGGTAAGCTTGGCTTTATAGCTGCATGATGACAAATATAAAATATTTTACATTTATTGGAGGAACTGTGACGTATGCGCAGTCACCCACCAATTCCTGTTCCCTTTATCATGCCATTCAGCCTCAGACCCTGAGGGAATCTGAAGGCAATAACCTTTTGGGATTGGTTGGTGAGTCCAAACACAGTCCAATTTCGATTGTTTATACAATCGATACAATCTGGGCTCTCATATAGAGGCCAGGTCACTGCCACCAATCCGCAATAAAGGGTTCGGATGCGCTAAGTCTAACTCTAACTAAATCCTGTAGGAAAAAGGGTTAATACACAACCTTTCTAGAGATAGAAAAAGAACAATATTAATATCAACACTGTTATGGTAACGTGTCTCTCTCTAAGGAGAGGTGAATCCTTGTTGCAGAGATTTTTCAGAACAGCACTTAGACATTTTTTAATCGTTTATTTAAAGAAATAATGCAGAACTAAATATAGCAAATGAAACAAATCGATACAGAGATAATAAAGATTAAATGGGAAAATAGCTATTGATAATCTGAGCAGTTTGTCAAGTTACCGTATGTCCTTTTGCAGTAATAAGTCCAACAGACGATATGAAGTCCAATTCTGGAAAGTTCTGTGGAATGGATATAAGTCCTTTGATAACATAGCCAATCCGTGATGCTATGGATGGCTGCAGCAGGACTCTCTCCCAGCCTGAGTGTCCAGTCATTTTTAACCCTTTCTCTGCCAGAGGGTGTGGATCCCCTCCAGCATTGAATAGAGCGCATATGCAAGCGGCTGGCAGCAGCAGATACATGCCTTCCGTGCGCTCCAGCGCTGATGGTTCTCTCTCTAGTGTCTGACGCGACTTCCTATTATACAGGAAGTCGCGTCAGAAGCTAGAGAGAGGAGCATCTGTGGAGCGCACGGAAGGTATGTATCTGCCGCCGCTGCCTGCCGCCTGCATATAATGTTTATTCAAAGCTGGAGGGGAGCGCAGAGGTGAGGGAGGGGGGGGGGGGGCGTCCCTCCTCCCCACCAAGCTCTCCCCTCATGTTGTGAGCCCTCCAGCACCCCAAAAACTGAGCAGACCCGGGGGGAGGGGCGGCCTAACCTGGGGGGTGCCACCTGTCACTCACTACCTAACCTGGGAGTCCCTGTCACTCACTACCTAACTGTGGGTCCCTGTCACTCACTACCTAACCTGGGGGTCCCTGTCACTCACTACCTAACTGGGGGTCCCTGTCACTCACTACCTAACCTGGGGGTCCCTGTCACTCACTACCTAACTGGGGGTCCTTGTCACTCCCAACCTAAATTGGGGGGTGCCTGTCACTACCTAACTGGGGGGCGCCTGCCACTCACTACCTAACCTGGGGGTCCCTGTCACTCACTACCTAACCTGGGGGTCCCTGTCACTCACTACCTAACTGGGGGTCCCTGTCACTCACTACCTAACCTGGGGGGCACCTGTCACTCCACTACCTAACCTGGCGGGCGCCTGTCACTCACTACCTAACTGGCAGTCCCTGTCACTCACTACCTAACCTGGCGGGCGCCTGCCACTCACTACCTAACTGGGGGTCCCTGTCACTTACAACCTAACCTGGGGGGTGCCTGTCACTCACTACCTAACTGGGGGTCCCTGTCGCTCACTACCTAACCTGGGGGTCCCTGTCACTCACTACCTAACCTGGGGGTCCCTGTCACTCACTACCTAACCTGGGGGTCCCTGTCACTCACAACCTAACCTGGGGAGCGCCTGTCACTCACTATCTAACTGGGGGTCCCTGTCACTCACAACCTAACCTGGGGGGGACGCCTGTCACTCACTACCTAACCTGGGGGTCCCTGTCACTCACAACCTAACCTGGGGGGTGCCTGTCACTCACTACCTAACCTGGCGGGCACCTGTCACTCACTACCTAACTGGGGGTCCCTGTCACATACAACCTAACCTGGGGGGTGCCTGTCACACACTACCTAACTGGGGGTCCCTGTCACTCACTACCTAACTGGGGGTCCCTGTCACTCACTACCTAACCTGGGGGTCCCTGTCACTCACAACCTAACCTGGGGGCTCCTGTCACTCACTATCTAACTGGCGGTCCCTGTCACTCACAACCTAACCTGGGGGGGATGCCTGTCACTCACTACCTAACCTGGGGGTCCCTGTCACTCACTACCTAACCTGGGGGTCCCTGTCACTCACTACCTAACCTGGGGGTCCCTGTCACTCACTACCTAACCTGGGGGTCCCTGTCACTCACTACCTAACCTGGGGGTCCTTGTCACTCACTACCTAATCTGGGGGTCCCTGTCACTACCTAACCTGGGGGTCCCTGTGTGACGTATGCGCAGTCACCCAACGATTCCTGTTCCCTTTGCTGAAGTTTACCATAAAGCCTCAGACCCTGAGGGAATCCTGAAGACAGTCAGAACTGCAGGCAAAGTAAACTTTTGGATTGGTTGGTGAGTCCACACACAGTCCAATTTTTATTGTATATACAATCGATACAATCTGTGCTCTCATATAGAGTCCAGGTCGCTGCCACCAATTCGCAATAAAAGCGTGCGAATGCGCTAATTCTAACTCTAGCTAAATCCTGTAGGAAAAAGGGTTAATTAGACAACCTTTCTAGAGATAGCAAAACTAACAATATTTAATAGCAAAACAGTTATGGTAACATGTCTCTCTGAAGATGTGAATTCTTTTGGCGGAGATTTGTTTCAGAACAGCACTTAGACGAACGATTTTTAAATCGTTTATTTAAAGAAATAATGCAAAACAAAATATAGCAATAGAAACAAATTGATACAGAAATAATAAGTGTTCAATATGAAAATAGCTGATTACAGTCTGAGCAGTTTGTCAAGTTACCGTGTCCTTGGCAGTAAGTCCCACAGAGATATGTACTCCAATTCTGGAAAGTTCTGTGGAATAGGTATTACTCCTTTTATCATCCAGCCCAAATCCGTGATGGTACAGGATGGCGGGGCTCTCTCTCCTTCCAGGCTCAGTGTCAGTCGGTTTTAACTCTTTCTCTGCCAGAGGGGGTGGATGGTAACAAGAAAGGTTTCCACCCTTAACAATCTGACCTCAGGCTGCTGAGATCCGCCCCTATTGTCTGAGGGACAGAATTGGCAGTTTCTCCAAGTATGCCATAACTCAGCGGATATCTGACATAAATATATAAACCCCAACATTTTACATTGCGTCAGCATGCGCTGAACCAATCGATATCAAACTCGCTGGGGGTGCCACCTTCCTTGCCTATGTAATTATTACCCCAGGCTGTGAGATGACTAGGAGATCGATTAACGTCTCAGGAGGTGGGCTGCGCTGGTCGCATGGCGCACTGTAAGTTGTGGACCGCTGGGCCCAAACGGTTACGCAATATCCATCGAATTATGGACTAATATGAAGTGAGATATCAAAAGCTCATTAAGCCAGGGGCATGTCTCTGGGTATTTTCCGGACAGGCAGGAATGTGAATGGGTCCTAATGAGTTTACGACCCAGATCTGTTCCTCTCCTTATCTCTAAAACTAGGATAGGAGACTTCCTGGAGAATCTTTATTGCCCCCCTTTTAGATAACCTTTTTCCTGTGTGAATGGTCTGGTTTTAGGGTGAATGGCTTCTCTCAGTAAGGACAACACAAACATTCACATCCCCAATTGCAGGGGTTGTGAGATGGAAAAACACTGAGTTTCTAAAAGCCAGGCATATGGATTAAAGGGGTACTCCAGAACCAATTTTGTGAGCATTTACCTGCGCTTGCCGCAATGGCGTTCGCGGGATCATGACACCCTGTCACTACCTAACTTGGGGGGCGCCTGCCACTCACTACCTAACCTGGGGGTCCCTGTCACTCACTACCTAAACTGGGGGCTCCTGTCACTGCATACACTGGGGGGTCCCAGTCACTACCTGAACTGGGGGTTCCTGTCACTACCTGAACTGGGGGGCACCTGTCACTACTTACACTGGGGGCCCCTGTCACTGCCTGACTGAACTGGGGGGCTCCTGTCACTGCCTGAACTGGGGGGCTCCTGTCACTGCCTGAACTGGGGGGCTCCTGTCACTGCCTGAAATGGGGGTCTCCTGTCACTACCTGAACTGGGGGGTCTCCTGTCACTACCTGAACTGGGGCGCTCCTGTCGCTACCTAAACTGGAGGACTCCTGGCGCTACCTTAACTAGGGGACACCGGTCACTACCTAAACTATCCAGGTCAGCCAGCCCAGCATCTCCACCAGCCAACCAGCCCAGAATCACTGTCAAAAGGCAGCAGCATCACCGTCAGTCAGGCCAGCATTTACTTCAACCAGCCAAGCACAGTCCAGCATCACTGCCAGCCAGCCCGGCTACAGCATCACCGCCAACCCGGCCACAGCATCGGCCACAGCATCACGCCAGCCAACCCGGCCACAGCATCACTGCCAGGCCTTTCAGCCCACACATCATCCCCAATCCAGCCAAAAACAGTATTGCCAAGCACAGCAGCCAGTACAGGAGAATTCAGAAGCCAGGTGAGAGGTGTCTACCATATTAAGGGGGCATTATGCCTATTTATGTGAAATGCTGTCTATTTATGTGTTTATGTGCCTCATGACTGCTGAATTTGTCTTGTTTGGGGCCTCATGATTGCTGAATTTGTCTTGTTGGGGGCCTCATAATTGCTGAATTTGTCATGTTGGGGGCCTCATGATTGCTGAATTTGTCTTGATAGGGGCCTCATGATTGCTGAATTTATCTTGTTGGGGGCCCCATGATTGCTGAATTTGTCATGTTGGGGGCCTCATGATTGCTGAATTTGTCTTGATAGGGGCCTCATGATTGCTGAATTTGTCTTATTGGGGGTCACATGATTGCTAACTGCGAGACTATGGGAAAAGCTGGATCATCATCATATGAGACAGTAGCATTAAACCTACTTTTTTAGCTTTTTAAAACAGAAAATAAAACTGGGAGGTTCTAAAAAAAATATATATATATTTTTCAGGAATAGGATGGATGAGATTGTTTATCCTCACAGTTTATTTTCAACTTGGATTTTCCATAATGTTCATGTATGAGTTAAAGGACTTACGAGGCCAAAATCCTTAATAAAGTGAAGTACCTGGAAGATGTTTAAATGCACGGAGGACGCAATCCGCGCCCTCCGTGTAGTTCCGCCGGGTCCCCTTCCTGAAAGCGCTCCCCTCATGCCGATCGCGACCCCACAGGCCGGGTCGGGCTCTCATGGCCGCCGAAGCTGGCCACTCGGGGCAATGCGGACTGCGCAGCTATAGGGCCAACCCCTCCGATCCACGCTACAGTGCGTGGTTCGGAGGGGTTGGACCCTAGAGCTGCACAGCCGCACTTGGGGCAATGCGGACTGCTCAGCTGCGGCCAGCTCCGGCGGCCATATTAGGAGCGGCATGAGAGCCTGACCCGGCCTGTGGGGTCGCGATCGGCACGGGGGGCGCTTTCAGGAAGGGGACACGGTGGAACTGCACGGAGGGCGCGGACGGCGTCCTCCGTGCATTTAAACATCTTCCAGGTACTTCACTTTTTTTAAGGATTTTGGCCTTGTAAGTCCTTTAAAACGTTTGTACAGTATTTAGTTTAAATTGCTGTTGCCACAAGGGGGCCCAGTGATTTCTAGTTAAGCCCCTGACTACTACCTAAACTGGGGACACCTATAGACCTATAGACCTGGCTACTTATACTGTACTTAGAGGGGTGTGGGAATGTTGGGGTAGAGGGTCCTGGAGGAATGTTTGGGTGGGAGGTCCGAGGTCCGTGGGGTTGGAAGGTCGTGAGGGGGTGAAATTTTTTTGCTATGGGGCTCAGTCATTTCTAGCTACGCCCCTGGTGTGGATGGTAACAAGAGAGGTTTCCCCACCCTTAGCAATCTGACCTCAGGCTGCTGAAGTCCGCCCCTATTGTCTGAGGGACCAAATTGGCCTTTTCTCCAATTATGCCATAACTCAGCGGATATCTGACATATCATTTAAAAACCAACATTTTACATTCCGTCATCATGCGCCGAACCAATTGATATCAAACACCTTTCCTGACTAGGGAGAAGATATCTCAGGCTGTGAGGCATCTATGTGATCGATTGGCTCTGGTTTGGGGCTCTCAGGAAACCTAAACACTCACTCACATCCCCCAGTGCAGGGGTGGTGAGATGGAAGAGCACTGAGTTTCTAAAAGCCAGGCTAATGAATTAAAGGGGCTCTCCAGATCATATTTTGTGCGCATTTTTGTATTATTGCGCAGATGGTGTGGTTCTGCTGGTAAACACGACCATCACAGGAATCCGGCAAACTGGTGGAGTAAGTGGTGTCCGGCAAAGGAGGAATTGCTAATGGCTGCCACCTGTATAACCCTAGTTATGAAAAGAGAAGGGTGAAAAGCATACACTGAAATGCTCATAGGCTTGAGGGAGTGTTTATTTATCTTTGTATGTTTCAGAGTGGTGCAACTAAATATTTTGAATTAAAAAAATGTTTAGTTTGGGTCTGCTTTAAGTGAATGTAGCAGTGGTGGAACCCTAACACTGGTGTGGAATCAAGTGCTTATGGACATGACTTGGTTGGCTGCTTTGTGCAGAGATCCAGAGGTTTGAGGTTTGGAGTTGGCCCGGACCTAAGAGTGTTTCGTTGAACTTTGGAGGCGTTGCCTGCTGTAGCATTGTGTGACACAGGTCAATGTCATCATGACACAAAAGCCCTTCTGGCACTGCTACCTGCTACATGAACACAACCAGCTTCATCTACTAGCAAACCTTCTGGGTTGTGCACTAGGAAAGTGTAATGGAAAAAAATTAGAGTGGGAGAAACAAGAGAGAGAGAGATAGAGAGAGAGATAGACAAGTAGAAGAAGAGAGAAAGGTGTGGTGGAAGATAGAAGAGAGGGAGGAATCAGCACAGAGGATAATCAGTGAGAAAGGAGAGGGGTGAGATGTAGCAGTGAGACAGAGGAGTAAGATGGTGGAGCAAGGATGATGGCTGGAAAACAAAAGAGAAGAAAAGACACTAGACAGTAAATACAGTGGCAAGATATAGACGGAAAAGAGAAGGGCAAGATAGATGAGAAAGAGAGAGTAAAGATCGGGAGAGGGGGCAACGTCAGTGATATAGAGAGGATTGGGGGATGGGGGGAACACACTGTTAAGATAAATAATCAAGAGACAAAGGCCCATATGCAATTCACTTTTTCACCTGCGTTTTCTTCTGGGTGATATTTTTAAACTTGTCTGTAAAATACCGTTTAAAGGGAACCAGAGACGCCAGACATAGAAAAATAAAAAAAGATTTCATACATACCTGGGGCTTCTTCCAGCCCCATAAGCCTGTATCGCTCCCACACCGCCATCCTCCACTTCGGGTCCCGTCACTTCCGGCGGACGCGGCCAATTGTCCGCATGATCAGGGGATCCCTCCATATCCTTACGCATGCAGCTGCGCAGTATGCAGTCGCACGTGTAAGGGTATGCTGGGAGCCCCTGTGATGCGGACAATTGGCCGCGTGCTGACGCCAACTGGCCGACTGGCTGAAACTACGGGACCCGGAACCGGCTGATACAGGAAGCGGAGGACGGCGGCGTGGGAGCGATCCGTGCGTATGGGGCTGGAGGAAGCCCCAGGTATGTATAAAATCTTTCTTCTGGCGTCTCTGGTTCCCTTTAAACTACCAGCAAGCAAACAAATACTCAAAATAACTTTGATAGTACTTTTTACCTATTGTTTTGATACTTTTTCCATTGCAGCCTGCTAAAAAGTTATTTTATATTGAAAATGAAAAATTATCTCCTGGGAGAAAACTAAGGTGAAACACTGAATTGCATATGGGCCAAAGAGAGAGGCACGAGATAGGAACATATGCTTTTTTACACAGTGGCTCGGAATGCACGTGCTAACTGCCGAGTGAACATGCGCAAGCCGTCCTGCACGCACTTTGTAAAAGTGTGATTTCCTGAACAGCAGTTTAACTGCCAAAATAGTAAGATGCCAGCCAGCCTCCCTACTCACTTGCACACTATTTTGTCAGTTAGACTTTGTAACTGCTGTTCAGAAAATGCTGTTGAAAACAAAGAAAACCCTGAGAATCCCCCATGAGGAGATGGACTGTCCCAAAACCTGTCGGTTCTGTCAGATTTTAACTGCCTACTTTTTCGCGATAGTGGTCCTTTAAGGAACATATCAACTGTCGCACAAAAGGGCGGTCTATGCTTTGAAATGTGCATGCATTCTAGTCTAGGCTAGACGAAAAAATGCAATAGCCAGATCCAGCATCATCATCTCTCAAGGATATATAAGGTTAGTGATGAGAGATGCAAAGGCAGGCAAGAAACTTACATCAGTGGCAGGACATTTCTTGAAAGTGCATAGGGGCTCAGTTAGGAGCCTGGAAATATGTGATTGGGAAAGGTTCAAACCAGACCCTAGGGGAGGTAATATGGAGAAAGTACAACTGTAGAGAGTCAAAAATAATATTTCAGCTACAACCTATGTCGCCAAATGGTTTAAATGAGGATCTGAATCTTACTGGTTTTCTGGATTAATTGGTAATATGGTGTTGTCCTTTTTTCTTACAGTTAAGATACCTTCATGTGTAGATCAAAATAATCATTTACAGATGACATATGCATTGTTATACAGTCTCTATTAGACATACTTGGACATTATGTATGTCAGACCCTATTTTAAACATCATCTTGCACTCTGTAATGTAACCATTGAACTGACTTTGGATTTCTTGCTCTTTACTTTTTGCATTATGAATAAGGACTTTTTGCTCTTCTCTTGGACTGGAATGGAACAGGATGACTTTCCTGGATTCAAGTAGATTGAGAGATTGCATAATGGACAGTTGGATCATGAAGCAGTAGGTGCAGCATATAAATGGTATTAAATAGAATTACAAGCATGTATCCCTTTATTTGAAACACTATGCTCATTTACTAGCTGTGATCGGTAGCAACAGTTCCCTTACTTCCTGGTTGTGGTTAATGCGGTGGAATGTATAACCACTTATAACAATATGGCTCTGTGATTGGCCTTCAGCACAATGGGCATGAAGCAGGACGCAGATGCCGGCGACACACTGTCCGATCCATTTATAGTCGCAGGATGCCATCTCTTGAGAAAGTGGATGTAGAACCCCATGATATTTGTGGCGCACTCCTCGGGACCTCCGTCAGGCATTTGGAGACAGGACTTGGCACTCCATTTCCAACGTACCCGATGTAGTATCACTACCGTCTGCACACTATTGCACTTCTGTGCAGTACGACAGTATGCTACTTCATTTGAGATGCACTTTAGGAAATTAGGGGTTTAAAGGGGAACTGAAGCGAGGGATATGGAGGCTGCCATGTTTATTTCCTTTTAAGCAATACCAGTTGCCTGGCAGCCCTGCTGATCCTCTGCCTCTAATACTATTAGCCATAGCCCCTGAACAAGCATGCAGCAGATCAGGTGTTTCAGACTTTAAAGTCAGATCTGACAAGACTAGCTGCATGCTTGTTTCTGGTGTTATTCGGATACTACTGCAGAGAAATAGACCAGCAGGGCTGCCAGGCAACTGGTATTGATTAAAAGGAAATAAATATGGCAGCCTCCGTATACCTCTTACTTCAGTTCCCCTTTAAGTGGCAATAATCCACATGATGTATGCTTTTTTTGCCCCATTTGACATTGTAGATAGAATTTTTTTTGTACAGGTTGTTGCATTGTTGCATGGAGCACTTTGTTGATATATAGGTTTTTCCTTCCTACTGTATGAACTTGGGTTTAGCAATCGAAATGGTTCTTACAGAACTGTGTGTGAAGTTGATTATATATATATATGATTGCCAAAGAGAAGATTATTATTAGAGTTTTAAAGGAAACCTGAAATGATAAAAAAAAAAAAGTTTCACTTACCTGGGGCTTCTGCCAGCCCCCTGCAGCCGCCCTGTGCCCGCACCCGCCGTCTTAGAACGAGCCTCCGGTCCCCCGGTGTGGCTTAGTTTCTTTACTGCCGACTTACAGGTCGATGGTCACACGCTTTCTCGTTCCTCTTTCGCACTCCCATCGCTGGGAGTGTCCTGTGCAGACGCAGTAGAGATTTTCTCATATATTGTACATATTGTACTAGTCTATTAGGCCTGTTTAAAAAACAGATGCTAGATTGACAGACATTGCACGTGATCGCCTGCGCCTGTCTGCGCCTGTCTGCGCCTACGTACGCCAACGCTAGCACACGTACACGCGCTGCTCATGTGCACCTACACACTCATATCCGCCCGTGTGCACATGTCCACTTGCGGCTCCGCGCCTGCGCACTCGACACCTGACATGGATGCAGCCCATGGATACAGATCCTAGGGCTTTTATTAGGATATATATGTATAAAACAACATTTGAGGTGGCATGTGATGTAACACATGCAAAGAAGCAACTGACCAATGAGATGTGCACCGTCAATGACAAACACAGTGCGTGTCAATCTAGCAACGCACTGCATGCGCTGCCTTGTAACCACTGAATCCCTTGCATCACATCACCACTGATGTAGTGTGAACAGATCAATTACTTTGAATCCCAATATGTTACAGTGTGCAAGACAGTGTCAGCTACAACCTAACATGACATATTAGCTTGAATGTCCCCTAATCCAAAAGTTCAAGTTGCATTACCAATGTTTTCCCACAAGATGTCACTGATGCTTTATATTAAGCGCAATAGCACAGCATCTTTCTGTGAGTCCCTGGCCAATCATTTTATAGAAGATATAAAATAAACCAGTGCTTTTTTTGGTTTTATTACAATTAAATGTGTATTTGAAATTTGTATAGCTTTTACTTGGAATTGAAAGTTTGCTAAAGCCAAATTCTAGGTACAAGTGTTTTCCTGGTCCTGTGTATCCAGCCAGTTGCAGTTTACACATATCACTTTTTAACCTTTTAGCAGCCAAATAAAGTGAAACTTTATTTGGCTGCAGGGTCACATTTTTCCTGCTGCTGGGGAAGTGTGCCATCCCCAGTCTGACAGGGTATGCAGAGCGGCGCAGGGAGCTTATATAGTTACCTGTTCCGGTCGCTGGACTGGCTTCTTCTCTTCCTCCACACGTGGCAATACACTCCCGACATCCTCTTCTAACTTCTAATAACGTGATTGTTTTAGAGAGAACTATAGTCTTTCAAAAAATACTATAGCACAATCTTTGCAGTACAAAAATGTAGACAAAATTTTATTGGCACAATACAAAATTCAAAAATATTAGTTTAAAAACGTTTTCATTAATGTAAGTAGTCTTCATGAGCAACAACAGAGGAAACTTTCATGAAACCAATAAATATCATGGTCTGGCTTGACGTGATGAGAAATGAACATTTAGGTTAGGCAACGACACACGTTCGATTCTGGCTTTTTTTTAAAGCCCTTCATCAGGCCACCATATATGCAAAGATTGTTCTAATAGGCCCAGTCTGTAGCAAAAGCCAGTACTAAACTAAAAAGGGAGGCATCGGCACCTACCAGACGCACATATCACTATCCCTTTGGCCAGAACACGACAGCCAGTGGCGTAACAATAGGGGGTGCAGAGGTTGCGACCGCACTGGGGCATTTGGGCCAGAGGGGCCCTACCTCAACCACAGTATTAGCTCTCTATTGGTCCTGTGTTGGTGGTAGATGCTTTAAATAGTTGTAATCATTAACAAACTGTTTTCCATACGGTTCTTGCACCTCTGACACTGTGGTTGTCCTTGGCAGGTTTTGGTGCCACGCATTAATTGTTATGTATAGAGTGCTTGGGGGGGCCCAATGTAAAACTTGCACCAGGGCCCATAGCTCCTTAGCTACGCCACTAACGACAGCCACGTGCAGACCCTTGAAGCCCTCCCTTTTGGCATCTCCTCTTCAGTGACTGCAGGCAATCTGTAATGCAGTAGAAGGATAGACTTGACATGATGCGGGAGAGACTTATGGGCAGTGTGTTTCTTACTCTGGATTGCTGAGTGACATGCCAAGGACAGTGCTATCATTTCCCACAATGCACTGCCATGGGCCTGGGGGCCAGGTCAGTACAGAGGAAGTGTGAATTCAGAAATCAGTTACCATAGGGATCTTGAGAGGCAGGTAAAACAGCCGTTACTACTCCTGTGTGGTGACACAGCTTGTTGATGTCTTCTGAACAGACACATTTCACAGGTATAATTCCGGGCATACACGGCTGCGATTATGCACCGGATAGAGCCGCTGGCTCGATGCCGGCGCATCCCCGCTCGTCCGCGCATGCGGTGCAAGAAGGGGATGGAACACAGTGTGTTAATGATCACTGCTATTCTAATCATCTATAGAAGTCAATATTATCAGCATAGGATCAATAAACAGCTAATACTGTGGTTGAGGGTGGGTCCTTCGGGGCCCCTCTAGCACAAGGGCCCCGATGCGGTTGCTACCTCTGCACCCCCTATTGCTACGCCCCTGGCAGGAAAGCTGGCAAAGGCCAGGACACATTGATTTATACTGCAGATATCCTCCTTGTATGTCTTTCTCTTTTGTATCAATATTATATTCAAAAATACCCCTACTGTATGGCTGTGCTTGGAGTCATTTACCTCCTTTTTGCTGGTCATGTGACCAGAATTTAAAATAGGATTTTTCACTGCAGGAATGGTTTGTATAGTGCTGTAACAGAACTGTGCCTGGAGTTGGGATTTGAAGGCAACTATTGTTCACTCCTGCGTCCTTCAAGGCTTCTAGGCAGTGGCATAGGCTACACAGGTAATCTATTCACTCCATGTAAAGCAGGTACTTTGAGGGCTCGTTTCCACTAGTGCGGTGCGTAATCGCCTGCATTCCACTGCGGACGAAAACGCATGCGGGTGCGATTCTGCATGCGTTTTTGCCGAGATTTCGCATGCGATTCCGCATAGGTAAGGTATATGCGAATTTAACCATGTCACTGCCTGTGTAAATTAACATTAATACCTATGCGAAATCGCATGCGATTTCGCGGCAAAAAACGCATGGTCACCCCGCATGCGATTTCCCTATTAGATACATTAGCGGCGATTCGCGCACATTCCTTCTGCACGCGAAATCTGAAGGCTCTGCCGTGCAGATTTCTGCCGCACCAAAAAACGCTCCCGCAGCCGCACAAGTGGAAACGGCCCCATCCACTTACATTGCCTATGCGAATCCGCGTGCAGTGCCCGCATGCGGATTCACTATAGTGGAAACGAGCCCTGACAGTCAGGCAACTCAACAGAGCACGTCTGAAGATATCACCAGCACACCACAGTTTATAGCACACCTTTTATTGTGCCAGTCTCCACAATATTCCAACAATTGTTTTGGGGGCCATGTAGGGTCCCCCTTTATCAAGGCTTGTGGTTACCCCATGCCCTGCTGGGCTGGTGATAGCTTCAGACGTACTTTGAGTGTGGTACTGACTATACCACTTCACCAAGCACCCCTTGACTTAATGTCAGATGGTGTGCCTGCTTCATCCTGGAATACAACTCAACAGAGCAGGCTGTGGGTGCATAGGGAAGTTGTTTACAGTATAGAACAGTTTATCTGTACAACATAATGTAGGTAAATGCAGAAAAATATGGACAGTGGTGGTTTGGTTTCCATGCAGTCGTGGATGGACAATTCCCTTTGACACAGCGATGGAGAGAGATTAGGCTGATAAACGGCACTTTGCAGATTGGACTTTAATACACATCACACCACATTCTGGCCATGAAGCTGTCCTCATCTCGCTGCTGCTTGACAACTGAGGACAAAGTTCCAGGATATCACTGACTTTAACTTGTCCCTAACTCTGCAGGGCAGAGTGTTCCTCACTGTGAACACAACCTGATATGCAGCATTACGTGTGGGATCATAGCTGCTGTTAGTTTATAACACTTGTGCACACAAGACAAGATTTTATCAAAGGTTTTATAGGCTGTATCCTGGGGAAGTGGAATTCTGCATATGGGAGAATGGGAAAAGCAGCAGCACGTAGGCTGCACATGGACAAGGGGATGGGGATGTGCTGCATACAGAGCCGGGACAAGGTCCTCCAGCACCCAAGGCTGAGACACCAAAGTGCGCCCCTCCATCCCTGCCACCCGAGCCATCAAACACTGATTGCTATTAGACTAAGAGGTGCCACAGGGCCCACAACCTCCCCAACACCTTAATATCTAGTTATCTGGCTTGCAGTCACTGTCATGTATCCCCTTTTCTTATTTCTTTCTGCTTCAAACACAATTAGGAATGAGAGCTGAATGAATTCTGCGCCCCCTCCTACACTGCGCCCTGAGGCTGGAGCCTCTCCAGCCTATGCCTCGGCCCGGCCCTGGCTGCATATGATAGGCTGCACATGAAAGTAGGGGATATCCTGCTGCATATAGGGACTGCACAGGAAAGAAAGGATTCGGCACATGATAAAAAAGATCCTGCATATGGGTGGTTGGTGGTGCAAGTGTGTGTGTGTTTAAGGGGGGAGGGGTGCACATTTATTATGGAGATATTGTACATGAAAGGGAGGATGCTACTTATGGAGAGCTGTATCACCAATGGTTCATGCTCCATAATTTAAGAAAACTGATATTAGTCATATACTGCATCTTTAGCTAACAGAACAGTTACTGTTGCTCTTTCATTCAGTAATTATGTGCTGCTTGGAATGATTTTCCCTTTTCATAGAAGCATGAGAGTTATCAGCTGGCACAAGTTGAATTCCTCGTTATCTACTCTGATATTGATTGCCACTACGTTCTGCTGGCATCCCAGAAGAATTAAGGTGAATAACCAGTAAAAGGTGGCTTTTACACCTGATATTAAACTGCCAGGGAGCATTTGGAAAGGCCGTTTTGTAGGAACATACTGTGCAAGAGACATTCTCAATCAATTGACAGACCGTTCTACTTAACTATGTTTTTTTTTTTTTTTTTTTTTTTGTAAATTAATTATTGTTATTTTTAGGCCAGTTTTACATTTTTTGTATTGCGGTGGGGATGCCATACCCCTGCCGCATCCCTCTGCCACCGGAAAGTGCGCCGACAGGATCATATGCATAGCGCTGCTCCCCGCTCAGTGATGTACTCCCTGCTGGGATGGAAGTACGTCACTGGGATTCCCTGGAATTCTCGTCAGTCCACGCATGCATATTGCACCACGCTCCATTGTTTACATAATGCGCGTCGCTCATAAGCTACCATTACCCAAGCAACGTGTGGTAAGCAAATCATCTTTTATTGTGTAATGTCCATCTGTAGGTATGCTTCTCTTTTCCCCTGCAGCCTTACTAGATACACAGAGCAGCATCCTTGATATCAACGGACTGCCAGATTGTTCTTTTATCTCTGAATGTAGACGATAAGGCCTTCTGTGTGCAAGCCATAAAGATAGAAAGCTGTGCAGTATGGCTCTTGCAGATTGAACTGGAGAATACATTGTCATGCAAGATGTCAGATTCCAAAATGCTGAATGGGGAAGAAGTGGATTAGGGATTTTATAGAGATTACATTTCTGAGTCAAGGTGGCCACACATGTTACAATTTTTCAGTTCGATTTTACCCCAGTTCGATTAAAATGATCTATAGTATTTTTTTCCGATTAAAATTGATAGGAAAGGTTGGAAAAATCAGATACATTTTTCATAATTGCAATACAAACTGTAATTCGGAATTCCGTAAGCGAAATTTTGGCTTTTGTAATTTTGCATTTGGGTGTAAATTCATGTTTAATGCTAAATTTCGTAATTTCATGTTTTGTATAGAAACAAAGTTATTTTAGTTTTGAAAATGGACGTAATTTTGTTTCTAATAGTAATTATGCACATTTATGTAATGACTAAACTCCGGAAAGTCACTCATTGATTGCAATTACTGATAATGCAAAAGTCCCTGCACATGCGGTCACTTTAAATGTATCAGGAGGCTCTATCTACAGCCACTTCTAAGACTCTTTGTCAAGGTGCACTTAGTGGTCATGCATGCTGAGACACTTAGTTTTGGGCCTTGCAATATCTGATAATGCAAAGGTACCTGCAAGTGCTGTCACTTTAAATGTATAAGGAGGCTCTGGACTGGAACACAATCTGGAAAATAGATACATTTCCGAAATTCTGATTTGTTTATATTACGTAAACGATCATAATTATGAAAAACGATCGTAATTACAAAATTCCCCATAAACACGAAATTTCACGTAATTTTGGGAAATTCAGGAAATTTCGATTACGGCCATAATTGTAATTCCATGAATTATGCAAAATTTCGCGAAATCGTAATTTGGTCATTACGCTTATCACTAGTGGTGCATTGTGGGTAACCACAAATGTTCACTTATTGCTGAATTATTGCAAGTTTCCTTCTGTTTTAAACAGGCAAATTACACCAAGCATTGCTTATTAGTAGGAGGGCTTTTCAGTCTCCTTTAGGCCCCTATACATTCCTAGCGGTTTGGGTCACCTTGAGCTGCTTGGTTACTCTGTCATTCAAGAATATAGAAACCGTATTTGTTAAAGGGACACATCAGATAAAACCAGGGGCGTCGCTAGCCCTATGTTGGGGTGGCACGTGCACCCAATCTGTCCTGGGGTGCCACGGATCTCAGCGGCTCCCTCCCTCCAGCCGCCACCGCCGCCGCATCACTCAGACCTCAGGATCAGGCGGCGAGCCGGCGACCAATCGTGCGGGCGCTAGGACCCAGCGCCCGCACTGATATGCGGAAGTGACATCACTTCCGCATATCGAGCGGGTGCGTCCGGCGCCCGCTGGTACTGGTCGGGTCGCCGCTGATCCTGAGGTCTGCTGCGAGGTAAGGGGGGGGAGCGGCGGCGGCTAGAGGGGGGCCTCCCTGTCACTCACTCACTCCCTAAAGGGGCTCCCTGGCACTCACTCACTCCCTAAAGGGGCTCCCTGGCACTCACTCACTACCTAAAGGGCCTCCCTGTCACTCACTCACTTCCTAAAGGGGCTCCCTGGCACTGACTCACTCCCTAAAGGGGCTCCCTGGCACTCACTCACTCCCTAAAGGGGCTCCCTGGCACTCACTCCCTAAAGGGGCTCCCTGGCACTCACTCACTCCCTAAAGGGGCTCCCTGGCACTCACTCACTGCCTAAAGGGGCTCCCTGGCACTAACTCACTCCCTAAAGGGGCTCCCTGGCACTCACTCACTACCTAAAGGGCCTCCCTGTCACTCACTCCCTAAAGGGGCTCCCTGGCACTCACTCACTGCCTAAAGGGGCTCCCTGGCACTCACTCACTGCCTAAAGGGGCTCCCTGGCACTCACTCACTGCCTAAAGGGGCTCCCTGGCACTCACTCACTGCCTAAAGGGGCTCCCTGGCACTCACTCACTGCCTAAAGGGGCTCCCTGGCACTCACTCACTCCCTAAAGGGGCTCCCTGGCACTCACTCACTCCCTAAAGGGGCTCCCTGTCACTCACTCACTCCCTAAAGGGGCTCCCTGTCACTCACTCACTGCCTAAAGGGGCTCCCTGTCACTCACTCACTCCCTAAAGGGGCTCCCTGTCACTCACTCACTCCCTAAAGGGGCTCCCTGTCACTCACTCACTCCCTAAAGGAGCTCCCTGTCACTCACTCACTCCCTAAAGGGGCTCCCTGGCACTCACTCACTGCCTAAAGGGGCTCCCTGGCACTCACTCACACCCTAAAGGGGCTCCCTGGCACTCACTCACTACCTAAAGGGGCTCCCTGGCACTCACTCACTCACTCCCTAAAGGGGCTCCCTGGCACTCACTACCTAAAGGGGCTCCCTGGCACTCACTACCTAAAGGGGCTCCCTGTCTCTCACTACCTAACTGGAGGCGCCTGTCACTCACTAGCTAACCTGGGGGTCCCTGTCACTCACTACCTTGGGGGCTACCATATTAAGGGGGCATTCTGCCTATTTATGTGAAATGCTGTCTATTTATGTGCCTCATGACTGCAGAATTTGTCTTGTTGGGAGCCTTATGATTTGTTGGGGGCCTCAAGATTGCTGAATTTGTCTTGTTGGGGGCCTCATGATTTGTTGGGGGCCTCATGATGCCTGAATTTGTCTTGTTGGGGGCCTCATGATTTGTTGGGGGCCTCATGATTGCTGAATTTGTCTTGTTGGGGTCACATGATTGCTAACTGCGAGACTATGGGAAAAGCTGAATTCTTATCATATGAGACAATAGCATTAAACTTACTTTTTTTTAACTTTTTAAAACAGAAAATAAAACTGGGAGGTTCTAAAAAATTGAATACATTTTTCAGGAGTAGGATGGATGAAATTGTTTATCTTCACAGTTGATTTTCAACTTGGATTTTCCATAATGTTCATGTATGAGTTAAAACGTTTGTACAGTATTTAGTTTAAATTGCTGTTGCCACTTTGCGATAGATAAGTGACTTTTGGGTTGCAGTTTGGGCACTCGACCTCCAAAAGGTTCGCCACCACTGTCATAATCTAATGTCCCACCATTGCTAGGTTCATGTAAATTTGTCTCCACCCGTTACCACACCTATATTCTGGTCCATGGCCCACCCATTTTTCGGTGCGGCGCGATAAGCACGCCGCACAACGTGATCCTCCTATTTTTGGCACGCAAGCTGCAGTGTGCTGAATTCTGCTGCCTACAGTATGTACAGTATACGCTGTTCTCTAGTGCCTGCACTGTGTGCTGATTTACCTCCAGTGTGTGCAGTGTAAGGTATTACTCTGTGCCTTTACTGATTGTAAACCAGCTATATTGTATGCTGATCTCTGCTACTTTCAGTATGTACAGTATTAGCTGTAAAGCCTGGTACACACATACAATTTTGATTAGCCAATTTTAGCTCTGTTCATAAAATTCATTGTCTGTTGGCCCACTTACTGCACGGGGGGTGGTAAAATTGGGGGTCAGTGATTGACCAATGAAAATTGTATGTGCATATACATCTTTGATCTATGCCTATACTGATTGTAAATTATCTAAATAAAGGACAGGGGGCTCCATCCAATATTTCGATGGGCAGGCCCGTTATCTGTAGCTTACACCGCTGCTAAGTTCATGTACATTTGGCCCCACCCATGGCCACGCCCACTCACCTCATGGCCACGCCCATTTTTTGCCGTGGCGCGCGCCATATACCTCCCCGCCTGGTGCCCACAGGTGCCCCCGATCTCCAAGGACCCTAGAAACGCCCCTGGATAAAACATTTTTGTTCACTGTAATAAATGTAATGTTGTTGATTAAAATAAATGAGGAACAGATTTGGTAATGTAAGGTTAATTTTCTAAGGCTGTTTGTGTTGTGTGCCTTTATGCATAGCAGTGATAGCACAGAGCACCCAATACACATTTATAAATGAAAAATTATTTATTATTACATCTAATTTATATCTTTTACTAGCTGTTGACCCGGTGTTGCCCGGGTATGTATTTGGCTGGTGTTGGATTCACCCACTTTTTCTAACCCTAACACACAAACACTCAATGACCAAGTTTGTGAGCTTTGGGGTCTTTGGCATCAATAATTGGTATATTCCCATAGAAATTAAACATATCAGATAGGCTGTTTATGACTCCACCCCTTTAATGGATTTGGACCCCAGTCACCCAATGACCAACTGTAGCAGGTTTGAAACATCTGCCATTACCAGTGTAAAAATGGCAGCAATTTATATATTCCACTTGAAAATCAACAGTTGAATGTTGATTGGCTATTATAGGCCCCACCCACTTCCCTGAATATTTATCAGTCACCCAGTGACCATTTAGGCAGAGTTTGATAACCCTGCCATTAACACTGTAAGAATGACTGCAGTTTATATTTTCCCAGTGAAATTTGTTTTTGGCTCTGCCCACTTTTTGTAACCTTGACACACAGTATCTCAATGACCAAGTTTGTGAGCTTTGCGGTCCTTGACATCAATAATTTGTATTTTCCCAGTGAAATGAAACAAATGTGATTGGCTGTTTTTGGCTCCACCTCCTTTTCTGAATTTGAATCCCAGTCACCCAATGACCAGCTGTAACAGGTTTTAGGCTTGTGCCATTATCAGTGCAAGAATGGCAGCAATTTTAATATTCCCCTTGAAAATTAACAGGTGAATTTTAAATGGATTTTTAGGCTCCACCCACTTTTCTGAATAATCCCAGTCACCCAGTAACCAACTGTGCAAAGTTTGAGAACCCTGCCATTAACGGTGTAAGAATGGCTGCAGTTTACATTTTCCCAGGGAATCTGTTTTTGACTCCACCCACTTTTTGTAACCTTGACACACAGTCACTCAATGACCAAGTTTTGAGCTTTCGGGTTCCTGGCATCAAAATTGTGTGAATGGAAACAGCTTATCCAGCAAAGAAATCTGATTTGCTATTTGTGGCTCCACCCCTTTAGTGAATTTGAACCCCAGTCACTTAAAGACCAAATAGCCTCTGCCATTAACTGTGTAAGAATGGCAGCAGTTTCAGTATTCCCCTTGAAAATCAATAAGTTAATTTTGATTGGCTGTTGTAAGCTCCACCTACTTTTCTGAATAGTAATCCCAGTCACCCAGTGACCAACTGTGTCAAATTTGAGAACCCTGCCATTAACAGTGTAAAAATGGCTGCAGTTTATATTTACCATGTAAAAAGTTGTTGTTGGCTCCATCCACTATTTCTAACCTTGACATACAGTCACTCAATGACCAAGTTTATGAGCTCTGGGGTCCTTGGAATCAATTAATTGCATTTTCCCATTGAGATTAAACAAATCTGATTTGCTGCTTGTGGCCTGCCCTCTTTTCAGAATTTAAACCCCAGTATCCCAGTGACTGTTAGTTATGCACGCCTGATCATGATTTATAGGTGACAAATGCGCTGATCAGATTGCTTTAACATGCAGCCATATGCACAGATAATAGGGGGGATATGGAGGAACTATGGGGAGATAGGAGAACCCTGGATAATGAATGAGATATACTACATGATGGACAGGTAGGACACACCCTGCTGGGCGACGCCCAGGGGAGAGAGGAAATGCTCAGTATATAAGACTGTGAGTTAAGGGCGGCATTCAGCTCTGATAGGGGCTATATATGCTGACAGTTATGTGGGGCAGGGGCACTGTATATGTTTGATGCACAGCACTGTATATATGTATTCACTCCGGACGAAGGCGTTTAGCCGAAACATGTCGAGTTATTTGTAATTTTGTACACTGTTTGCATGGTGTGATCCCCTACTGTCCATTATACCTGTGTTTGGTGCAAGAGGGTGTGATCAGCAGGTCCTATTTGTGCATGTACTAGCTGTGCATAGGTGCTGGAGAGGAGAGCCTTTTCCTCTCCATGACACATGCACATAGATGTACAATCTTTATCTACCTGAAAGTGATCCATCCCAGTGATATGATACATATGTGACACATTAGTGTCAAACACCAACGCAGCTGTTTATGTTTTATAAATGCTGTACCTTTGATATACCTGATTTTAATAGAACTAATAAAAGTTATGTTTTAGTGCGCTAGGGGCCTAACCCTGTTCAGGGAACACGTATCCTTGACATTCAGTCACTCAATGCTCAAGTTTAGGAGCTTTGGGGTCCTTGGTATCAATCATTTGTATATTCCCATTAAAATTAAACAAATCTGATTGGCTGTTTGTGGCTCCGCCCCTTTCTGAATTTGAACCCCAGTCACCCAATGACTAACTGTAGCAGGTTTGAGGCATCTGCTATTAACAGTGTAAGAATGGCAGCAATTTCCATATTCCCCTTGAAAATCAACAGGTGAATTTTGATTGGCTGTTGTAGGCTCCACCCATTTTCCTGAATATTAATCCCAGTCAGCCGGTGGCCAACTGTGCAAAGTTTGAGAAGCCTGCCATTAACAGTGTAAGAATGGCTGCAGTTTATATTTTCCAGTGAAATTTCATTTTGGCTCCACCCACTTTTTGTAACCTTGACACACAGTCACTCAATGACCAAGTTTGTGAGCTTTCAGGTTCCTGGCTTTAAAAATGTGTGAAATGAAGCCGTTTATCCACCAAGAAAATCTCACTGGCTGTTTGTAGCCCCGCCCCTTTAGTGAATTTGAACCCCAGTCACCCAATGACTGACTGTAGCAAGTATGAAGCCTCTGCCATCAACAGTGTAAGAATGGCAGCAGTTTAAATATTCCCCTACATAATCAGTAGGTGAATTTTGATTGGCTGTTGTAGGCTCCACCCACTTTCCTGAATATTAATCCTAGTCACCAAGTGACCAAGTGTGCCAAGTTTGAGAACCCTGCAATTAACAGTGTAAGAATGGCTGCAGTTCACATTTTCCCATTTAAAATGAATACATTTGATTGGCTGTTTTATGCTCCGCCCACTTTTCCTGGATTTGTAACCTCGGTCACCAAGTGACCACCTGTGCCAAGTGTGGTGACTCTGGCTTGATTACTGTGAGAATGGCAGCCTTTTCCATTTTTTCCATTGACTTGCATGGGTGAAATCTGATTTGCTGTTTGTAGCTCCGCCCAGGTGTGCAGCAGGGACGCAAGACCCCCAGAACATATCATCCCATGTAGTAAGAGATCTGTATACCAAGTTTTGTTCAAATCGGTCAAGCCGTTTGAGTGATCGCGGCACATACATACACACACACACATACATCCGATTTTATATATATATAGATGTGTTGATTTGTAGTACTTGGTTGAATGTTTTACTATAATTATTTGTAAAGTTCTGGTTCTTCCTTGGCCTGCTCTGGTTTAGTAGGATATGAATGGGTTAAACAAAGAGGGAGGATCTGTAGAATGTATAAGGGTGAGCAAACGTTCATCCCCAAAGCCCCTGACGAGTACTGTCATATGAAACACATAGGTAAGGGATACAAGCGGAGGAAGGCGGAGCATGAAAGGTGGGTAGCTGAGCGCTGATCCAGAGTGGTGCATGGTGGAGAGCATGGACTAAAACTCTATGCCTTATATTAAGCCACATATTTGTAATTGTTTAAACATTTAGAAGTCTTTTAAATAAAGAGTGTCACACTATGGAAAGCAATATTTTGTTTTAAGGTGAAATCCTCTTGATGAGTGACATATAAGTAGCCCGAGAGGAGGGTGGATCTAATTAAAGCATTCATAGACCCCTGTAACAAGGCTGTAAACCCCCACTGTGAAGACGTTTTGGGTATATGTTTTGAAAGATAAGTAAGGAGCTAGTGAGGCAGGAGGTGGGCAAGAACCCCTCAATGTGCAATTACACTTCTTCAGTTTTGGACCTGTGGGGAAGTAGCGGTTACCTCTTGTGTGTGGACACAAGTGAATTTGGAATATAATATATATGGTGGATTCACTGCTATTAAAACGGAAATTAACTTATCTGTATGCTTTTGGGATATGGAAGGAAATCAGTGTCCAGAAACCCACAAATGCACTGCAAGAACATACAAACTCCATGCAGACAGTAGGATTTGAGCCAGGAACCCAGCGCTGCAAGGTGAGAGTGATAACCACTATTATTTTATGAATAAACTGTCTATATAATAACCTTTTCATCCCAACAAGTCAGTTTCATCTTATGCTTGTTATCTATAAATAGCAAGAACAGTCTGGCGTCTCCCTCATGCAGCTATAACGTAATGCAACAGTAGCCATATTTAGCATCCTTATCATCCCTGGGCTTCTTCCTGTTTCCATGGTTACGGCTGTTGATGAGACAGCGGCTCTGTGTGCTCCCACAGATAGCTCTGACAAGTGAGTGGGTTGATCATGCTTTCTGTACTCTTTACAGAATTCTCAAGGGGCCTAGGTCTCTACTGACTTGGAGGATGTTTTGCAGTAACAATGAAAGATGATGTTATAAAAAGGAAATGTATGCTTTGTGTTTTATTATTTAGTATTATTATTAGCTTCTGCTGTACTGGATACAAAATAAACTGTGTTGAAAAATTAACCTTTGATAAAGGACGTTAAAGTACTTCCACTTCCCCAAAGAAAAAAACAGTCCTTATGAAATAATTCTCTTTGGAATGATTACTCCAGGTGTTATATATGCAAAACAAAGATCAGAGAGGGGTCCTTTCATCCATCCCGTGGAATGAATTTATGAATGATATAAATGCAGCATAGCAGTTGAAGTAATGCAGTGAGTTGCACTTACTGCTTTGTGCAGACTTACGAGCCAATGAGACTGATTCAAAGAGATATAAACTTTTAAACAGAAACTCTGACCAAGAATTGAACTTTATCCCAATCAGTAGCTGATACCCCCTTTTACATGAAAAATCTATTCCTTTTCGTAAACAGACCATCAGGGGCGCCGTATGACTGATATTGCGGTGAAACCCCTCCCACAAGAAATTCTGAGGACAGTGGTACTCTTGGCAGTTTCCTGTCTGTGAACTTTGTTGCATTGTGGGAAATAGCTGTTTACAGCTGTTTCCAACTACAAAAAAAGCATGCAGCAGCTACATCACCTGCCAACAGTAAAAATGTCACCATGTAATAAATGTCAGAATGTAAATCAGGGATTTAAAAGATTTTACAATGTGCAAACACCAACTAAATCATTTATTCATAATTATTGTAAAAATGAAGCACTTATTTATTACATTATTTTCACTGGAGTTCCTCTTTAAGTATCTTTTACTCCAAGTCTAGTTCTGTTGCCATGGTTTCCAGTAAGTTATAGCAGCTGTCAGCTGAAGTTGAAAGATATTATATAGTGACACTCAGTTACCAAATTACTTGTTTGGTGATGATATATAGTATAGATGTTTGTGTGCGAGTAATGTTCACACATGCCCAATAGAATGCAGTGCTTGTGCTCCTAGGCATGTACAGATCTTACTCGCACATGCCCAGTCTGGATACGCTCGTTTGTGGCCGGGCGCTTAGCCAGAAGATGTAGGTGGACCCACGGATTCACATTTGCATTCTGAGCAGGGCCGGGCCGAGGCATAGGCTGGAGAGGCTCCAGCCTCAGGGCGCAGTGTAGGAGGAGGCGCACAATTCATTCAGCTGTCATTCCTAATTGTGTTTGAAGCAGAAAGAAATAAGAAAAGGGGATACATAGCAGTGACTGCAAGCCAGATAACTAGAGATTAAGGTGTTGGGGAGGTTGTGGGCCCTGTGGTGCCTCTTAGTCTAATAGCAATCAGGGTGTGATGGCTGAGGTGGGAGGGATGGAGGGGCGCACTTTGGTGTCTCAGCCTTGGGTGCTGGAGGACCTTGTCCCGCCTCTGATTCTGAGTTTACAGCTCTGCTCTGGGACCAGTATTTGAGTATGTCCAACTTGATACCTTTGACCACAATGTGTTTCACTACCTCATTTTTCCTGTGTGTGTACATTAATGTGATGATACTAACAGCAGAAAAATATACTGTGCTCCAATGGAATTCACTCTCTAAACCAAAAAGGGGATTGCAGCAAAATTAGCAGGTCACTCCACCTCATATATACCAGTATTTTCAATAAATTCACTGCACTTTCAATACCCTATAAGATCAAAATAAAATCGCACATAGTGCAAAGTATTGTCTAAAAACACTATAACTTGCACCCCGTGCTAGCACTCCTGGGGGTAGTGCCTCCACCAAATGAGGGAAACTGTATCACTCTCCCTTCGTGAATGCACTTACCAGAAGCGCATCTTGAATGTCAGCATATCACAATCATCCGGTAGTCAGCCAAGGAGGACCCGATTGTAAAAGTAACATCCGTCTTTATGCAATACTAATGCAGGCTAACAGCAGGTACCTACGCTCTGCACCATGGATATAATGGAGCAGCACGCCACCACACTGTCCTTCCTGCTCGTAGTCTCGTGATGTCAGCGCGCATTCCCTCGACTCCGCCCGGGCACCAAAATCTTTAGCTAATTACTAATCTCCATCAGCCCCTCCCTCATACCCAATAATGATGTGCACCTAACCTTACCAATTTCTCTTTCAAATGCACAACACTCTACAAACTAACTATGTAACTTACCACAACTTTTCCTCATTAAAAAGACATTTTTTTTCCTGTCTTTTTTGTTGCAATGGAAAACTGACAGTGGAGTCTGTCTGCAATGGATCTGTTGCGGTATGCGGGAAGCCAACTTGGGACCTGCACAGATGGGTTTTGCATAGAAGCCTACGGAGGAAACATAGATGGAAACACATCTGCTCCAGACTCCACCCAGACAACGCAGTATCGCACTGCACTGTTTCTGCAGGCTGTTGGTGGGAACCGATCCTGAGTCCTGTAAGCAGTTTTATCAGTCATGTCAGACTGACCATGCTTGAAAGATTAATGAAACAGTAAGCCCCTAGTTATTCTATTCCCCGCAGTAGGAAGTCCATTGGTGAGCTATAAGTTGCTGTGCTGATCTTTGAAGATGATTGCTCAATAAAAATATTATACAGTTTTGGCATTAATGCTATATATTATTACTTAAAGAGAAACTCCGAACAAGAATTGAACTTTATACCAATCAGTAGCTGATACCCCCCCCTTTACATGATAAATCTATTCCTTTTCACAAACAGACCATCAGGGGGCGCTGTATGACTGATATAGTGATGAAACTTCTCCCAAAAGAAACTCTGAGGTCCGTGGTACTCCTGGCACTTTCCTGTCTGTGAACCTTGTTCCATTGTGAGAAATAGCTGTTTATAGCTGTTTCCAACTGGCAAAAAAGCATGCAGCAGCTACATCACCTGCCAACAGTAAAAATGTCACCATGTAATAAATGTCAGAATGTAAATCAGGGATTTAAAAGATTTTACAACGGGCAAACACTGACTAAATCATTTATACATAATTATTGTAAAAATAAAGCACTTTTTTATTACATTATTTTCACTGGAGTTCCTCTTTAAAGGAACCCTAAAGCAAAAAAAAAGAAAAAGCCAATTTAACTTACCTGGGCCTTCCACCGGCCCCCTGCAGCCGTCCTGTGCCTACGCCGGGACAAACCAATCAAATCTCATCCTGCGCATGCACAAGATGCTACCAGCAAAGGGAGCGGGATCCAGGATCCACAGCCAGGGCCGTGCAGGCACAGTGGCCATCGACTGGCTCAGTTGCCAGAAACTAAAGTAGGTCGCTGCGGGGGACCAGAGGATCGATTTGTCCCGGCGCAGGCACAGGGCGGCTGTGGTAAGTGAACAGGTAAGGCCCCAGGTAAGTGAAACAGGCCTTTTTTTTTTTTTGCTTTAGGTTTCCTTTAACATTGTTTAACTGGGAGGCCCTCTGAGTGGCGTGGCGTACTACATCTGTTATAACTAACCGCTGTCACATAATATATGTACCAGTATGTCCTCTATACTTATGTGCTTCAGAGAGGTTTATTATGTTTTCTTAACACTTTTGGACTATGTCTATTTTTATAATTGAGTAGCTTTAATGCTAAAAATTTGGGATCTGTGGATCATGTTTTCGATCCTGCACTAAGATTATGAGGGATGTTCTCATTATTTAGATTTTGATTGAAAGCTCGCAAGGGCAGGGCTCTCTCACCCTTTTGTGTCTTGAAATGTGCTATATAGTTTAATCTTCATGTTATATTAGTCACTGTTATTACTATATCTACTAATTCTGTATTATGTACCAATGTTGGTATTTTGTGTATGCCATTGTCTGTATTGTTACGTACCCCATGTTTGTTTCTTTAGCATTATACACACCTTCAATTTTAATTGGTCAATGATTGGCCAAATGTACTACCTCCATGTAGTATGAAAGCTAGCAGAGTTTGAATACTATGAACAGTTAATCTCTCATACTACATGCAGGTGGTAAAATTGGTCAGTGATTAGACAAATCTCTACAGCACCACAGAATGGGCTCTATTCAAAAAGCATTCCCGCATGCGGTAATGCTCAAAACAGCTGACTTTACCGAGCACTTAGCAAAATGTCAATTCATAAAAGCTGTTACCGCATGAAAAGCTGACATTCCTGAGCAGAGCGGGAAATTACCGCCTTGTGCGGTGATTATCTCAACACATGTCACTAAATATCAATTCAAAAAGATTAGAGCAGGCGGTATTGGGACGGAGAATACCGTCTGTTTAGAAAAGGTGATAAGAGAGCAATACCAGTAAAGTTAATGGGGACAGATCTCCCAGGCAGCAGAAGTGAGAGCAGTACGAAAAAGACTTTCCAGAATACCCCAGGCTGTGTTTTTTAACCTCTTGGGTACCTGTTTTCAGATATATTTCACATCAGAAAGCCTGCATGTAACATTTCTTGAAGTTCTTCTAAGCTGTGACAATTAAGATTGTTTAGAACAGGGGTCTCAAACTCGCGGCCCGCGGGTCATTTGCGGCCCTCGATACAATATTTTGTGGCCCGTGCTGGCAAATGCTTCCTTATAGTTCGCTTCAGTGCTCCCAAGTAATCCGCCGCATCCCCGCCGCTAAATGAGGAATGCAGAGCCCCCAAATCGCCCGGGGGACAATCCGCCGGCATTTCCTGGAAGGGGCAGAACTTTCAGCTTCAGCTCTGCCCCTCCTGACGTCAATCGCCACACGGATCGCCGCCTCCCCCCGCCCCTCTCTGTGAAGGAAGAGTGAGAGGGGCGGGCAGAGGCGGCGATGCGCCACGATTGACATCAGGAGGGGCAGAGCTGAAGCTGAAAGCTCTGCCCCTTCCAGGAATTGCCGGTGGATTGCCCCTTGGGCGATTTGGGGGCTCTGCAGCCCTCGTTTTGCGGCGGGGACACGGCGGATTACTTGTAATGGGAGCACTGAAGCGAACTATAAGGTAAAATAGGCAAAATAGTTTGCTTCGGTGTGAATTTGATTTTGAAACAAAAATCAATGCATGGGACGGTGGTGGTGGGGTACGATGGGGGGGGGGGGGGGGGTGCGGTAGCTGATGATTCCCTTATGCGGCCCAGCCTCATCCTGACTTTGCCTCCTGCGGCCCCCAGGTAAAATTAGTTTGAGACCCCTGATGTAGAAAGACTAATAGACAGATTCAGTGCAGATTCAGGGCAAGGAGAGGCAGTTTACAAAAAATGCACATCTAAAGGGAAGTTGGGGCTGCCTCTTTTATTGTAAAGCTGTCTCTGCACAGAGAAAATGTATCAACTCAGGCAGCTTCTCATGTTACACCAGCCTAGTTCGGGAAATCCCAGAACTTCTATTGCAACTGTAAACATGTTTATGAATTAGCATACAGAAGTCTAAAATACCGAATGCGGTATTTTCCCTCCAAGATTTTTTTTTACCCCAAAGCCTTTTATGAATAGAGCCCAATAAGTTGGTGCTTTATAAACCAATAATGATAATAATCGAAGGACTGTTGAATTATGCCAATCATAGTTTACACCTCTCACAACCATCTGCTGTCTGTAGCCAGAATCAGACATTAGAACAGACATAAGAAAAGACACAGACACCATATGAATTTGTCTGAAAATGTTTATATTTTAAGTCAGAAATGACCATCTCTATTTCTTACACTCAAGAGTCAACAAATATATCCATTTACTAGAGAACAGTCATCTCTAGAACTAAGATTGCTCTAAATTTTCCTGGGAATTAACAAACAGAATAATTTACATTCGTTTTTCTCACTACTATTGAGAAAACATCCAGAGATCATAAAGTCAATAAGACTTATACCTATAAAAATGTTAAGAGAAAAGAAATATATTACTGAACTCTGGGCTAAAGTGAGTCATGGTTATTCCTCCCCTGCCCATTTCTCCTCAGTATTTCAATAAAAATATGCCTCAATGCCTTTGAGATCTTGAACTTTCAGTCATAGGATCAATCTGGTGCTGCTTACACACCTGTGACCCAGCGCTTTGCAGCAGCACCAGCCAGTGTGGGCAAAGCCTCACCTCTTCTGCCTTGGCAGGATGTAAAGTACCACAATAATACATAAGCAGTAACATAGCCCCTCCTCCAGAGATAGGAACATGTTCACTGTAACTGTTATTTCCCTGTTAAAATAAAAGGTACTTGTTTGTTTTTGTTTTGTTTTTTTACCATAAATGAACAGAGTTAAGAGGAATAACATTGTCTCATTTTAAAAGAATCAGTTGTTCAGCTGTAAAAAACAAACAACAAAAAAAAACACACACA
The DNA here is from genome assembly GCF_040937935.1 of Hyperolius riggenbachi. Taxonomy (NCBI): domain Eukaryota; kingdom Metazoa; phylum Chordata; class Amphibia; order Anura; family Hyperoliidae; genus Hyperolius; species Hyperolius riggenbachi. Next base: position 87,768,654 of record NC_090656.1, read on the forward strand.
AAAAAAAAATCACTCCAGATCTAGTTACAAAATGTCAGTATAAATGCATTTTTCCTAGCTAAAACGAGAAATGTTTGTGTTTGGACCACTTTATTAGTTTTATTTGATGTTTTACTTAGCACTCTGCCTAGGACAGCACATAGGCGATTTCTAGAATGCCCCCTAATGCAATGACTTTCATTTCTAGTACAGTGATATTCCACAAGGGGCTTGATTCACAAAGCGGTGCTAACCTACTTAGCACGTCTAAAGTCTTTAGACGCGCTAACCAGGGTGCTAAGTAGGTTAGCACCGGATTTCTCAATCAGATCGCGCGCTAACTTTGCGCGCGCAAAGTTTTACGCGCGCAAAATTTTACGCGCGCTAAGTCCCATAGGCTTTAATGGGCACTTCGTGCGGAGCGCCCTGCGCAGTACGCGTGTAAAGTTTTACGCGCATAAAGTTTTGCGCGTGTAAAGTTTTATGCGCGAAATGCTTGTTTAGACGTGCTAAGGGGGTTTTCACAGGCGTGCTAACAGTTAGCACCGCTTTGTGAATCAAGCCCAAGATGTTATTGACTTTCATTTCTAGTACAGTGATATTCCACAAGATGTTACAGTGATCACTAAGCTGCTTCTAGCATTTGAATAATCACCAATGTACATGGTGACAAATATGTGATTGTGATTGCTAGACTATTGCCTGTCGCAGCATGGATTCCGTTGCCTCAGTCTGATGCAGGAATCTATAGCAAGCAATCAGAAATTGTGTTATCCCAAATGCTAAAAAATCCATCCAGAGATTTCTGCTATAAATAAACACTCTCATCTGCAGACAGACTGAAGCACGGTTTTAGTAATCAGTTTTATTTCCAGCATTCCATGTTATGATTATGTACATACAGTATTACCAGAGCAGGATCGTCCACAAGGCCACCTAGGCAAGTGCCTTAGGGGCCTAGTGGTTGCCAAGGGGCACGAATTCCAGCCTCTCTGGCCCATCTCTCACCTCAGCTTACTAAAAGGATCATAAAGGGCAGCCACAGTTACTTCCTTGCCTTGGGCCCCTTTTTCTATTAATCCTTCTCTGAGTATAACTCATTTCCTGCTCCTAATAATTATTGACACTTTAACACCTACCGTATATTCCGGCGTATAAGACGACTAGGCGTATAAGACGACCCCCCAACGTTTCCAGTTAAAATATAGAGTTTGGGATATACTCGCCGTATAAGACGACCCCTCTTCCAACGCACACCAATAAAAAAAAAATCATATACTGGTGCTATGTATGAACAGATACTGGTGCTGTACTGTATGTGGTTCCCAGTATATAACAGTATATAGGCGATTGACTGGTTGGATTGGTCAGCTCTCCTTGTCTACCTGTTTATCAGAGCGGTATGGAAGAATAGATTGCGCTGTGCCTATAAAACACGCTTCTTTCACCCTTCTGGCCCACCCTTGTATCCTATTTACCTCCTTCTCTGCCTCTCAGATCTCACGCGTGTGCCTACACCGCTTCACTACAGTTCTCAGCAGTGAGATCTGAGAGGCGGTAACAGGATAGGGTGTATCACCCGGCATCAATGACACCTGGTGTATAAGACGACCCCCAACTTTTCTGAAGATTTTCAAGGGTTAAAAAGTAGTCTTATACGCAGGAATATACAGTATGTATTATGCTTGTGCATTCACACATGATTCAGTAGACACAAAGGCTAGGGATGGTCAATAAGGTGCAAATAATTTTGAGTTGATGCAGGATTATGCAAATTTTGAATGCAAATTTAAGCAGCTTGAAAATGGACCAATCAAATTTTACCTCAGCAGGATTTGATTGGTTCATTTTCAATCTGTATAAATGCTGCATCAACTCGAAATTATTTGCATGTCATTGACCACCCCTTTCACAGACCCAACCTCTGTTTACTGAGCACAGAAGAAAGCTTGGTACAATGAGCTGAGGAGTGCACTTATTTATGCGAATCCAACTGCTGTTCATTTTTACTGTAGATTTCTTTCCATTTTAAAAAAAAGTATTCAAGGACAGAAATAGGTCCGGATTATGTTGATAGTATTGCATATTTTGCCTGTGTTAAATATTTATCCTTGAATCTTGCTTTTTTTGCTCCCTCTCATTTAGTGACCATTAACTCATGTAACTAGGCACAAATAAAAATACAGGTTACTTTGGTGCCCAGTTTCAAAGCCGGGTGCGTCATAGTCATTCAGGGATCGGACGATCGCCAGATCTTGAATTACACCTCCCTCCGAGTTGCTACAACTCAGAGGCGGAATAGTATTTAGCACTGCCGGGGATTTGAGCAGCAGCAGCCGTCATTTGGCTCACCCTGCGCCCACCCCACTGACGACACCATGATATGTGCATACAAATAAGTCTTCCCAAACAGAAGTGATGTCAGGGTGCTAGGTGGGGAGTTGGGAAATGTCCCAAACACTTTTATACCAATAGAGTTTTGTACCATGATAGCCGCTGGTAAAAACAGGAATATGCTGTTCCTCTTATTGCCTAACATAGAAGTTTATTACAGTACGTTTTCGAGGCAGGCCCAAGTCTCTTCATCAGGCATGGTATAATCCCAAAACTGAATGTATCATGTTTAATACACAAAATACTCAGATAGCTGATGGTGACCCAGAACCATTAGGAAAGTATAAAGGGCAAAAGAGACCAAAAAGCCCTCTTACTAAAAACAATGCTGAATATAAATTTGCCTTCTTAAAACAGGAGGTATTTGGGATAATTCAGCTTTAATTGGGCAATGGTGGTTTCCCATGATGCATCATTCCCGAATATGCAAATCATGTCTTTATTCCCCTGAAAGCCAGGCAGACATCCAGAACTGCTGGTGTATAGTGAGCCTAGAGAGCCATATCAGTCCATGCCATGCACTGACGAGGACCAGAAAGTCCGAAAGACTGATACATGTGAGATTTATAAGCTATAGGCTCACTATACATCAGCAAATACCTTCTGATTTAACAAGACCACTATATATATATATATATATATATGTATGTATGTATGTATGTATGTATGTATGTATGTATATAATTAAAACTTGTCCATAGGTATCCATATGTAATGCAAGTGTGCATTAAGCCTATCACATCTTATGTCTCTCTGTTAAGGATTTCTAAGCAGAGAGGAGTTCATAAAGCTTTCTATGGGAATACGTAGTGCTCAGGTACTCACAAGTGAGCCATAGCTAGAAACACACCACTGGGAGCTCACACTGAGAGCAATCCTTGCCGTGTGTTAAAGTGATAGGGAGTAATCAGGTGCAATAAGCTACTTAATTAGTCTATATTTTGATGTTATTTCATGGCCACACTGGACCAATATGCTGTACAATATTATTTCAGTGCCTTGTTTCTGCTGACAAACTTGAATTGTCCAGCTGCACTCAATTAGAATTTCAATGAGCTGATATGAATGTACAATGTAGTATCTAAGAGCAGATAGTGAAGGCAAGCTCATCCAGACTGGGCATGCATGGTGTAGGCGAGCTCATCCAGACTAGGCATGCACGATGTAGGCGAGCTCATCCAGACTGGGCACACATGGTGTAGGCGAGCTCATCCATACTGGGCATGCATGGTGTAGGCGAGCTCATCCAGACTGGGCATGCATGGTGTAGGCGAGCTCATCCAGACTGGGCATGCACAATGTAGGCGAGCTCATCCAGACTGGGCACACATGGTGTAGGCGAGCTCATCCATACTGGGCATGCACGCAGTAGGCGAGCTTATCCATACTGGGCATGCGCACAGAACAAACACTCATTATTTTAGGCATGCATGGACCTCAACAGCGGGGAACACTATGGAAGAATCTAAATATGTAAAGAGTGTCCCTACACGCTATCGGTCAGCTGCAGGACCATCCAGAAGCTTTTCCATATTGAGGTTCTTTTTTTACACTTCAGGTGTACTTTAACACTAGCACAGCATTGTTTTGTTACTACTTTAGGCATTAAATGACTTATACCACCTGAGTGTTATGTTTTCTAATGGGTGCAGTTAGCTAGCATCAGTGTTTAGTGCTCAGGGAATGCTGCAGGAGTGAGTATGAGGAAGAGCTGCCTTAGAGAAATGCATATTGTGTGCACTGCACAGGAAACGAGTGCACAGGTAGCCGACATATGATTGATCTATACATCTCAATAAGCACACAGCAACACCATCAGGAAGCACCCAAAAGACTTGAAGGGCTCAGGAGCCATTGGTTATGCGCCATTGGATTAAATTGTAGATAAGTGTTGTGATGTGTCTGGCAGTGACAAAACTGGATTTTTTTTTAGCTGAGAGTCTTTATCTTATTTTTAAAAATAAAAAAACAATAATAAAGAGAAAAGGAAAACAAAAAATAAAGTCACAAATCCTATCTAACAGCACCATATGATGAAAGGCAAATACCCCTATAGGAGAGGCAGCAAACAAGGGCCCATTGTATAGATAGAGAACTTTCTGCTGTGTGTACCTAACAGCGGAACTTACATTCATGAGAGGCATTCTCTGTTCACCAGGACCCCAGAGGGTCACCCATGGCCATTGGCCACACACATTAAGATGTGATTGTACAACCAAATGACATATCTGATAAAATGATCACATTTACACAGATTGTAAACACAAGAATGGGAGAGCTGGCAAACTTTAATTGGACTGTAATAAATCTACAAGAAATTATAATCTTTTTTAACTAATATCTTGTGATCATTTTATAAAATATTCACATAGAACAATTACACCTATCTATCCATGTATGGCCAGCAAAGGACATGCCAGATGACTCACATGTGACAAAGGGGTCATGTGACATGTGACAAAGGGGTCATGATTGTCACAGCCCAAAGCAGATCAATAAGAGAATTACCCACAGACCACATGATCAGATTGACAGTATGAAGTTTACCCAAAAGGGTCAGTATTGACATTTCAGTTAAAGTGAACTAATGATACCCATGGTTCCATTACTTTGTGAGACAATGACCTGGAACATTTACAGTATACAGACAGCTATAGTCTAGGCAAAAGAAATGTACCAGGAAAACTCTACCTTTTGCAATGTCTGCTTTATAAGTAACATTAAAATACAATAATGTAGAACAATGCGTAAAATAAAAGCACCAACAAGGGTAAAATACTCTCAAACAAGTTTAAAAAGGCAGGTAGTGTTGAACTTACCTCCCAAAAGAAAACACAAATGGTTTATTTGCAATAGAGACTAAGCACAGTGACTTCCTTTTTCCTGGAAGAAGAGGGTTTAACCTCCGAAACGTGTTGCTATTTTTGCTGGTGCCTCTGTTTTACCCATTGTTCTGCATTATTTTCTGCCCATCCCTAAAGGAGTGCTAAACCCTCCCCCTTCCAGAGACTACAGGGAGTGACTTCTTAAGCCATTTTTTTTAACATGCAAATTTTATTTTGTACTATTTTTCAGTTATTGGGCCTGATGCACTAACTTTCGGTAAATAACCATACTAATAAAGTACTAACGCCAGAGGAGCAATTAGCGCAACTCGAATTACCTGCGCACAGCAAATTTAACGAAAGTTAGAGCATCAGGCCTAGTGTTTCTTCACGCAGACAGTGACGTTGTTAAGTGAATAATTTGGCTAGTTCTCATGTTGGCCATACATGCGGCACAATGATTCCATCGTCTTTGAGCAATCTTACCAAAACGGAGGGACAATTAAATAGAATGTATTGAACAGGACATCACACTACACAGATAATGGTAAAACTGCCCAATGCACGTGGAAAGAGCATGATTCATACCTGCTCAATCCTATAGCAACATCAGCAGCAGCTGTCAAGCCTAAGCATCCCATCATTCATCATTATTCATATCCACTTGTGGTCCCTCACATCTGTTTAACACCTACTTCAGCCAACTCCTAAACTGCCATTTAATCTATCACTTACTGTATTGTCCTCATTCAATAAACTTTTCTCCGGAGCTTTCTGTCAGAGAAGTTTTTACCCTACTTATCTACAAAATACAGCAGCTAGCCAGTGAAAAAGTACTAATAAATAAATAATTATGAGTGGGTCAGCTCTAAACCTCTACCAACTGGTTTCGTACTATTTCCTTATGGGGGATTCTCAAAGTTTCAATTATTCTGTTCAAAGCACTTGTAAGGACCTACACAATGGTGCACTATGCACATTATTAGAGACTGCTTTCTCCCAAGAAAGGTCCTCAGCCTAAGATTAATGATATGTACTGTAAGGGACAGCTACACAGGAAAAAGGTAATTTACAGTGTAATTTATTATTGGAAAGATGTACCTCTTATATGTTTGAGTACATTAACAATTTTTTGGGGGCGTAGTGGCCCTTTAATCGACCAGAGACCAGCACAGACTTGTATCGATTCACCTTGTGGTCGATTTGGCAGTGGGGGGCTATGCACAGCTGCATAACGACTGGAAGCATACTTGCTGTACATAGTGGTCCTTTAAATTAACCCAGAACTACTTGAAGTGGACCTGAACTCTTGCACAGGACAGAAGGAAAACACAGAAATTGCACCCTGTATTTATTGAAAGAGTTTAGCCTCCCTAATCCCCCCTCATCTGTGACTAGTCATCACTGTAATTTGATCTCTCAACTCTGTCAGCTGACTGCCGAGACAGACCAGCTAATTTATAAACATATTGTGTTAACAATATGTCTGCTTCCATGAAAGCAGGAAGTAGACACACTGCAGATTTATTGCAGGATTTGTATCAGCTGTAACAAAGAAATGTTTCTTTCTTATTATACTGTTGTTTATCTTTTAGAGCAGAGAGGAAGTTCTGAGTTCAGGTCCACTTTAATGTCCGTACCGCTTTGCTTGCTCAGATTTGAAAAGGTATTTTATTGATAAGGTGCAAAAACATCTCCTGTGAGAAAAGTTTGTATTCCCAAAATGTAATCGTTTTGTCTCATCCCCATTACCCTTTCCTTTTACTCCATGTCTAATTGCTTTTCTTCACCTCTCTTTCTTTTAACGGCTCATACCATAAACCCCAACAGCCTCTTTGCACTGGATTCTGTCACTGAAAAAACCCATCACAATTTTACAGTAGTCATTTATTTACAATCGCTGTGATGCATAAAACAAGGAGGTGTCACAATGCCTTGTTTCTGCCGTCTCTTCGGGTGGCTGAGTCCTTTTCTGTTAAGGCTGAAATGTATTACAAAATATCACTGAATTCCATCAGTGCCAGGAAGACTTGCAGGACCCGATACTGCAAAGTGCTGAAGGTCTTCCAGGCACTGCAGGCATGATAAGACGCAGAGAAAGTTCCCTGACCTTACACTTGAGGCAGTTTATTACAATCCTACAGATAACAAGGATAGATGTGAATTGTGCTATTATAAGTTCAGATTTTCTCCCATGCAGGGTCCATCCAGACCTGGGTCATTTGTGGAGGTAGGCATCTAACCAGAGGTCGCCTGACTTTCTTAAGGATCTGGTGAGAGACAAGAAGAGGTGTCATATAAAAGTCACAGAACAATCAAAGGCATGCTATAAAGTCATAATTCATCATTGCATTGGACTTATAATAGTTTACAACTCATGATATAATAGTTTACAACTCATGAAGCTCTAGTTCAGGCTCCTGTTGGCAATCCTTTCATTCCATTTTCTTGATCATCAAGTCCCCCCCCCCCACAGTACTTACTTATTTTCCGGGGTGTTGGGGAAGGACTTGAGTCATTGAGAGAATGCTGCTGCGGGGGAATCCGTCTGGGTCTCAACCTCAGCGCACTAGAGCGAGGAGGCGATCCGGCATCAACAAGGGGTGGGTTCTGTGCCAGCCCCGTGTGCTGTTGCTCTGCTCCATTGCATGCGTGCCAGCATATATCAAAATTACGCAGCGTAGCATGGTACTAAAGGAAATTACACAGTCAGACTTACTCCAACACTTTGATCCACATAGGCTGACGCCATGCTGGGCTAGATCCGCCAACAGTGCCCATAACGACCATTACGTGGCGTAGGTCCGACACTTTCATCTAAAGAGTAAAGGGGGCAACAGCGCCCCTAGTGGCAGCCATGTTTTCCTTTTGAATTGAACCTATACTGAAACAGTACAGACTGTCCAATAACTCTGTAACCATGGCAACAATACTCTGTATATGTAATAAACAATGGAGAAGCAGCTGTGGGGAAGAGCGCTACCAACGCAGCTGCCTCCAGCTCTCTGCCCAGCAAGGTATCCGTGCCTCGGGCGTCTAGCAAGCCGAGGACGGGTCTGTCAGCCGCACATAGGGTTGCATTGTCGCGTGCGCGCGCGCACAGACAGGACCTTTATGCGGGGAGGAGGCGCGTCAGCTGACCGGCCGGTCGGCTGGCGTCAGAGGAGACGCTCGCCGCTCCTCATTGGCTGATAGGAGGGGGCGTGCCAAAGGGGTCTCCTCTGCTTCATAAGCTTAGCTAAATCATTTGCAACTTGTCTGCTGTTGCGAATACTTTGTGTTAGCGCTCAGACCTTAGATAGTTCCGGTGTGCTTTGATCCAGGAGGAAACCGGGGATTTCACACAAGATAGGAATTATTTGATAGCGATTAAGTTACTTCTTTACTGTATTATTTGTGTATGTCTCTGGCTCGTTCTGACTACTCTTCCGCTCAGTGATTCTGTACCTTTGCCCATCTGATCTTGCTGCCGACTCTGCCTGTTTATATCTTCCTGTCTCTGTCTGCTGATTTTGTACTGCATCTGTCTGTCTGTCTGTCTGTTGCCAACTCGATTAGTCTGACCACTCTACTCTCACCAGAGGGCCCTTGACTCTGGTGAGGGGCGCTGTACTGTTAGTACCCACCAGCTCCTCTGGTGAGGTTTAGTTAAATCTATCAGTACTACTGTTGCACCAATCACCATACTTGCTATTAGCTATCTGTTCAGCTGTCTGGTATATCTGTATTATTGGTGATTCTGCAGATCACCATATAATCAGATGTATATCTGTATTATAGGTGATACTGCAGATCACCTGATAATCAGAACTCTGTTCCTGCTGACACATATCGTTACAGTATGGAGTACAGACTGTTGAAATAACTCCCGCCTTGCTACACAAGAAATACATTACACACAGCAGATGCCATTATTATTTATCTATGTAAATCTTTGGATTGGCAATACATACGGCACACCTGCCAGTATGTTTCTTTAAATTTAGCACACAGAAATAATATTTTCTATTAATGCTGAAAATACATAGAATTGAACTGAGTAAATTACAGTGTTTTTCCAAATAACAGTAGAATTTCCTTTTAAAGGAGTTATCAGGGAAAAAAACAACAAATGAACTTGCGGCTTTCTCCAGCCCCTTGCAGCCGACTGTCCCACGCTGTCACCTCCGCCCCCCGCCGCTGTCCCGATCTCGCTGCACGGTGCAGACGCCGTCCACGGGGCCGGCCTTACTGCGCCTGTGCAAATAGCCGCTGTCAATCATGGCCACGTGGTCCGTGCCTGCGCAGTTCACCGCGGACCACGTGGCTAGGTGAGTAAAGCTCATTTGTTGTTTTTTTTCCCTGATAACTCCTTTAAAGTAGTCTGAAACTCTGACATAAAATTCAATAAAAATGTGTTTTCCTACTTTTTACTACCCATACAGTTACCATATTTGCTTTTGTGCACAAGTAATATTGTCCATTTATAAATTACAAGTTCCCAAAGTACAGTTTATCTGCTCTTAAAGCTGCCATTTCATTTTATTCAGGCTGCTTTTTATTATATATTAAAATCTTCCAAAGAGCTCTTCTGAACTGTGTGCATGCTTGAAGCAGAGAGAGCTTGTTTACAGTTGTAATGCACAATGTGGAATGTAAACAAAAGATAATGGTATCTCCTCTCTGGATGAGGATCATAAGCTGAAGGGGCTTTCCACTGCAAGACAAGGTGCTGTGTTTAACTAAATGCTCTTCTGCTACACATTTTTTTGTGCTAGTAGGTGTAAGGGCCTGTACACACTGAAAAACGCAAGCAAAATCGCAAGCGCATGCGTTTTTAAAGTGCATGTAGTTTTAAAAACGCATGCACTTTTGCCTGCGTTTTTTGTGCGTTTGCGTTTTTCTTGTAATTGCTGATTGGCTAAAGAATCCTTTGTTTTTTTTCTAGTTTACATTTCAACAGGAATCAGGAGATTGCAGAGTCTTCTGGGATATTGACTTCTGAAAAACGCAGGCAAAAACGCAAGCGCATGCGTTTTTAATGCGTTCTCATGCGCTGCACTTAAAAAAGCGCAGCAGGCACTGCGATTGCGTTTTTCTAAAAACGCATCGCACCAGTGTGTACAAGTCATCACGATTTTCATTATTTTTCAAAAGACCTTGCGATTTTAAAAACGCATGCGTTTTTAAAAACGCAGCGCAAGCGCAGCAGTGTGTACAGGCCCTAAGGGCCCTTTTCCACTATGAAATGCGATCGCGATTCCGATCGCGATCGTGTTTCAATTTCCACCATGCGATTGCGATTGAGCTACTATACTCATTATAGTACAGCTCAATCGCATACAAAACGCGGCAGGACGACGATTGCGCTTTGACCAAAATCGCAATCGGATCGCACTAATGGAAATTGCTGCTGCAGTTTCCATTAGTTTAATGTACCTTGCGATTTGCGATCAGAATCAAATTGCAAATCGCAGGCTAGTGGAAAAAGGCCCTAAGGCTGTAAGGAATCTTTTAGAGCCAAGAAGAAATGCTGAGTTTAAGACCAAGCTTGAAGAAACATGCTGGATTGGTGGCAATGACTGAGAAGTGAATGGACTATGAAACAGAAGAAAGATTCTGACCCAACAACATCCACGAAGGCTTTGAACAGAGGTTTCTCCTCATAGGTCACGTCGTACTTATTACACAGGGAGCGCACAAGAGGGGCGATCTTGTAATAGTTGTGGCGAGGCATTGTGGGAAATAGACTGCAAAACAGAAAGAGAAAACACAATATAAATCACTATTTCAAAGAACATTATTTTACATACAACACTAAACGGAAAAGGCATAATTTGTCATCATGGTATTAAAGCTATCTTCAAAATCATGCATTAAAAAAATGACGTTAGGCATTAGTGATGAAGAGTGTAAAAGAGTATTTAAACCAAGACTCACCGTTTCCAAGATTAAGGCTTCTTGCACACCAAGACGTTGTGTTAGGTGCCACGTTAAGGTCGCATAACGTGCACCTAACACAACGTATGGTGCTGCAAAAGCCGACGGTAGAGTGAGCCGCGTTCGGCGGCTCGATTCCTATAATGTCTCCCAAAGTGGCGCTGATTGGCCAGCGGGACCACGTGATGCGGAGCGAGACACTCCGCATCACGTGGTCCCGCCGGCCAATCAGCTGCCGCCAGTGCAGTGAATATTAAGTAGCCATGTGCGCGGCTACTGTAGCTGGCTCTCCCCGCCTCCTCTCCGCCCCCCACTGCGCATGTGCAAACAGTCTAACGCGGCTATAGCCGCTCCAACGCCGTAGCATGCTGCACTTTGCACCGAACGTGCAGCATTACATGTAACGCAACGTGGGCTGTGTGAACAGCCCACTTGTGTTACATTGCTGTGCGTTGGGGGAGCGTTACAGGCGCACTAACGTGCGCCTGTAACGTCTTGGTGTGTAAGCAGCCTAAAGGAACATATATAAAAATATCATCTAACAGTTTATTTAGCATAGTGTTCACATGTTACCTACAATATATATGAACAGAATAACAAGGAGCACCAACTAATGATCAACCAATACAAACTAGCCATGGGCTCCATTCACAATGCATTACCACATTCGGTAATACAGAAAACAGCTGATTTTATAGAACAGTTAGTAATGCGTCAAAAGTAAAATTACCGACTAGTGAGGTAAATTACCAATTTGCGCAGTAAATACCTAAATTATTGTCAATTTACAAAGTTTAGGGCATTGGGCAAAACAAGAAAGAAGTTTGGTATATAAGCACTTCAGTTTCTGAGGTTTTACCCCGTGGTTCCTGGCATTTCAGCTGTCGCTATTGATACAGCAATAATTTTTATAACACTTATGCCATTATATATATATATATATATATATATATATATATATATATATATATATATTATTGTTTTTGAATTAACAGCAGCCATCAGCAGATCTTAAAGTGGTCCGAAACGATTTATTATTAATATTATTTAGTATTTATATAGCGCCGACATCTTCCGCAGCGCTGTATAGAGTATATATAGTCTTGTCACTAACTGTCCCTCAAAGAAGCTCACAATCTAGTCCCTACCATAGTCATAGGTCTGTGTATTGTATGTATTGTAGTCTAGGGACAATTTCAGGGGGGAAGCCAATTAACTTATCTGTATGTTTTGGGGACGTGGGAGGAAACCAGAGTGCCCGGGGGAAACCCACGCAGACACGGGGAGAATATACAAACTCCTTGCAGATGTTGACCTGGGTGGGATTCGAACTGGGGATCCGGCGATGCAAGGCGAGAGCGCTAACCACTATGTCACCGATGACAAAACATTCAATAAAAAATTACAAGTTTCCAAAGTGTAGTTTATCTTGCCCTGAAAGCTGCCATTGCATTTTATTCCAGCTGCTTTTGATTATATATTAAAATCTTCTAGTGAGCTGTTCTGAGCTGTGTGTGTGCCTGAAGCACAGAGAGCTTCTCAAAGAGTGTTTTCAGTTATTTACACATAAATTTAACAACATTGGAATGTAAACAAAGATACTGTTATCTCCAGTCTGGATGTGGATTTCAAGCTGAATAGCCTTACATGGCAGGATGAGGTGCTGTTTAACTGTTTCAATGATGTTCTACTACAATTTTTTTTCTGGGATAGTAGCTTTAAAGCTGTAAGTATGTTTTAGAGCAAAGTAGAAATGCTGACTTTCAGACCAGTTTAAGGCCAAGTATAGGTGATTCAAGGAGTTAATTGGCTTAGGAGAGGTTAACATTTCAATGCAGAAAAAAATATATATTTTAATGTAACACTGTCACTTTAATAAACTTAAAATGAAAACCTTCTTAAACTTTTTTTTTCTACAACTTTACTGATTGCTTCACTTGTAAAATGTGTGCATAAGCATGTAGGAACACATGCAGGTGCATAAACGCACGGAGGCAGCAATTAGTGCAGGGTGTGAGTCTCATGCCCAGGGACCTGCAGGAGTACTAAACTAGACGAGAAACATCCAAAAACCACAAGTGGTTAAGACCAGCCAGCAGCCGTTGGTAACTGGCAAACAGGTATGTGGTAAAACTGACAGGCAAAGGAGACAGCCAATAGTAGCAGCCACCCTATCCTAATACTCACTCTATTGGAGACGATACACTGCCGGGCAGGACATCAAAGTAAGCAGCCTGATAAGCATGCTTTTCTCTCTCTTATCCTCGACTCATGTGTGCTCCCCACTGTTCTTTCCAGCCCCCACCACATGCGTGCTCCACACACCCTTTTCAATCCCCTCCTAATATATATATCAGCATCCAGCACTCTGGGACCGCACCACACTGTTACTTAACAAATAGTTTGGCAATTATCGATAGATTATTGCATGTGGGAAAAAAGATATGGTATTTCACCAACGGAAAACTGACTGCTGACCAGCCCTTTGTGAATGGAGGCCCATATCAGTCCTACTAGTGTCCTATAACATTTCTCTAATGTCAGTGAGTGCTGGATGCTTATTGTTTAGATCCTTGTGCATTGCTATATTCAGGGACTGGAGATGCGTATAACATATTTATACTCACTGATGTTCAATTTGAAAGTTGAGATGCCCACTGAACCAGTCATTGAAGAAGGATGGCTCTATATTGCATGTTGCTGCCAGCTGTAGAGAGAGAGACACAATTAAAAGGAAGTTGTTTAATTTTTTATATTCTGAGCCAAAAATATATTATTTTAAATTTTCTTTATTTATAAAACAAATGAAAATAATATGTCATGTTTACCATCTGTAACTAGATGGAGTTAAGTTCCAAAACACAGAAATAACTTTGAATACACTTCTTACAAGGTTGTCATGACTTTAGCTCCAAGGTAACCTGAAGCGAGAGGTTCATGGAGGCTGCCATATTTATTTCCCTTTAAAAAATACCAGTTGCCTGTCTGTCTTGCTAATCATACTGGCATCAGTAGTGCTTCTTCAGGGTCTATGGTTGAAAGCATTAGAGGAAGAGGATCAGCAGGGCAGCCAGGCAACTGGTATTGCTTAAAAGGAAATAAATATGTCAGCCTCTCACTTCAGATTATTTGTAACTCTCAGAGAAAGCATAGACCTGCTTACTCTCTTGGTTTACTCTGTGTTACACAGGATGCCTCCAGGCATACGGCCAGTGCTGGCTCCACATGGTTTTCAGATAGTGCAGCATGGCTGCCCCCTGTTATCTCCCAACTCTTACATTTAGAGGTGAATATGGATAAGGCACTGAATTTCACATAACGTCACCGAAAATTGACTGAAATAAATTGCTGGCAGAAATTGACCCAGTTGATAGACCTATGCAGCATTGAAGTAGATCCATAGTGTGCTGAAAATTCATCTATTTCACGACACGTATAATCAAATAACTTTATTCTAAATCACACTAAAAGGAGAATAAACATTCCAGTAACTGCCATTATTTAAATGATTGTTATATTCTCATGGTCATATTTAACAGTTCTTACCATCAAGAATATAGCCGATTTTCTCTTTATTACTGGGAAGCAGAACTAGGATATACTACCGGTATATATTACAGTATACTATTATTGTTTAGTTGCCAATAAGATTGGTACAATGCTTTTAAATGTACAGTGGATCAACTTGTTTGTTCCCCTTTAAAATGTTGTTTAGAATACGGACTATTTTATTACATAAGTATCATAAATAGATGTCTTTTTAACATCCTCTGGAACAATTTTAGTGCCCACTATCTCTCCATTGGCGTGAATTCCTCAAGCATTACCGCATTCGGCAATGCTGAAAACAGCTGATTTTACCGAGTACTTAAAAATGTCAATTCATCAAGGCTGTTACCGCATGGAAAGCTGAAATTACTGACCAGAGAGGTAAATTACCGACTTGTGTGGTAAGCACCTCAACGAATGTCAGTAAATGTCAATTCATCAAGGTTACAGCATGTGGTAAAACACAGTTTCATTACCGGCAGTTCTCCTCTGGAATCCGTGAGAGCGGGACTCACAGAAGCAGAGACAGATTACCTATGACTGACAGGAGCAGAAGCCAATAGAAACAGCCCGTCTCCTGCAAGTCTGGATGATTGGATTTTGATAGGACTCGCAGGCTTCTTAGGCCGGTCTAGCTTTTCTACCCCCACAGGCAGTGAGCAGAGAGAGATTGTAACAAAACAGATTTCCCCTGCCACCCTTCAGCAATTTAACCTCTTAGGTTCCTGTTTGAAGATGCAGAGGAGGTAGTGGGAAATCACATAAGCAGGGCATGTTTAAAGTCTTCTGGAAGTTCTTCTAAACTGTGGCAATTAAAAAAAATGTTAAGAAAGACTAATGGAGACTAATAGACAGATTTAGAACAATCAGAGGCAATAAAACAAATATGTGCATTCTAAAGGAATGTCTCTTATTATTGGAATGCTGTCTATGTAACAACATGGACAACTCACACTCTTCTGCTGTTACCGACAATGGGCTTCGGTAAATTACCGAACTTCTACTGTACCTGTGAAAATATTGATGAATTAACAAGAATGCTGTATTTTCCCGACTTGTTTTTTTTATTGAACAGCCTTTGATGAATTGATGACGTTTTGTCTTTGTTATGAAATAAAGGCCTAT
The DNA here is from genome assembly GCF_040937935.1 of Hyperolius riggenbachi. NCBI lineage: Eukaryota > Metazoa > Chordata > Amphibia > Anura > Hyperoliidae > Hyperolius > Hyperolius riggenbachi. The sequence goes on from NC_090656.1 coordinate 87,784,445, forward strand.
ACATAATTCATTTTTTTCCTAAGTTATCTCCTAGGAGATAATATTCATACAGGTAGTCCCCGACTTACGAACGCCCCGCCGATACGAACTGCATGGATTCTGTGTTTCCATGGGTACAAGTCAAAAAAAATTTCAAATTGGACTTGTAGTTTTTGAGAAAATCGATTTTGAAAAATTCAAAGAAAAAATGGCTTTTAAACTTGTGTAAGCAGGTACAGAGGGCAGAGGTGACATAGAGGGGGACACTGGAGGCACTGGAGGCACAGAGGAGTTACAGGGGACAGAGATGGCACAGGGTTCCAACTTAAAAACAGGTTTAGGTTAAGAACGAACCTACAGTCCCTTTTTCGTTCGTTAACCGGGAACTACCTGTATAATTTTTCAGTATTTTACAATTGAAACAGTACCCAAAAGTTGGTAAAAAAAGAAGTACTATCAAAATTATTTTGAGTATTTTCTTTCTTGCTAGTGGTTTAAAAGGCATTTTATGACAAGATGTAAAAATATTTCCTAGGAGAGGAGAAAAATTAAATTGCATATGGGCCCACAGACCATTATTAAATTCACTTAATCTCCAAATTTTACCCTAGGAGATAATTTTTCATCTACTGTTTAAAATAACTTCAGCACTCTGCAATTATAAAAACAAAGTACCAAAAAGTAGGTGAAGACGTGCTGTCAAAATAATTAGGAGTATTTTCTGGCTTGCTGTTGGCTTAAAGGGCTTTTTTATTGATAAGGGCCCATCTGCAATTAACCTTTTCTCCTGAGTTTTCTCCTAAGTGATATTTTTAAACTTGTCAATAAAATGCCTTTTAAACAACCAGCAAGAAAATACTCAAAATAATGTATATGGTACTTTTTAATTGTAAAGTGCTGAAAAATTATTATAAATATAAGACGAAAAAAATTATCTCCCAGGAGAAATAGTCAATTGAGTAAAGGCCATAGTATCATGCAATACAACTTAGAGAGTTTGCATGGGTATACAAAATCTGTTATGCATAAAACATAGCTTTCAATGCGTCTTTAAAAAAGTAGAAAAAAAAATCTTCAACAGGGTTCTATTATACAGATAATGCTGGCATGGCAGGTGGTAAAATCACTTTTGAGAAAGAACGCCCAATTTATATCTGCAAATGTTGCTGTAGGAATAAATGTCAGTGTAAGCAGTTTTATCGATGACTGTAAAGGTATTACAGCACTGTATGCTGAATGCATGTTCTTAGGGCTGGATTTACCATAAGGCACTGTAGGCACGTGCCTACAGGCGCCTGATGATGGAAAGGCGGCTCACTCCCCTCCCCAGGTGCTTGCCTCCTGCCTTACCTATGCAAGAGTTCCAAGTGGAGTGAAAATGAGAGGTTACTCAGCCAGGTCTCGGTTTTCCAGTGACCAGATCTCCCTTCAGTGCGGGGGCACCTCTAGCTACCTAATACTTGGGGGCAACTCTGGCTACTTAATACTGAGAATAGCTCTGACTACCTAATACTAAGGGGCACCTGTAGCTACCTATGATGAGCAAGGGAAGTAAGGAAGAAGTGACAGCTGGGACAGCCAGCACACTAGTGGTTTGGTTTGGCTGGGGTTTGTAGGCTCATGGAAGGCGAAGTCTAGGGTGCCAGGACTTCTGTGCCTATAGACTCATGTGATGTAAATCCGGGCCTGCATGTTCTGGTGTGAGGGGTTATTTAAAGTCATGACACAAAGAGCTAATGACAGACTCCGTGACCGCTGGAACATGTCTATTTATAAACCTTACAAAGGATTAAAGTTCATTAGAGGTCATTAGTCAGTAAGCTGCTATGACACTGATCTCCTACCTGACTGCCCAGCCAGCCTCTGTACTTCTCATGGTCAATCTCCATTGGGATATGATTCATCTGCGTGACCCACACAAACCAGTGCGACTCAAAGAACCTGGAGAGAACACAGGAGAGCGCTCATTAGGCAATGACTTCTATTTCGCTTCGTTCTTTGAAATAGCTTTTTCAAACACAGAGCAGGACAGAACAAGTCCTTCCTATCAAGGGATTATATAAAGGCTCTTTCACACTATAGGGTGTATTCTTTAAACGCCAGTAAATCATGTTTGCAGGCAACGCAGATAAAGAACGGAACATGCATTAGGCCTCTTGCACACTACATGCGATTCCGGTTTGTGATTTTGCCGCAATTTTACATGCAATTACGATTTGCGATTTTTAAACGGTACTGTATGCTGCGCTTTTTTCTGCGTTTTTCTTTTTGTTTTGATAGCATCCAGGGAAAATTGGAATCGCAAATCGGATTTGCAGTGTGCAGGGGGCCTTACACGGCATTAATTGCATAACATACGTTACTGGCTAATTCAGGCTAACATTAAACATTACATGGAAGAAACAGAACATCTGATATTCCTTCTGGTGTAATATCCCACTTCTGCACAAATTGCTCTATGCTGCTCATTCACTGTAATGAATGGGGCTCACGTGACAGCAGACAGCACTGAAGATGGTTGTGTGGTGAGGTACAATGCGCAGTCACGTGCTTTCTCTGCATACATGCAAAAAGGGTGCATGGAAATGTGGGCATTCAGAAATAGCATATAGTAGAATATCTGTAACTTTACCGATATTCTACTCTTTTGCAGTGCTAATGATAGTGAAATATCGGTAAATGATACCTCCGCCTCTCTGATGCCTAACCTTAAAGCACCACGGCAGCAAAAAAAATTAAGCAGTAAAAATTTGATAGATCCGTCAGGTTTGGGACTAATACATGTCATCATGGGGGATTGTTAGGGATTTATTTGTTTTCAAAAGCAGTCCCCGAACAACAGTTGCTAAGTCCAGCTGCTGAAATAGTGTGCAAGTGAGTAAGGAGGCTGTCTGGTATCTTACTATTTTGGCAGTTAGATTTAGCAACTGCCATCCAGAAAATGGTTTTGAAAACAAAGAAAAGCCTGAGAATCTCCCATGAGGAGATGGACTTGCCCAAACTCTGTGGGTTCTGTTAGATAGTAACTGCTTACTTTTTTTGGTACTTATGTATTATCCCATCGGCAGAGTTTGGCAGCTTCTTGTAAAAGTTCGCTGCTCTACCACAATCTAAGCTTTTATGGAAAGTTGAAAGCCCCGGCTTTCCTTTGCACCAGGTCCTGAGTCTGAGTGATGCTTTGTTCCAAAGTTAAAGGGTTTTGAAGGAGGGGTGTCCCCTGCACTTGGCTGCAGAAAGTGTGAAGTACCGGACGAACCCGACATTAATGATCAGCAGCTCACCCGGGAGATAGTGTTCTTTTTTTCGCAGCATGAATCTGTGTTTTCAAAACTTGTGTCAAGTGCCCTGGGGGTCTCATTACAGAAGAAGAAAAAGCAGCCCCGCTATGCACCCTTATCTCCTATCTCAGAGTGTGATACTGCCTGAGGCTGGAGACTACACTCCACTGTGCTCTCTGCAGCCAAAAGCAAACCCCCCTAACTTGGGAACGAAGCATTACACTGTCTCGGGACCTGCTGCAAAGGAAAGCCGGGGTTTTTCAGATTTCAAAAAATGGTTAGCAAATAGAACTTTTACAAGAAGCTGCCAAACTCTGCAGATGGGATAATACGCTAAGTACCCTTTTTTTTTTTTTTTTTGCTATAGTGGTCCTTTAACCACATCCCCATGCACGCCTAAACTTACCCAACCCCCCCATGCCTAACTGCCCCACCCACGCCTAACCTTACCCGCCCATATAAATATCGGTAATGTGCAGAAATTTGGCGGCAGAGGCATGTACATCCGCTATTTGTAGCCGCATTTTGCATAGTGGGCGGCACCTGCTTCTGCACTGCTCGGGCGCTCAAATTTCATGCTTCCGTTTCTCTAGTGTTAATGAGCCCTCAGAGGTAGTGTGTAGCAGAACTCATGGAGAAGCATGTGATCAGTTTGATCTATTGATAAACTTGCAGTTCTGATTTCTGTTCTGCCCACAACTGTGTGCAATAGCAGGAAGTGATCACGGGAAATCAAGAGGGTTACAAATCACCTGACGAAACGGATCACATGCTTTTCCACGGGTTCTGCTACAACAGCAACACCACTTAGAAACTGCTCAGCCTGATTATGGAAAACACTGACAACAGTGAATCAAACACTAAAATACCACAGGCAGCAGATGATACTAGGATGCACAAAACATGATCATACTCCTATCGCTACTTCAGAGTAATTATTGCTGTGCACACAAGGCCGGGTTCATCATTTTTATGCCCCTAGGCCAACTTGCTTGTTGCTCCCCCTCCATGTGCAACAGCAGCCCTCCCATTCCATGTGCAGCCCCCTCTTCCATGTATAACATCCATGTATAGCAGTCCCCCTCCCATTCCATGTGCAGCCCCCTCTTCCATGTATAACATCCATGTATAGCAGTCCCCCTCCCATTCCATGTGCAGCCCCCTCTTCCATGTAACACATCCATGTATAGCAGCCCTCCCATTCCATGTGCAGCCTCTTCTTCAATGTGTAACATCCATGTATAGCAGCCCCCTCCCATTCCATGTGCAGCCCCCTCTTCCATGTATAACATCCTTGAATAGCAGTCCTACCATTCCATGTGCAGCCCGCTCTTCCATGTAACACATCCATGTATAGCAGCCCTCCCATTTCATGTGCAGCTTCTTCTTCCATGCATAACACCCATGTACAGCAGTCTCCCTACAATTTCATGTGTAGCCCCCTCTTTCATGTATAACATCCATGTATAGCAGCCCTCCCATTCCATGTGCAGCCCCCTCTTCCATGTGTAACACCCATGTACAGCAGACCCCTCCCATTTCATGTGCAGCCCCCTCTTCCATGTATAACATCCATGTACAGCAGCCCCCCTCCCATTCCATGTGCAGCCCCCTCTTCCATGTATAACATCCATGTATAGCAGCCCTACCATTCCATGTGCAGCCCCCTCTTCCATGTGTAACACCCATGTACAGCAGACCCCTCCCATTCCATGTGCAGCCCCCTCTTCCATGTATAACATCCATGTATAGCAGCCCCCTCCCATTCCATGTGCAGCCCCCTCTTCCATGTATAACATCCATGTATAGCAGCCCTACCATTCCATGTGCAGCCCCCTCTTCCATGTATAACATCCATGTATAGCAGCCCCCTCCCATTCCATGTGCAGCTCCCTCTTCCATGTATAACATCCATGTACAGCAGCCCCCTCCCATTCCATGTGCAGCCCCCTCTTCCATGTATAACATCCATGTATAGCAGCCCTCCCATTCCATGTGCAGCTCCCTCTTCCATGTATAACATCCATGTACAGCAGCCCTCCCATTCCATGTGCAGCCCCCTCTTCCATGTAACACATCCATGTACAGCAGTCCCCTCCCATCCCATGTGCAGCTTCCTCTTCCATGTAACACATCCATGTACAGCAGACCCCTCCCATTTCATGTGCAGCCCCCTCTTCCATGTATAACATCCTTGAATAGCAGCCCTACCATTCCATGTGCAGCCCCCTCTTTCGTGTATAACATCCATGTATAGCAGCCCCCTCCCATTCCATGTGCAGCTCCCTCTTCCATGTAAAACATCCATGTACAGCTGTCCCCTCCCATCCCATGTGCAGCTTCCTCTTCCATGTATAACATCCTTGTATAGCAGCTCTCCCATTCCATGTGCAGCCCCCTCTTCCATGTATAACATCCATGTATAGCAGCCCCCCCCATTCCATGTGCAGCCCCCTCTTCCATGTATAGCAGCCCTACCATTTCATGTGCAGCCCCCTCTTCCATGTATAACATCCATGTATAGCAGCCCCCTCCCATTCCATGTGCAGCTCCCTCTTCCATGTATAACATCCATGTACAGCAGCCCCCTCCCATTCCATGTGCAGCCCCCTCTTCCATGTAACACATCCATGTACAGCAGACCCCTCCCATTTCATGTGCAGCCCCCTCTTCCATGTAACACATCCATGTACAGCAGACCCCTCCCATTCCATGTGCAGCCCCCTCTTCCATGTAACACATCCATGTACAGCAGTCCCCTCCCATCCCATGTGCAGCTTCCTCTTCCATGTAACACATCCATGTACAGCAGACCCCTCCAATTTCATGTGCAGCCCCCTCTTCCATGTATAACATCCATGTACAGCAGCCCCTTCCCATCCCATGTGCAGCCCCCTCTTCCATGTAACACATCCATGTACAGCAGTCCCCTCCCATCCCATGTGCAGCTTCCTCTTCCATGTATAACATCCTTGTATAGCAGCTCTCCCATTCCATGTGCAGCCCCCTCTTCCATGCATAACATCCATGTATAGCAGCCCCATCCCATTCCATGTGCAGCCCCCTCTTCCATGTATAACAGCCCTACCATTCCATGTGCAGCCCCCTCTTCCATGTATAACATCCATGTATAGCAGCCCTACCATTCCTTGTGCAGCCCCTGTGTATAACATCCATGTATAGCAGTCCCTCTCCTTCATCTACAGGTCCCTTCCATATTCAGCGACCCCTTTTCTATATCCAGTCTTCACCTTAGGCAGCAGTTACCCAAGGCCCATTTTTCTTTTTTGTTTAATAACAATAGACATATCACTTTCAGTGAGACTACTATAGTCTGTCTGTTCATATAATATAGAACGGTTAACTGAAATTCTGCTTGAGACCTCTTTCACACGAGCAGGGTTAACCTGCATGCGTTACCCTATTTTACCACAAGGGGCTGCAAAAACAATGAAAATCTATAGAGACTTTCACACTTATTGCATTCTGTTGGGGTGCACCGGAAGTATCGGAGCCAACGCAAGGGCAACAGCGTGCTACCACAAGCACTGCACTTAATACACGGTGCTTGGGGTAATGTAGGTCTATAGGCAATGCACGTAGTGTAAACGTTGGAGTGGAGTGCGCTGCGGCGCGCATGCATGGACCAACGGTAATTCCAATGGTGTACTTCCTGCCATTCACGGAGTATGTCACTGAGTGGGGGACGGCTCTATGCATATGACCCTGTCAGCGCACTCTGCCATAGGCTCACAATTGTCATTTTTTGTATTGCGATGGGATCATCTGATCACACCACAATGCAAAAAATAGGTGTAAAACCGGCCTTAAGATTTGTGACCACTATAAGGTCTAGAGAGGCTCAGTAGAACACTACTAAATCCAACTTGTATTCAAATTTACGAACTACTGTATATGCAGCTTGGAACTGGGTCAATCTCACTTCCTGTTGATTCTGATTGGCCCAATTTCAAGTACACACTGTCCAATGTCGGAAGTCAGATAAAACTGCTTACCTGACTGTGAAGAGGAGTGCTACAGATCCAAAGAATCCAAAGAAAGGAACAAACATGATGAGAAACCGGGTGTAGTAAGATAATGACCACACCAGATCCTGTAATGTGAAGATAGGATAACAGGAAAAATGAACAGAGTAAATACATTCTATATGATCACAAGATCAGTAAACTAATTATGTTAAGATAAATGTTATTAAAGTGGAATAAAACTCTGACATAACATTCAATACGAATGGGTTTTCCTACTTTTTATTACCCATAGTTACCATATTTGCTTCTTGTGCACATGCAATATTGTCTGTTTACAAATGACAAGTTCCCAAAGTACAGTTTATCCGCTCTCAAAGCTGCCATTGCAGTTTATTCATATATTTTAATATATAAATACAGCAGCTATCTAGTGAAAATTTCTCATATGTCTCTGTGTCAGTCAGGATCTCTCCTGTAGCTTGTTCTGTCGCTTGCAGTGGAGCTGCAACTGGGCAGTTCTGACTTGTCTGCTTGCATTCGGTTCCGCATTCGCAGTAAGTCTTATTGTCATTTGCAATCACTCTGCAGTTCAGAGCAGTTCAGGATGCTGTCAGGATTCCTTCTATGGTTTGCTGCAGTTGAACTGCAGCCAAATATCTTGGGATTTCCTGCATGCATGTTGTTGCATAGTACTGCAGGCATTTGTTATGATAGTCTTTCAGCTAGCAAATGGTAATCAAGCAAGCTCAGGATTGAATGATTACCATTCAGCTGTGTGGAAATTTGCATACTTGCATTGATTGGCTGATGCCGGCATAAAAATCTGCCTCCCATTTCAGACTCCACTCGACATAGCGTTCAGCTCTCTGAGTTGTCGTTGGGTCTATGCTGTGAAAGTTGTTATTGTAAAAATGTATAATGCCTTGTTCTGTATTTTCATGTCTGCTGGACGTTTGTTGACCTGCGGGGGTCAGTGAAGTCCTTCTGATCCTGATAGTTTGGATTCTGCCAGCACCACGTTTGTGACTGGTAGTATTCCTTCTTGCCTTGTTCTTGAGGACGAACTATAGCAGCGGTTGCCATTAGTTTCGCTCCTACCTGTTAGTCTTGTCTATCTCAGTGTGAATGCTGCCGTCACTGAAACCGTGACTAGATTGGCTGAGCATTCTGTCTGTCTGTCTGTTGTCTGTCTTGTTAATTGTCATTACTTGTGCTTTAGCTAATGAGTTATTTGAGAGCTACATTTCATATATTGCGCTCAGCACGATATATATGTACTCTAGTCAGTCAGTATTGTATTATTTGAAATATTGTATATTGTATTGTGTATCGACCTTTGCCTGCCTCTCGACTACGAATCTACCTAATAATTTCAATTCGACTGACATCTCAATTAACGTGTATGACCCAAGCCTGTTACCGACTACGTCTGTTGTGTATTGTATTACTTAGCATCTAGCCCAGTGGTGGCTAACCTATGGCACGCGTGCCGGAAGTTGCACTCTGAGCCCTCTCTGTGGGCACGCACGTTGCCTGCCACCACTGCTGTATTAAAGTTTTTTTGTTTTGTTTTTTCTGCTTTATGAAACAAAATTTTCCCCTTACTTCCATCCCATCCGGAAACTTTTAATCTTTTACAGCCCAGAGAGGCAGGCAGGTGAAAATAGTTCACCTGCCTCCTCACTGCGCATTCATCTCACCCGACAATTAACTCATAGTTCCGGCTGAACAGAAGCAGAGATGCTCTATTGAACTAGTCCAGCCGCTCCGCCCCCTTCACTCACGCTGCTGAGGAGAGGACTGTGTATCTCCCTTCAAGATCTTTATGAAGTCCTGGCTCCGGAGATGTTTAGGAGGAGAAAGAGAACCTGTCAAAAGTTTTTGGCTGCAGAGTGAGTGATTCACTGCTTTATGATGTTCCCCAGGGCCGGACCATCAACCAGGCACCTAAAGCAGCCGATTGGGGCCCCATCGGTGTCTAAAGGGCCCCTCTCTGAGCCTCATATGCTGTGGGCTGGCTGGCTGCGCGCTGTGTAATGTGTGCATCAGTGCATGAATGTCCCCATGATGTCCCCCTGCGCTGCGCTGCCTGGTACAATTACCGGTGTCCCGACTCCCGTGCCCTCCCGTTCGCTCTCTGCTGTGCCTACAAACACTGAGGCTGGCTGGCTGGCTGAGCGTCGCCGTTACCATGGCAATCAGACGCTCTCCAGTCCAGTCCTCAGCGAGAGAGAGCGAATCAGCATGCGCCGGCGTCCCCTGTTGTTCCGTCCTCTGTCCTGACGTCATTGCACCTCGCTCTCCCCCTCCCTCCTCGCTAAGTCAGAGCGGCTAAGTGCAGGCTGAGGCAGGTCCAGCCTCCAGGTCAGTGAGAAGAGCCTGGACTCTGGAGATCATGTGGAAATTAATATAGATCATTATTTACATGTCTATATATATATATATATATATATATATATATATGTGTGTTATATATATATATATATATGTGTATATATATATATATATATATATATATATATATATATATATATATATATACTGTACATATATAATATAAGGTGCGCTGGCACTGATAGTGCATGAATATTAACACCTACAGTTCCCTTTACGGATTAAATATTTTTATTGTACACAATTACAGGATAAAATGAATCTGTGGTATATCACAATTTAAAGACTATTCCTTATATCAATTACAAGCCACACCACTCCTCCACACTCACAAGCATACACGAGTGGTCTGGTTCCCTTTAAAAAAGCAGAAAAGTTGTTGCATATGCATGAACTCAAGTGATTAAAACTGGTAAAAGGGTTGTAGAAAAATATCTATACATATACATCTATATCAACAAGATTGGAGTCCTAAATGGTAGTCACGTTAGCCTGAAACACTCGGAGGGACAAGTACATTCCTATCCGTGTTGTCCGTGCTGCGGGATCCGCACACCGCAGTGTGAGTGTGAGTGTTTCAGGCTAACGTGACTACCATTTAGGACTCCATCTTGTTGATATAGATGTATATGTATAGATATTTTTCTACAACCCTTTTACTAGTTTTAATCACTTGAGTTCATGCATATGCAACAACTTTTCTGCTTTTTTAAAGGGAACCAGACGAGTCGTGTATGCGTGTGACTGTGTGTGTGTGTGTGGGGGGGGGGGGGGGGGGGGGGGGGAGAGAGAGCATGAGAGAGGGGGGCCCAAATCTGCCACTTTGCTTAGGGCCCCATTTGGCCTTAATCCGGCTCTGATGTTCCCTGATAGTCTGTACCTGAAAAAAAAAGTCTGACGGCATGCTTTTCTCTCTCTCTCTCTCTCTCTCTTTTTTTTAACTCTCTCTCTCTTCTTGTCTTCTTATCACTATTTTCCTCCCCTCTCTCTCATTACCCCCACTGTCTCTCACTGAACTCCCTCTCTCACAACCCTGCTGCTCTCTCTCACTACCCCCCCCCCCCCCTCCTGCGTAGCAGTACTAGCTTCCTGTCCAGAAGCAGCAGCATGCAACTACTACCAACACTTCCTTTGCCCCCTCCCCCCTCCCCCCCCCTCTCCCTCCTGCATAGCAGCAGTACTACCTTCCTGTCCAGCTATCTACCCTTCCTATGCCCGCCCAGCAACAGCATATACCTACAGTACCTTCCCTTCCTACCTACCATTCGCCCGCCCACCCAGCAGCATGTATCTAGCCTCCCTCCTGCCTGCTGCAGCTACTTACTGTACCCTACATATGCCTGCCCAGCCATAGCTACCTACCATCAATACAGCCCACCCAAGTGCAGCTACCTAACCTCAGTCCCTCCCACCCAAATCGTAACTATCTACCTTTCCATACAGCCCTCCCAGCTACAGCTACCTATTCTCCCTACTGCGTTGCTGCTGCAGCTACCTACCTACCACCCAGCTACAGCTACCTTAGCTGCTTACACTCCCTCCTGTCCTGCAGAAGATACCTAATCCCCCTACCTGCCTACCTACCCTCCCTCCTTACTTACACTTTTTTTTCCCAAGCCGCAACTACTTAACATGCCCACCTATCCTCCTGCCCAGCTGCAACTACTTTATCTACCTCCCTTCTGTCATACAGCAGCTACCTAATCTCTCTACCTACCCTCACTTCCAGTTGCAGCTACCTAACCTTCCTACCTACGCCCACCCCCCCCCCCTTAACCTCCCAACCTATCCTCCTGCCCAACAGCAGCTACCTTATCTTCCTACCTTAACTCCCTCCTTTTCTAGAGCAGCTACCTAATCTTTTTACCTACCTTCCTCCCACCAGTGGCAGCAACCTAACCTCTCTCCCTACCAGTGCAGTTTCTAGGCTAAAATGCACCCAGGGCGAGGGTGTAAAAATTGCGCCCCCCCCCCGGAGCAAGGTATAAGTGCCCGCAGTATAAGTTAGCCAGGTCTAGTTTCACTTAGTATAGGTCCCCTCAGTATAGGTAGCCAAGAATAGGTACCCCAATATAGGTAGCCAGGCATAGGTGAGCCAGTATAGTTGCCCCCGCTATAGGTTAGCCAGGTAGGTGCCTCCAGTATAGGTAGCCAGTATAGTTGCCCCCAGTATAGGTTAGATAGGCAGGCGCCCCCGGTATAAGTTAGATAGGTAGGTGCCCCAGTACAGGTTAGCTAGGTGGGTGCCTCTAATATAGGTAGCCAGAATAGTTGCCCCCAGCATAGGTTAGATAGATAGGTAGGTGCCCCCAGTATAGGTCATTTAGGTAGGTCTCTTCAATATAGGTAGCCAGTATAGTTGTCACCTGTATAGGCTAGCTAGGTAGGTAGGTGCCCCCAATACAGGTTAGATAAGTGCCCCCAGTATAGGTTAGATAAGTAGCTGCCCCCCCAGTATAGGTTAGATAGGTAGCTGCCCCCCAGTATAGGTTAGATAGGTAGGTGCCCCTCAGTATACGTTAGATAGGTAGGTGCCCCCCAGTATAGGTTAGATTAGGTAGCTGCCCCCCCCCCCCCTTCCAGTAGGCTAGATTAGACAGGTGCCCCCCAGTATAGGTTAGATAGGTAGCTGCCCCCCAGCATAGGTTAGATTAGGTAGGTGCCCCCCAGTATAGGTTAGATAGGTAGCTGCCCCCCAGTGTAGGTTAGATAGGTAGCTGCCCCCCAGTGTAGGTTAGATAGGTAGCTGCCCCCCAGTGTAGGTTTAATTAGGTAGGTGCCCCCCAGTATAGGTTAGATAGGTAGTTGCCCCCCAGTGTAGGTTAGATTAGGTAAGTGCCCCCCAGTATAGGTTAGATTAGGTAGCTGCCCCCCAGCGTAGGTTAGATTAGGTAGGTGCCCCCCAGGATAGGTAGCTGCCCCCCAGTGTTGGTTAGATAGGTAGCTGCCCCCCAGTGTAGGTTAGATTAGGTAGGTCCCCCCCAGTATAGGTTAGATAGGTAGCTGCCCCCCAGTGTAGGTTAGATTAGGTAGGTGCCCCCCAGGATAGGTTAGATAGGTAGCTGCCCCCCAGCGTAGGTTAGATTAGGTAGGTGCCCCCCAGGATAGGTTAGATAGGTAGCTGCCCCCCAGCGTAGGTTAGGCCGCCCTCCGTCCTCCCCCCTCAGATGTATAGTGAGCAGCAGCAGCCAGGGAGGGAGAGCTGTATACCACATACCTCCCTGGCTACAAGCGCTGCTCTCTCGTCGCCGGTCTTCTCCCATCTGCCTACACGCGTACACATACGCTGCTTCCGGCTAAACAGGAAGCAGCGTGTGTATAAGCATGTATGCAGAGAGGAGAAGACCGGCGGCGACAGAGCAGCGCTTGGAGCCAGGGAGGTGAGTTGTATACAGCGCTCTTTCCCAGGCTGCTGCTCACTATACATCTGAGGGGGGAGCACGGAGGGCGGCCCGGGAGAGGGAGGGAGAGGTCGGGTTGCCCTCCCCGCGGCTACGGTGCTTCCCCCCTCCATTACAGCGCCCCCCTCCAAACAGCGCCCCGGGCGGTGGCACGCCCCGCACGGGGCTAGAAACGGGCATGCTCCCTACTAATCCACACTAGTCGCAGGGCAACACAGTATTCTGGGTGAGGGACAGTAAATATGGTCTAAACATTGCCATTTATTCCATTTTACCCCCTGCCCCTTACGGCGAGCAGGACAAGAGGGAGGCATTATGCAAATACACTGTAGCCAGTAGCAGGGCGAGTACTTATAATTTCTGCATAATGGAAGTACTGTGAGGAGGCGTTTGCTGTGCACAGCCTCTACAAGTGAGGAGGAAAGTCATTCTTGCACTAATAACAGCTGGGCGCTCTGGGGAGAACACTGAGGGGGTGGGGGGTAATTGTGGCAGTTTTTATACGAGGGTCATTTCTGCTTTTCATACGTGGTGGTGATTGCTGAATTTTAAATGTAGTGTGGCCTTTAAAGTATGAGCTGTATTTTTTTTAAACTAAAATTACAGGATTCTGTGTATATAGCCGTGTTGGCACTCTGTGATAAATAAGTGGATTTTAGGTCGCAGTTTGGGCACTCGGCCTCGAAAAGGTTTGCCATCACTGATCTAGCCTGATAGGCGTCCCAGAGCTGCAGTTGCTCTGGGCAATCTTGCTCCCTTGTTCATTACTCCTGTGTCCATCTGTGGAGCCTCTTCCATTATCTACTTAGCTTTGTTGCGCTGGGTGGTCAAAGTATGCCCCCCCAGCATTACACTCTGCTTGTCAGTTCCTAGCAGTTACTTCTGCACATGGCTGGCTGTGTAACTAATTGTAACAAAGACAAGACGGGAGGAGCGCTTCGTAGTGTGATACCTTTTAATTAGAATAATAAATGTGCAATAAAAAAATGTGAGCAGGCATTTGGCTTGGCATATAGCCCAGAAGAAAAACGTCCCCTCACAGAAACAACCTGAGGCTGCAGTGGCCAGGGGCAGCGGGGGTCCAGATGGAAGGTGGAAGCCAGGTATCTCCCGTGGGGTGACTGTGTGCAGGTAACGTCAAGACGCGTTTCGGCGTGTCCACGCCTTCGTCAGTTAACGTACCTGCATGCACACTGGACTCATATTTATAGCTAGAGTGAAGGGAATGACTTCCCAGGGTAAATTGGGGTTAACGAGGGTGAGAGGGTGAGGGGCGGGGTTTAGCCCACAAACACACAAGACCATGTGGATGGGCCTATCAAAGGATTAAAAACTTTTGACTGCACCTGATCAGTGGAGCCCTAATGTGGGCGGCGCTAGTCTACTTTAGGGGACCCAGCGCAAATCCCCATAAACAATTGGAACTGAGCTGAAAACGGAACGAATTTCCGCTTTCAGCTTGTTTAAAACCCCACAAGTTATATATGTATGGAAAGCTAAGATTCTCCTCTAACGAATTCTGGCACTTTCGGTGAGAAAAAAGCTTAAACTCACCGTGCAGGAAGCGCCGAAAGTCCGCAATCATGGCTCCGTCGGCCATTTTAGCTGTCTGCTGCTGCTGTTTGTCTCCCTCCTCATTGGAGGGATTGTTAGCTGGGGGCGTGCCAGGAAGAAAAAGTGAACTCCACACGCCACCTAGTGGCTGTGGAATACAAGTAATTCTTGTATTGAAAACTGTCATTGTAATTTAAAACTTGCAAAAATACAAGAAATGGATTTAATGAAATAATAAAAAAAATAATGAAAATAATTAAGGTGTGCGTGCAATCTCCACTATCCATGTGGACATAGAGTAGGAATAAAAAGTTGTCCGAGCGAAGCGAGGACCGAGCCCGTAGCCCAGCGAGCGAAGCGAGAGGGCAAGGGGACAGTGACTCCACTAAAGCAGGTGTGCGTGCAATCTCCACTATCCATGTGGACATAGAGTAGGAATAAAAAGTTGTCCGAGCGAAGCGAGGACCGAGCCCGCAGCCCAGCGAGCGAAGCGAGCGGGCAAGGGGACAGTGACTCCACTAAAGCAGATGTGCGTGCAATCTCCACTATCCATGTGGACATAGAGTAGGAATAAAAAGTTGTCCGAGCGAAGCGAGGACCGAGCCCGCAGCCCAGCGAGCGAAGCGAGCGGGCAAGGGGACAGTGACTCCACTAAAGCAGATGTGCGTGCAATCTCCACTATCCATGTGGACATAGAGTAGGAATAAAAAGTTGTCCGAGCGAAGCGAGGACCGAGCCTGCAGCCCAGCGAGCGAAGCGAGCGGGCAAGGGGACAGTGACTCCACTAAAGCAGGTGTGCGTGCAATCTCCACTATCCATGTGGACATAGAGTAGGAATAAAAAGTTGTCCGAGCGAAGCGAGGACCGAGCCCGTAGCCCAGCGAGCGAAGCGAGCGGGCAAGGGGACAGTGACTCCACTAAAGCAGGTGTGCGTATAAATAACATTATTTTAATAATAATGTATTAATGTATTATAATACATTATTATTCCCATACCCAAGTTCAGAGCAACTTATGTTTTAACACTCAGCCACTGAGTGGCGTGTGGAGTTCACTTTTTCTTCCTGGCACGCCCCCAGCTAACAATCCCTCCAATGAGGAGGGAGACAAACAGCAGCAGCAGACAGCTAAAATAGCCGACGGAGCCACGATTGCGGACTTTCGGCGCTTCCTGCACGGTGAGTTTAAGCTTTTTCTCACCGAAAGTGCCAGAATTCGTTAGAGGAGAATCTTAGCTTTCCATACATATATAACTTGTGGGGTTTTAAACAAGCTGAAAGCGGAAATTCGTTCCGTTTTCAGCTCAGTTCCAATTGTCTATGGGGATTTGCGCTGGGTCCCCTAAAGTAGACTAGCTCCATGTGGGCTGCCAGGTTGTGGCAAAGCTTGAAAATTGTAATAAAATGTGTAAAATGGCACAAAAGTGCCTAGGCGCAACAGAGGAGGCACGCAGACAGCGTGTCTGTGTTGCAGCGCTGTGTGTTGTCATAGGAACCGCCGTCCCATGGCAAGGGTAGAGGAAGTTACATGCCGTGATGGTGGGGGGCGTGGCCAGCGGCGCTCCCGTCCAGAATCGGAACCCCGGTGTTGTGTCTGATTACGCTGCCTGTGGATTTGCGCTGCCCCGCATGCGCAGTAGGAGACTGTGCGGTCACATTTCCTATAGAATGATGCTGCTGGAGGTAAAATACTAAATATCTCCGCTGCCACACCTCTTACACTCCCCAAATTTTCAGGGTAGAGAGGGGACCCACCGAATGACCTCTATGCCAAATTGCAGCCCCCGAGACCCGCTGGTTCCCGAGATAGATTTCTCTAATCTATCTCCTGATTCAGCGGGGCTCAGGGGCTGCAATTTGGCATAGAGGTCGTTCGGAGGGCCCCCTCCCTACCCTGAAAATTTGGGGAGTGTAAGAGGTGTGGGAGCGGAGATATTTCGTATTTTATCTCCAGCAGCATCATTAACTTCACACTGAGCATGCGTGCTACTCAGTGTGGAAGGGAGCTTCCGGGCAGCGCAATCAGACATTACACCGGCTTCCCAAGTTGTCCTGGCAACCCCTTCGTGTGAACACGTAGGGTAGGCGGAGCCGGGGAGGAGGCCAGGCAGGATGGACCAACAGCGCTGGTGATTTGCGCTGTATGGACTAACCTATGTATGATCCCTGGCATGAAGAGGAGCCGGAGGAGTTCGGCTGGGGCGCGCTTGCCACTGCATATCAAATCATACAATGGGGGCATGTTGTTAACATATTGCAAAGGACACAATTGTAAAAGATTAATCAAATTAAAATAAATTAAAAATGCGTTAAAAAGAATAAAAATGAAACACATTGAACAC
The DNA here is from genome assembly GCF_040937935.1 of Hyperolius riggenbachi. NCBI lineage: Eukaryota > Metazoa > Chordata > Amphibia > Anura > Hyperoliidae > Hyperolius > Hyperolius riggenbachi. The sequence continues at coordinate 87,801,381 of NC_090656.1, forward strand.
CTAATGTAAAATACATGCAATTGGCTAATGGGCTATAAACAGACAAATACAAATGAATAAAAAGGTGCAAATGCTGCCCCTTTATACGACACTGCCACAAACATATACAGATGGATCAGCATACCATCCAGGTGAAACCAGGAGTTCATAAATTGCGGTACTTCCCATGCAATCTATCTACTATCCTGCGATTGTCCAAAATATTATATCAGTCGGACCACACGGCCATTGCAAGAACGCTTTGGGGAGCACAGACGAGGCATTGAAGATGGACTACAGAACCATAATGTCCCTCGCCACTTCCTTGAAAATCACGACCAGTCCACCGAACATCTGACAGTTATGGGCCTGGAGGCTATCGCATCAGATCTACCAATGGGCCTCAGATATAGGAAACTGTGTGAAAAAAAGGCCTACTGGATCTTCAAACTGAACACTTTGTCCCCAGTTGGATTAAATGAGGAGGTTGAGACAGCCAGCTTTATATGACCGTCCCAGAGCTTTCCATGAACCTTTCTTTGAACTTCTCTAACAGCATGCCCATGCACACATATACACACATACCTTTGGCTCACATTCCACACCACATACCCAGCCCTTTCACCCCCGCCCTAACCCCCCCCCAACACTCCCCCTCCTTCCCCCTCCCCCCCTGTCCTTACACCACCGCCCTTTTGTTCTTTGACCATCTAGTTCTGAACCAGGGATTCCCGCCACCTGGGCACTGCTATTCCGTTCGGTCACTCCAGGTACACCCACAGCGCCATTCCTTTTTGTCACCCTTGGGGTGCTGTAAGGAGGTCCCCAACACACATTTACATGCGTGCACACAGGTATACACACATGGTCGTGTGTGTGTATAATTGCACGCAGACATACCTTTACATCCCAGATCCCCCACACATGGCCCGCAGAGTAAACCCATTCCTCGTGGGATTTTTCATTATGCTCATAATTCATTTTTATTATTCTCTACCAATCATCATTCATTTACACCCTTTTTATTCATTTTTATCCATTTGTATTTGTCTGTTTATAGCCCATTAGCCAATTGCATGTATTTTACATTAGGTGTTCAATGTGTTTCATTTTTTATTCTTTTTAACGCATTTTTAATTTATTTTAATTTGATTCATTTTTACCATTGTGTCCTTTGCAATATGTTAACAACATGCCCCCATTGTATGATTTAATATGCAGTGGCAAGCGCGCCCCAGCCGAACTCCTCCGGCTCCTCTTCATGCCAGGGATCATACATAGGTTAGTCCATACAGCGCATATCATCAGCGCTGTTGGCCGCGTCTCCTAGGAGACACAATTCAATAGGTCCATCCTGCCTGGCCTCCTCCCCGGCTCCGCCTCCTCTCTCCGTGTTCACACGAAGGGGTTGCCAGGACAACTGGGGAAGCCGGGGGTTCCGATTCTGGACGGGAGCGCCGCTGGCCACGCCCCCCACCATCACGGCATGTCACTTCCTCTACCCTTGCCATGGGACGGCGGTTCCTATGACAACACACAGCGCTGCAACACAGACACGCTGTCTGCGTGCCTACTCTGTTGCGCCTAGGCACTTTTGTGCCATTTTACACATTTTATTACAATTTTCAAGCTTTGCCACAACCTGACAGCCCACATTAGGGCTCCACCAATCAGGTGCAGACAAAGTTTTTAATCCTTTGATAGGCCCATACACATGGCCTTGTGTGTTTGTGGGCTAAACCCCACCCCTCACCCTCTCACCCTCGTTAACCCCAATTTACCCTGGGAAGTCATACACTTGACTCTAGCTATAAATATGAGTCCATTGTGCATGCAGGTACATTAACTGACGAAGGCGTGGACACGCCGAAACGCGTCTTGACGTTACCTGCACACAGTCACCCCACAGGAGATACCTGGGGGGGGTGGAAGCTTTAGTTTGCCACAGGGCCCCTTAAACCGGCCCTGACCACATTGATGTCCCCTGATGGCAAGAGTTCCCCGATCCATCTTCCTGCTGGCGGGTACACGTGACGGCACACAATGGGCGCAAACGAGAGTTCAAGCAATCGCGGTACTTTGCGCAGGAGTCTTCGGGGATCTTAAAGATCCAATCCACCATGACAGTCGTTGTTGCCGCGCATTGCCAAATGTTTGCGTAATTGCGTGCCTGTACCTACATTGCCAGATCGCGGAAATGATAGCTTAATGCTTAAATAATCACTGGTCATCAGAAAATCACCAGAAAAATCACGTAGTGGTTACAGGCTTTAAGGCAGGGAACACAATTGTTAGATTTGTGCGCATGTTTCTGTGCACGGCAAAAAGCGCACTGCCACATTGCCCATTATAGTCAATGGCCTAAATAGAAATGGCAAGAAGTTCACGTTTTCTCTTGCGATTTTAAATCAGACAGCTTCCTGCTTTTTTTTTGCACGACATGCGCATTTCTAATTACACTATACTTCAATGTATACAGAAAATCACAAACGAATTTGTATGTAAGTGGATCCCATACACATTGCATTCGATACCATGGAAGTTAATGCTATGTAATGTTATACAATCAAAACATTGAAATAATAAAGATACAACAGATATTCTCCAACCAATGATTGCTGTACATACTGTATGTGTAATGTATTCACTTTGTTATATGGTCACATAATTTACTCAACACATATTGTTCTATGTAGAAGGACTGAAGAAAAGTCAGATACTTACCACCCAATCTTTGCGGGTTATCATTGTCTTCATAATCTGAACAGTGAAATACAGGGGAATCAGGAGTGGTGGGCCAACTGCAGGAAATATAAATAAAGTTACTCACATAAACACACATTGCAATTATGTGTTTAGTTAGTACGTCTCCTGATAGTTCTCTGTTCTAGAACACTGATTAACTAACACTAAGCATGTGTATATGAACTTTAGAGCTCTTCCGCAAACAAATGCTAACGGAAAGCTCTGCTCACAAATATGATTCCACGCACACTTTCTGTTTGCTGCAGCCCTCTGCTGTATAAATTCCCCTATTTCACTGGAGAGTCTCTGTGTAATGGCCCATACTCACGGGCTACAATTGTCGCAGCAACACGCGGTGCGCGCGTGTTGCGGCGACAGGTCGTCCGTGAGTATGAGGCGCAACACGGGCGCGCACCCCGAACCGTCGCTGCTGTCATTCGCCCCGCGATAGTTGCCGCCACAACTTCTTCGCAACTGTCGCTAGTCCGCGTTAGTATGCGGACTAGCGACAGCAACATAATAGAAAAACCACGCCGCTTCCGGCGAGAGGGAGGAACGTCGGCGACAGCTTCCGTCGCACAGCTGATCCCTCTTCCGCGTGTGTACGCGGAGGGACCTGGCGACGAGCTGTCGCCGGCCTGTCGCGCACACGCTCACGTGTGCTGGCGACAGGCCACAAATGTAGCCCGTGAGTATGGGCCATAAGTGTCTGTGAAGTTGACAGAAACACTTGACTGATGTACCCTGCTGTACCCCATCCCCCCACAAAACATCTGGCAGGGGAGCAGCAGAGGTAGGGAAAATCTACAACTGTCTGCAGCAGGCGTCCGATTACACTCAGAAATGTCAGCTCTGCAGGTGCCGTTAGCCCCCATGAATCAGATTTTGCAGATCTGGCCAGCAAGGTGATGGAAGATTGTACACGCTTAAAAAAAATGTTAATTAGGGATTTAGACTACAGAAGAGATGGGGACAAGTGAAATAACGTTTAATTTGGGTTTTCTTTACAGTACTAGTGTTCTAATACTTAAAGTGGACCTGAACTCTTGCACAGCACACAATGAAAAGTCTTTATTTTACATAAACTTGCTGAAGAAATTCATTTCTCTGTGTTTTGTGTTTAGGCAAATAAACCTGTCTAAACAGTTTTTTATCAGCAACTGTGAATAGACTGCAGGAGAGCTCTGCCTTGACAGCTCTCCATATAGTAAACACGGAGGCGTAACCCTTTGCTTTCTGCAAAAGTGAAAACAAGTAGAACTTCGCTTTTTTTAGGATTTAATATACTGAAGATTTTTTCCTCATAAAGGTTATAACGCTGTGGCTAATCTTTTAGAGCATAGAGTAAAGGTAGCCATACATCTAGTGATGATGGGCAGAAGGGACCAAGAGACAAATCCCTCTTTAATCGAATCTGATTAGAGAGAGATCTTCCGGCTGTTCATAAACCGGAGGCGGATTCCCGATCGTTTTCTCAATGAAATCAATCCAGAATAAGCCTTGTGACGCCGCATTCACTGCCTCGCCGGCCCACGCTGTTCCTCCTAATGTCTAATGTGCCAAGCCCCCCCCCCCCCCCCCCCCCGGTGCCTAGTGCAGTACACTTTACCCGTCCGTGTCCACCACTGGCTCTGGGCTCCATCCATACATGCGCCCCATATGGTTGCCGGAGTAACATACGGGCGTGTGCGATGGAGGTAGGAGCCAGTGGTGGACATGGACAGTTAATGTATACTGCATTGTCAAGAAGGAATCTAATCTAAGAATATGAGAAATGGTTATGTAACCTGAATGTATACTCACTCAGGAAGAAGTACTGATGTTGATGATTGTATGGCAGATACTTCAGCTTCTTCTTTCCATACTGGGTGGAAGCAAAAGTGAGAGAGCACGTTTACTCAAGAGACCAATAACATTATGATCAGTAATGTCTTAGACGTACTGAAAAAGTATGAAATAGTAGGTGAAAAAGTACTGTCAAAATGATTTTGAGTATATGACTCACAAGCAACCAGAAACCCACCTATCTGGTAAATGACAGCTGGATAGGAAGAAATGTATTTACAATGCATCTTACTGTACAGAAATGTATTTATTATGTATGTGAACATTTGTATTTAAAATTTGACGGTGCTTTGTCATACTGGTCCTGTACAGGCATCCCTATTGCCAGAGGCGTAGCTAGGGCTTTCAGCGCCCGGGGACAAAGACTATTAATGCGCCCTCTAAGGGGAGAAGTATGCGTGCCCCACCAAAAAGGGGCGTGACCATGCAACAGAATGTGGGTGTGGTAATGGGTGGGGCCAAATATATATGACCTTCGCAGTGGTGTAAAAGGTCTGCCAGGGAAGTTTAAGCTCTGTCATAGTGTTTCCACCCAAAATACATGTAATCTGACAGCATTTCACCAAAAATACATGTAATTAGGCAGAGGTTCCTCCAGAATACAGATAATATGACAATGGTTCCCCCAAAATAGACGTAATCTGGTAGCAGTGGTTACCCCAACATACATATAATCTGGCAGCTGTTCCCCAAAATAGGTACCCCTAGTATAGGTAACCAGGTCTATAGGTGTCCCCAGTGGCAGTAAACCAGGCCCATATGTGTCCCCAGAATAGGTAACCAGGTGTACATGTTCCCCCAGTATATAATTAGCCAGGTGTATATGTGCCCAGTATATGTAGCCAGAGGTATATGTGCCCAGTATATGTAGCCAGCGGTATATGTCCCCAGTATATGTAGCCAGGTGTATATGTGCCCAGTATATGTAGCCAGGGGTATTGTAATCCCCAAAATAGGTAGCCAGGGGTATATGTGCCCAGTATATGTAGCCAGTGGTATATGTGCCCAGTATATGTAGCCAGGGGTATTGTAATCCCCAAAATAGGTAGCCAGGGGTATATGTGCCCAGTATATGTAGCCAGGGGTATATGTGCCCAGTATATGTAGCCAGTGGTATAGGTGTCCCCAGTATATGTAGCCAGGGGTATTGTAATCCCCAAAATAGGTAGCCAAGGGTATATTAATCACCAGAATAGGTAGCCAGGTGTCCCCCCCCAGCGGGAGCCCAGAGAAGAGGGAGAGCAGTGGGGAAGAGCGGACGCCCCCCCCCTTACCTCACCTTGGGTTTCCCCTCGTTCTCGGTCCACCCTCCAAATATGAGCGGCGGGCCACAGAACACTTACTCTATTCCCGGAGGAGTATATCGATCTGTGCTCTACTACTCTGATCTAGACTAGACCAGAGTAGTGGAGCACAGAACTTTCTATGCACCATGTACAGGGTAAGTGTTCTGTCACCCGCCCCTCATATCTAGAGAGGGGAGCCAGAGAGAGGGGGAACCCCAAGGTTAGGGAAGTGGGGATGTCTGCCCTTCCCCACCGCTGCCTGTGCCCACTGCTCTCCCTCTTCTCTGCACTTCCGCTATAAATAAATAAATATATCTAAAAAAAATACCTCAGGTCACAGCTGGGCGCCCTTAGGGACCCAGCGCCCGGGGGCACATGACCTACCCTGCCCACCCCTAGCTACGCCCCTGCCTATTGCTCATCTTAGCAGGTTAGGCTGTATGAGTTCTCCCGGCTGTCCGGGAACTCTTCCTTAACACTGCAAATCATTGTTTGACTAAATATTCCTTTTGAAATCCTTGTTGTAGGTTCTGTTTCCTGAGAGTCATGATCATATAGCAGACAGTATCCTAAGGCACAGACTGAATAAAGGCACCTACCTCCACCGGCTGTGTGTCCCCCAGCACAAATATGTGGACCATATTCACATCAGGGTCCTTGCTGAATATATTGGGCTTGGCGTGGTGCTGGAAATGCCGATGATTCCACCAGTTGGCTGATGCCCCCTGTACAGTGAAGGAAGGAGGGACTCAGGTAAGATAAAATATCAATGCACTGCACTCACTGAAGGCTTTGCTTGCTACCACTAACATTCTGCTTCAGTGGGTCATATAAACACCAATAATCTCCTGACTCTTTAAAAAAAATCCGTCGCGCACGCGCCTGTCTGCCTCAAACGCTGCCTCCTCTCTCCCTTCCTCGCCATGAGCACAGTAGGCAGTTGTAATACGCAGAGCCGTCTCACCCACCAGGCAGCTATAAATTCCTGCCTAGAGCGGCAGGAGGAGCCAGGAGCGCTGCTGAGAGTTGAGAAAATAAATGCCTCTCAGCCCACTAAGGTTTCAGTTTACACAGCAGCAGCTAACAGCAGCACTTGACTGGACTGATAACTGGATTCACTGATTGATTAATTCAGTTCCTTCAGCTCAATGATTCAAAGAACCACAGTACTGAGTCAGTGAGAGAAGGCTCGGAGTACAGCATCAGCTTCTGAGTCCTGACTCTTCACTCTGATTCACTGATTCATTCAGTTCCTCTCTCTCTGCTACTAGTAACTGAGTGGATGTAGAGACTGAGCATAGCAGGATTAGCAGCCAGGCATGGACTGCCCCCCCCAGGCTTTTATTCAGTGATTTAGTGATGGTCTGCTGTATTCAGGTTTGTTGTTGTACAGCAATGTGAAACAATAGGCTAGCTGAGAAAAGTGCAATTAGAGGACAGGCAAGCTGGTAAATATACACAGCATGATGCAGAACTTGGCTGGAGGGTCCCTGGGAAAACATCTGTATTGTCTCTCCCCATTGTTATAATGACTGCATGTGCAGATAAGGTGTTAAACAGGTTGAAAAGTTTTGACAGTCCCTAGACTCCAGGAGGACTCCTTTCTGACTTGTGTGGGAGACTGGCAGGGACAGCAGTCCTATTACCGGCAACTAGTCTCTGTGTAATTTGGGACTGCAATACAGATTTTACAGTAGGAGAACAGAGGCGCCAGCAGAAAAAAAATGGATAAAACCTTTAAAATTTGCTTGGAGGAAGCGGTGGACTTACCTCCATAAAGCATACACGAAAGACTGTCTGAAAAGTAGCAATCACATTTATTTTATGGTACCCCAAAAGTGCAACGCGTTTCGCAGGCCGAGCCCGCTTCATCAGGCAATAAAGTGGGGACAAAACAGAATTCCAGCAGTAGCAGGTGTAGCGCCTCAGTGGTTTTCGGGGGTCTGGGGTTCACCACAGGGGTGGGGGGTATGGGGCTGGGGGGCAATCACGGGGGGGGGGGGGGGGGTGTTACAGGATTTCTCGCCTGGTGTGACAAAATGGCTAGAGATGCCCCTGGTAATACGCGTGCGCAGCACTGCGTCCACATCCTATTACAACTGCCTTTGAGTATATACAATTATGGATATTCCTAACTTGTTCTATAAAACCATTCCATCATAGCACTTTTCATGTATAGTATATACCCCTCAGCTATTTATCAGCAATACCTGGTAGAAGTTAGTGAGGCTCCAAGTACACGTTAGCAGTCACAGGGCTTGATTCACTAAGACAAACAGCATGCCTTATCAGAGTTAACACACCTTATCAGAGTAGCACAGCGAGCTCTACAAACTTATGCCTGCTAATTGGCAATGACGAGAGCTCCACTCTTCCTTCCCTGAGCCCCTGCGGGTCCAATCACTTTAAAGGACATTATCCCTGCACTTTGATTGGCCCAATAGGCTGCCTGTCAAGTTTCCTGTCAAGTGACAGGCAGCCTATTGGGCCAATCAAAATGCGGAGATAATGTCCTTTAAAGTGATTGGATCCGCGGGGGCTCAGGGCAGTACGAGTGGAGCTCTCATCATTGCCAATTAGCAGGCATAAGTTCGTAGCGCTCGCTATGCTACTCTGATAAGGCATGTTAACTCCTATAAGGTGTGTTAACTCTGATAAGGCTTGTTAACTCTGTTAACTCTGATAAGGCATGCTACTTGTCTTAGTGAATTAAGTCCACAGTGTAGTGTGGTCACATGTTAGCAGGATCAGTGTGGCCCTAGGCATGTCAGATGTCACTGTGTGATTACAGTTACCTGTCAGCAGCCATAGTGTGGTCAAAGTCACATGTTAGCAGTATGAGTATAGCCCAAGGCAAGTCCGTAGTCACTGTATGATTACAGTTACTTGTCAGAAGTTACAGTGTGGTCCCAGTCACATCAGCAATAACAATGTGGTCTCAATCACAAGTACGCACTCACAATGAGGTCACATGTAAGCAGTAACTATGAGGTCCAAGTCACATGTACGCAGTCACAGTGTGGACAATGCAGTACCTGTCAACAGTTACAGCGTAGTCACATGTCAGAAGAAACAGTGTGGTCACATTATCTGTCATATAAAGAATACCAGCTTTTTCACCGACCTCGTCTGGCTTGCGGATCTTTTTCGTTTGCAGTTCTAGTCACATGTCAACCGTAGCAGTGCAGCTTATGACATGTCAACAGTCACAGTTACATGTCACCGCTACCATTCTGCTTCTGTAGCTTATACAGTACAAACATTATAAATATTCATCTGTTCTACAAAACCTTTCCACCACAGAACTTTTCATTTCTATACCTATCACCTATTTATCAACAACACCTGGTAGAAGCTAGTGAGGTCCCAAGTACCTGTCAGCAGCCATAGTAAGGTCTCGGTCACATATTAGCAGCATCAGTGTGGCCCAAGGCATGTCAGAAGACACTGTGTGACTATGAGTTTTCTACACCTGTAAAATAACGTTTCCCTGCAGCCGTGGTGACAGCCCACTGTTTGGAGAATGTTCCCACTTCATATTTTTTTATTTTCACCTTATTTCCCTCTTTAAAGTACACCTGGCCTGGTCTTGATATACTTTTAAATTATTTTATTATTATTGAGCGCGCTCAAGATGGCAGCCTCTCCTTTTACCTGCTCCACACCTTGTCTCGGCTTTGGGAAGCATTAATCACATATATGCACAGAAGGAACAAAAATACGTACAGATTCTGCACCATGAACTCTCTGGCTACAACTGGATCCTTCTGGGAAACGTGGAAGTTTATGGATGGCTAAGTTACAAGCTGGATTGTACTCACCATGAAAGTCATGTGTAGCTGACCTTGGTTTTGGAGTCCTGCATGGGATTGGGAAGCTGACAATCCACACAAACAAACAAAAGCCTTCTCTACTCCTACAAGGACACACAATGGAATAAGATTTCTCCACCTGGATACTCATGAGGTCCGCAGCTTCAAACAAGCAAACACATCAAAAAGCATGTCCATGCAACACAGCAAGCAGATCTCCTACCTTCCCAAGTCCTCTTCCCAAGGTAAGGGAATTCATCCTCCTTCCTCAAACAGCAGTAATATCCTTCAGCTGGCAATCCGTTTTTGCAGACTGTACAAATACTTGAAATGCATTCAGAGGCTGAAATTATATTGACTCCATTGCCTTTCTAAGTAAACCTTAGTAGGCCCCATGCTTCCGCATATCAATGGACTTTTCACACCTCTCCTATTAGATTCACAAGGCCAGCATTTGCTTTTGTCTACCCCCCACTGCTAAACAACAACAATCAAAGGAAGAGCTTACTTAACCCATTCCTTCACAAAGAGCAATGTTAATCTATACAGCCAGCTTCTTACTATCTCTCAGGCCATTGAGAGCTGCATCTCACATTGGGAAAAAACAAGCTAATTTGCTGCAATCTCTAGGGATTTTAAATAAAACGCACAGAGGTAAAAAAGGCGGCCAGGCCCATAAAAAGTGCCACACTCAGACTCAGTCCAACTTCAGGGACCCAGGTCCATTCAAGGGAAAGAACTTTCCAGCGATCTCCAGTGATGTTTACTGGAAATCAGAGGCTGAAAGTAGCAGAAGTTACCATGTCCCTAGTCAGAGATGCAGTAACACCCCGGCAGTGAACCCAGTCGCCATTGCTAAGCCCCATGCAGTCACGGCATTGCTCTGCAATGCCCGCTCTATAAACAATAAGACAGCCATTATTGCGGACCTTATTCAGACATGCGATTTTTCATGCATCACAGAAACCTGGATTGATGCCAATGCGGGCCCCACATTGGAAGCAACCATCCCATACAATTACTCAGTCCTAAGTGAGGGAAGACGAGACCGCAGAGGAGGGGGTGTAGCAATTTGTGGCAAAACAACTCTGCAGCTCAGAGCCCTGAATGTTGGCTCAACAAAGTCCTTTGAATGTATAGGTGCCCAGATCTCAGCTGGTAAAGGCTTCAAAATTTTAGTGGTTTATCGTCCCCCCGGAGATGCTGACCCTTTCCTACAGGAATTCCCAGAACTTCTGGCCATGCTGACTCTGTCTTATCCGAGATGGATCATCCTTGGTGACTTCAACGTCCGGGCTGATAACACTCAATCACAAGATGCAAATGAACTAATAAATCTCATGGGTGGACTAGGCTTCACACAAGTTGTAAAATCAGCTACCCACAGAGGAGGGCATACGCTAGACTTACTGTTCCACCTTGGAATGGACATTAGTAACATAACAGTAACCCCAGTGGTGTGGTCAGACCATCACATAATACAGTTTACTATTGAACATCACCCTATCAAGCAGCTCCCTAAAGAAACAATCAAAACCCGTCCCCTGAGTAAATTAACACCGGAGAGGATAACTGCCAACCTGGATTTTACAAATCTGCTCCACAGTCAAATGGACCCAAACACTCTAGTAACCCAGTACAACACCACGATATATGAAACACTTGACAGTATTGCCCCATGGCGCACCAAATCAGCAACCAAAAAGCAGAAAGCTAATTGGTTTGACAAAACCATCATGGATCTAAAAAAGAAAGGGCGCAGACTAGAAAGACAGTGGCGTAAATAAGGGTCTGAGGAGCACAAATCTAGCCTAGTTCAACACCTCAGACAATACTAACAAGCAATAACCAAGAAAAAATCAGACTTTATCTCGCACAAAATATCTACAGCCAACAACAGAGCTGCTCAACTCTTCCACACAGTGGAATCACTCTGCAATCCTTCCTGCCTAAAAGCCCCAACCACATACTCCAGGGAAAGGTGTGAAGAATTCTCTGCCTTCTTCACAAACAAGGTGTCTACCATCCGTGCCAGCATTACACCAACTACATCAATTGACCACTGGACGTTGCATATGCCTACTACCGTACCACCATGGCAAGTCTTTGACACTCTGAGTGTAGAAGATTTTGGAATTCTCATTCAAAGTCTCCGCCCCACTACCTGCGACCTGGATCCTGGCCCAACTGGATCCTTAATGCAGTGCCCAGAGCTGATCAGGCCAGCACTTCACAAAATCACTCAGTGCTCCTTGCAAAGTGGTCTTTTCCCAGAAGAACTAAAGAAAGCAATCATAAAACCCCTCCTGAAGAAACCATCACTAGATCCTGATTCTGTAACCAACTACAGACCTGTGGCAAACTTACCATTCCTATCAAAAGTTATCGAGAAAGCAGTCGCCAACCAGCTAGAAGCCAGGCTTACAGATAACAACATCTTTGATACTTTTCAGTCAGGATTCAGGAAAAGGCACAGCACTGAAACAGCATTAGTCCGAGTAATGAATGATCTACTTACTGCAAGGGACAAGGGTGATTGCTCAGTTCTGATTCTTCTTGACTTGTCAGCAGCATTTGATACTGTGGATCATGAAATTCTTATCCAGCGACTGAAGAATTACTGTGGCCTAAGGGGTACTGTTCTTAGATGGTTTCAGACCTTCCTATCTGGCAGGACACAGCAAGTATGTCTGGGCACACACTACTCTAATCCAGTGCCACTTGCCTATGGAGTTCCACAGGGTTCTGTACTATCACCATTACTCTTTGCAGCCTACATGCTCCCACTGGGCAAAATAATCCAGAACTATGGCCTAGGATACCATTGTTATGCAGATGACACACAACTGTATCTGTCCTTCAAGCCTGGCACCCAAGACCCATCAGCATCCATAAATGCGTGTCTAGTGGATTTACAAAATTGGATGAACACCAGCTGGCTGAGGCTGAACTCTGACAAAACAGAGGTGTTGGTGGTAGGTGGTCCACACATGATGGATAAAGTTCAAAACGCTCACCACCTCAAACTAGCAATTGGGGGAGATACTGTACAGTATAAAGACTCTGTGCGAAACCTTGGGGTGATCCTGGATGGAAATCTAAAACTCAGACAGCAGGTATCAGCTGTCGTCAAGTCTTCCTTCTTCCATCTAAGAAATATAGCGAAAATCAAACACCTTATCCCAGCTGAAGACCTACCTGCCCTGGTTCATGCATTTGTATCCTCCCGCCTAGACTACTGCAACGCCCTGTTCATCGGATCTACAGATAAGGCTCTGCGCCCCTTACAGCTAGTACAGAATGCTGCAGCCAGACTCCTAGCCAATGCCCCCCGCAGCTCACACATCACCCCAGTACTGCAAACTCTTCACTGGTTGCCAGTAAAATGGAGAATCAATTTTAAGATCTGCCTGCTGACATTCAAGGCTCTACACCACATGGGACCCAAATACATAGCGGATCTATTGGAACTTTATGCCCCTTTACGCACCCTCCGCTCTGCCAACAAGATGAAGCTGGTTATTCCCAGGATACACTTAACATTTGGTGCTCGGGCCTTTTCCTACGCAGCCCCTACTCTATGGAACTCACTTCCACAATCAGTACGAGAGGCTCCTTCTCTGGACAGCTTTAAAAAAAGGCTAAAAACTCACCTCTTTTCCCGAGCCTTTGAGACTGCATAATGCAGGGTCGCAGCGCTTTGAGTCCCCAGGGAGAAAAGTGCTATATAAATATTATTGTTATTGTTATTGTTACTGTGTGACTTTTTCACAGCACACAGTACCATCCTGCCCCCTCTAGCGCCCCCCTGTGGCCCGTTCTAACAACAATAATCAGGGAGGAAGTGACAGTTCTTCCGTACACAACTCTGCCCCCTCCACCTGCCGCTTTCGTTCCATGTGTTTTTCACTGCACATAGCATGCAGGGGAGCTGCGCTGTGTGTGGGCTCATGTTATTGAGGTCGGAAGAATATCCAACTTCAATTATCACAAGTCCGCACACAGCGCAGCTCCCCTGCGCGCTGTGTGCATTGAAACACATGTGGCACTAAAGCGGTAGGTGAAGGGGCGGAGTAATGTACGCACAGCGAGGAGGAAGACCTCAGTCGAAGACTTTGACTGAGCAGAACGGGGGTTAGAGGGGGCACAGGAGGGGGAAGGCTGGTGCTGTGTGCTAGTCGCAGCACCAGCAATAAAGCAATACTAAAAGTTTAAGAGGCGGGGGAAGAGGGTAACGGGTACTTTAACCTCCTTAGAGGTAATCCTGAGTCAGGCTCGGAATGGAAATCCGCAGCTCGGAGCGGTAGTCCCGAGCTGGATCCATGGGAGATGCATAATGTACAGGGCTTGCCCAGATCTATCTAGTGGTATGATTTTTAGCGTCTAAAGGCGTGTGAAAAATTGCACCGCTTTCAGATACTAAAACCTGGAAATAATTATAACTCAAGGGAGGTTAATGAGTGCTTCATTCATGTAGCTAGAGTTAATCAGGTTTGCAGGCAAATCGAATTGTCAAATTCCTGCTCACAGCCGATGTGCGGCCAAATTTAATTATAACTTCCTGCAACACACTTGTGAGCTGGACAGCCAACCAGATTGCAAAGAAAAGGAGGTTGGCTGCTAATGTTTACTGAAGTTCTGCAATAAATACACAGTTATACTTATGCTTTCAAAAGTGAATTACTACATTTAATCTAGGTCCTAAGCTGTACTGCCATTACAGTTCTAAATATCTACAAGATCACAATACCTTCAAGTGGCCAATGACAAACTTGTGGCCAATATGATTCCATTTGGACTTCCTAAAGACAGATAGGTGACCAAAGTCATGTTGCAGCCATCCTGCCTGGGCCTGCAGGAAATAAGACATTTGCAGTATAAATACAGAATGCCAAGAATATGGCATATATCCCCTTAACCTGTAACACAGCAAATTCTGCTATAAGCTCTTTTTTTTTAAATCTCTAGAAACACATTAAAGCAATATAATACAAATTATGCATGCAAATTCATGCAGCTTGAAAATTTACCAAATGAATCCCACCAAGATGCAATTCCGTTCATTTTCAAGTAGCATAAATTTGCATAAACCTGTATCAACTCTTTTTGCATCTGATTGACCATCTCTAGTGGCCACTACTTTACCAGTCCTGGATACTGTTTCACAAAGAATTGCTGGAGGCAGGGAACACACTTAGCAGAAACGCTAGCAATGTGTAAAACACAGCATTTATGTGTTTAATATTAGTCAATAGGCCGCATTAAAAAAAAGCATGTTTATGCGTTTTGTAATACGCGTTTATAAAAATGCTGGTTTTGTTGCATATTTTTCAAAAACGCATCAAAAACAAACATAATAAAAGTCAATGGTGTTGCAGAGGTATTGAGTTTTAGTGCATTTTGAATGCTTTTTATATGCATAAAAAAAAAAGAAGAAAAAAAAACACGTTTTATAATGTATTTCCACTTCCTGTTGACTTCTTAGAGATTTGCATAAAATGCATTAAAAAATGCATGCAAAACGCATACAAAATGCATATGCTCATTTGCGAACCACAAACATTAAAACGCACGCAAAACGCAAGAAAAAGACGTGTGAAAAAAACCGCAAACACACCAAAAACGCACTGAAAACGCACATGACAGGAAACGCAACCTTTCACGCACTGACAAGTGTGCACCCAGCCTCAGCCATCTGGTTCATCTTCCTTACTAATATGTATTATTAGGTGTTATGTTACTGGTCTGTGAAAAAGTGCCAGAGGAAATTGTGAAGCAGCAGCAGTAGTTATGTTACTGTCATGTTTAAGTGGCTTTTTTTTTTTTACAGTTCTTGTTAGGATTTTTTTCCCTTAAAGAGAACCCGAGGTGGGGTTCTGACAATGAAATCCGCATACAGAGGCTGGGTCTGCCTGTATTGCCCAGCCTCTGCTGCTATTTCAATCCCCCCTAAGCCCCCCCTGCGCTCTGGGATCACCCATAAATCACAGCCGCGCTGCCGACACTCAGCGTGTCACAGCGGGCTGTGTTTACCTCTGCACTGTCAGTCTGCTGCTCCCCTGCCTCTTGCATAGCTCCAGTCCCCGCCCGCGTCCCTTCCCTCCCCGCTGATTGGAGGGAAGGGACGTGGGTGGGGACCGGAGCTATGCAGGAGGCGGGGGAAGGCCCGAAACTGACAATACAGAGGTAAACACAGCCAGCACAGCGCGGCTGTGATTTATGGGGGATTGCAAAGCGCAGGGGGAACTTAAGGGGGGATTGAAATAGCAACAGAGACTGGGCAGTATAGGCAGACCCAGCCTCTGTATGTGGATTGCATTGTCAGAACCCCGCCTCGGGTTCTCTTTAAAAAATTATTCAAAAAGGATGGGAGGCACCACAATACCATACAGTTGACACATATAGTAATGCATTATTTTGGATACCCAATTGTACTTAAATGATCCTGTCTTCAGCATCAGAAACACTTCCTATGTGTATATATTGCTGTACATTGGTATGTAACACCTCCCTCCCAGTGTTGTTTAGCCAGTGCTATTTAGTTATGCAAACTGCTCCTCCCAGTGCACTCTGGGAGTCCAGGGCCCATATGCAATTCACTTTTTCTAAGCTTTCTCCCAGGAGATCATTTTTCACCTTCTGTTTAAAATAAATTTTAGCACTTGAAAAGATACCAAAAAGTAGGTGAAAAAGTACTGTCAAAATTATTCTGTGTATTTTCTTGCTTGCCGGTTTCTTAAAATGCATTTTATTGCGAAGGTGTAAAAATATCACCTAGGAGAAAACTTAGGAGAACACGTGACTTGCATATGGCACCAGGGCCCACATGCAATTCTCTTTTTCTCCTGAGTTATCTCGTAGGTGATCATTTTCATCTACTCTTCAAATCACCTTATTGATAAAAGTGACAAGCAACTTTCACTTTACAGGACATTGACAGTTATCTGTGATCCCAAGCTTTCAGTGGTGATCATCAAATAAAGTTGCTAATTGCCATTTTTAGGAAGGGGCTGTCACTTTCTAGATCAAAAAATAGTGTTCACTTTAAAGGTGTTGAACACCATTGGCTTCAATGGAGCAGAGTGTTATACAAAATGTTTTTCACCCCTTTCTGAGGTAGGTCACCATTTTTAAAAGCTACAGATCCATGGCTACCTGATGTCTTCTGCTGTCCTTGGCCTCAAGAAAGGTGTGGAGCCGACTGTGCTTGGAAAAGGCAATCCAGATCACATCTAACAATATCATAAAAATCAGATCATCACTCTATAAATCAGCAGATCTTAACTGCTTGCCGACCGCGTCACGCCAATGGGCGTGGCCGCGGCGGCAGCCCCAGGACCAGCTAACGCCGATTGGCGTAAAACCCTGGGGCAGCAGTTTGCAGCAGCGCTGTACTGGGGACAGCCTTGTGGCACGGCTGTCCTCCTGGGGGACAAGAGAGGGATCGGCTCTCATAGGCAGAAGCCTATGACAGCCGATCGCCGTGATTGGCCGGCTGGGGGGAGGGAGGGGATTTGGTAAAAAAAAATAAAAATTAAATGGCAAGAAATATTTAAAAAAAATATATATTTATTAAAAAATAAATAAACACAGGGGGGGGGGGGGGGGGGGGATCAGACCTCACCAACAGAGAGCTCTGTTGGTGAGGAGAAAAGGGAGGGGGGGGGGGAATCACTTGTGTGCAGAGTTGTACGGCCCTGCAGCTGGGCCTTAAAGTTGCAATGGCCAATTAAGAAGGAAATAGCTTGGTCACTAGGGGGGTTTAACACCTTGGTCCTCAAGAGGTTAAAGGGTCAATCTGATTTTTACAACTAGAGAAAACAAAAGTGCTAAAAAGAATATGAGATCAGACACCATTAAACAGGCCTCTTAGCCCCGTATTCAAGTCACTATTCCTTCTAATTTTCTTCCTAGGAGATAATTTTCCATCTTCTGTTTGAAGTAACTTTTCAGCACCCTGCAATTGAAAAAGTACCAAAAAGTAGATGAAAAAGTATTGCCAAAATTATTGAGAGTATATTCTTGCTTGCTGGTGGCGGTAAGGCATGAAAATATCACCTAGGAGTAAACTTAGACGAAAAAGTACATTGAATAAGGACCTTAGCTACAGAAAGTTGAACGTTGTGGTGCTGTTGTTCATTTCAACCAATGAAAGTCTTGTTGTAATTTTATTTAACCTCCTTGACTGTAACCCGGCTCAGGGTGGTAAAAAGAAGCCAGGAATGGTAGTCCCGAGACTCGGGGTTGCCGCCAGGAGGTATTTGGGAGACAGTGCTGTGTGTGGGTTTTTCTAACTCACCTCCTAAGAGGCTTTTTGAACGCTCTGGTAAGATCGCCGTTGGTCATCATGAAGACAGGCGGCAATCTCATTATAGGAGGTGAGTCTGTGCAGGGCTGCTGCAGATCTCACTGCGGTATTAATTTTTTTTAATGTTTTTTGGTTCTAAAAGTTTGTGAAAAAATTGCACTGCTTTTAGACCCTAAAATCTGGAAATAATCACACTGCGAGGGAGGGTAACTCCACTACTGTTTGGTCTCTCTACCATATTTTATACAACAAGTTCATTTTACACCTGCAAGTCAATTAAAATTATATACATGGATAAAGCAACTGCTTGTAATAAAGTGAACTAACCTGAGAAATAGTGAGCAACATAACGGTGATGATGGTCGGTATCCATCCATTGCCAAGGTAGTGAAGGGTAGCCCAGGCTAGGGCCTCCAGGACAATGATATGCGACAGGTACAAGGCGAAAAATACCTTACTGCTATCGAAAAGCCCCATATCTTCTGCTGTCTTACGCAGCTTCTGAAAGTCTTCTACCTGCTCCATCTGTATGTACAGGTTCAGAAAAGATGAAAAGATGAACATTTTGCAATAAACTTTGGAAAGTCCTCAGAGCAGATATGCCAATCACAGATTCTTGTCACTTGTAGTTAAATAATAAAAATTGGCTCCCATCCTTCTCCATGTAATTTTGGTCCCATGACCTCTGCTTGAATACTATGCGCTGCTCTTCAAACCAAAATCCAGGCATACGTGTCAGTTACCTTTTAGCTAAAGCACACTTTTTGTGCAATAACATTTTCTAGATAAGCTAGCAGCCTGAAAATTCAATGTTCAATTGAGCATGCCTTAAAATCCTGTGCAGAACAGACTAAGCTTATTGGAGAAAGCAGCTACTGACACTGGCTGCAGATCGAAATAACATTGAAGACTTGTGCAGTACCTGCCTATGTCCCTAGCATTGATGATGAAAGTGTAATGTTCTTTCAAGTCACTGTTGTGAGGTAACACACACAGTAAGTTTTGATCACAGTATTTGAAGTATTTAGCTTCATTACAGGCACTGTCTACATGGTAACATCTTTTTAAAATACCAGTAACTGAATTTGTTTGTCCATTCAGTTTAGATACCGAATATTAGACAAGACACAGAGCATTTATATCTTGCTTTTCTCCTGGTGGACTCAAAGCGCCAGAGCTGCATACACTAGGGTGTGCTCACTTGCAGGTGTTGGTTCTGCTACTGTATAGATAAACAAAAGTTTAAAAATCACCTTTTGAGTGCCTCCTTTATTCCTTAATTGTTCATTCACTAGACAGTAGCAGTGTTAGAGAGTCTTGCCCAAAGTCTCCTTACTGAATAGGCAATATGTTAGGAGTATATAAAGCAACTGATTTTGGATAGACAACCAAATCCGTTACTTTCCATAGAAATATTTTAGCACAAATTTTAATCGTATAATTAGTTCAGTTTTAAAATAACGTATGTACAGACTTTAGAATCTAAAATATAAATAAAAGTTGATCCCTGTTTTACTGCAAAACCTGTCAGATTGTTGCTGCCTATAGTAAGCGACAGCAACATAGGAGAAAAGTAAAAACAATAGAGAAATCGATAGCCCACTATAGTGTAGTATTTTCATCCAATATGGTAAAAAGAAAATAAGATAAGATATACTCACAAAGGTATGTTGCTGACAGGCAACCACTTTAAAGGCATTAGGGGAATTGACCAGTCCTCTGGGGGTAGATTAATATGTCGCTTTCTGTAGGCAGGAAGAACGGGGGTAGTCCCCTCCACCAAAGGTGGACTAGTGACACTTGTATCAGGAACACAGAGACGCCAAAAGGATAAAACAATGTTCAAATTAAAAATAGGAGAAGAGATACTCACCTCCTCATAGAATATTCAACAAGATTAACATTTCAAAAGTATTTTAATAATGTACTCCAATAAATGTGATGCGTTTCATGGGACGCAGCCCAATTCCTTAGGCAGTGGAACAGGAGCAGCTCAGGCAGTGGGACAGGAGCAGCTGATCCGTTATCTAAGGGAGCGTGGCGGCCATGCTCCCTTAGATAACGGATCAGCTGCTCCTGTTCCACTGCCTGAGGAATTGGACTATGTCCCATGAAACGCATCGCATTTATTGGAGTACATTACTAAAATACTTTTGAAACGTTTATCTTTTTCTTCTTCTATGGGGAGGTGAGTACCTCTTCCCCTATTGTTTATTCAAACATTGTTTTATCCTTTTGGCGCCTCTGTGTTTCTGATACAAATAGGAGAAAACTAATTCATAGTGCATTTACCGTAATTTTTCTGAGTGAAATATACTTCTTATCTGTATATCCATCTATTTAAAATGTTAACATTTTTCGCTATAGTGGTCCTTTAACACTGTTACTGGCAAGTGAGAGTGATCATAACAGAGCACATGTCACAGGGTGCTGCTGTAGTTTTCTGCAAACAGTTGCCCCATGTTGGCTATGGTGGCCCCGATGTCTGACCTGGCAGCAGCATACATTTTTATAAAAGCTGAAGGAGACAACAATAAGCCTTGGCTGCAAGGTGAAACATTCCAATGAGGCTGATAACAAAGACTTGTCTGGCTCTACCAGCCTTTATATGCCCAGCACATAGCTAAGAGCAGCTCTAGTCCCATTTGTTAGAAGCAGCGCAGTTCTCCAGCAGATATAGAAAGCATGCCCTGCATGGCAATGAATGGACACAGATATTTGTACCCGCTGATAAAGAACAATCTGTAGTACAATTATCATAGATTTGCAGTTCCGGCTCGTGTTTCTGTGGAGGTCAGGGAGCGAGACAGCCCGGGAATGATATTAATAATACAGGAACCCAGATAGCTATTTATCCACCCACGCACAATGACCACACATCAATAATGGAGATGGCAGATTATGTTACTCAGCAAATAACATGCCCAGCTAACTTCTTACAATTCACCCTTATTGTCTAGAATGGGCCAACTGTCACTCAGCGGGTCTATTTAAAGCAAACCTGTCCCAAACCTCAGCAACAAAGACTGAGCAGATGATGAAAAATACATAGTCAGAGATTTTCTTTAGTGAAAACTGCATGTCAATTTAATCAACAGTTCCAGTGATACGCAGCCCTCAAAAGTCAAAGAGAAGGACAGCAACCTGAGCGTCTGAGTTTTCCAAATGGTCCAAGGCCATTACATTAAAGAGGAACTCTAACCAAGGAATGAACTTCACCCCAATCAGTAGCTGATACCCCCTTTCCCAAGAGAAAGTTTTACCTTTTCTCAAATAGATCATCAGGGGGGTCTGTATGGCTGATATTTTGGTGAAACCCCTCCCACAGTGTGATGTCGTGACTATGGTCCTGACCGTTTCCTGTCTGTGAACATTGTTGCATTGTGGAAATAACAGCTGTTTACAACTGCCAAGCAACCAGTATCTCCATCTGTGCATATGCTTATCTATAAAAAAAAAAACAACCTTTTAGCCTATCGCAATGTTAGTGGGAGTGGTTATAAATAATAGCAGTTGGTGCTGCCTAGTTTTTTTTCTTGTCTGCCAGTAGTAAAGATGATGATGTGTAGGCTCATTGTGAATCAAACCACATGAACAAATTGCATGATGAATATCAATCATTTCTTGACCTCTCTTCTATTGTTAACTTTTCACTTTGCTATGTATCGATTTATTTTTTTACCCTTTTCGCTAAAGTTCCTCTTTAAAGAGACGCTGAAGCGAAAAAAAAAATGATATGATTTGTATGTGTAGTACAGATAAGAAATAAAATATTGGGAGCAGAGACATAAGTCTAATATGATTTCCAATACGGGAGGAGTTAAGACACTCTAGTTGTTATCTATGCAAAACAAGCCATTCAGCTCCACAACTTTCAAAGTCGCAGAGAGCTCTGTTATCTGAAGTTTATTATCTCAGCTGCCAGGCTTTTCTTTTGCAGAGAACAGTTCAGGACAGTTCAAAAGTTCACTGAGCTGCTCTGTAAAATCATTTAGAATGCTGAGTAGTGGAGAAACTGCAAATAAATAAAAATAGAGAATGGTGCAATGTTTTAAAAAACACTATATAACTGAAAATAAAAATATGAGGATATTTTCTTTGCTTCTAATATTCTAGTAATTATCCGTACTACACAATCAATTTATTATATCATAATTTTTTTTTTCTCTTCAGTGTCTCTTTAAAGCCCAACTTTACCCCAAACTATTATTTAGTTTTAGATAAAGTGGGGAAAAGATTGAGGCCCAACTTCATCTTTCTTTTTCAAATGCATTCAACTTGTATAGACAGTATATTTTTTTATAGAAAAATACTTATGTAGGTTGCTACAAAACATTTTTGTTTTGCAATATTAAAAACACATCTCCAGCTCCTCAATGCTGACAGCCAGATGCCATCTCATGTGCTCTCCGCCACCCACAAACTTGGCTCCCTCAACTCACTTGGAAAGAAAAAGTATAGGAGGATGGAAGGAGGATGTATTAGAACTAAATGAAACGCACCCCATCCTGCTGTTTCATGCTGAAATGGTGGTGAAAGGCTGTATTTTTTTTTTAAAAAGACCACAAAGGCCTGGGCCTTGGGTGGCAGCTGGCTAAGGGGCGGCTGGACATGGAGGCGGGATTGCTGCATATGAAAAAAAATTGCTGCAAATTCAGTACTAAAGTTGTAAATAAAGAGCAACACTGGAATGGGGAGCTGCTGCCCAAGCAATCTGTAAAAAACTGAAGGGGCTGCTGTACATGAAGGTTAGTACTGGAAGAGGGGGCAGCACAAGGATTAGGAGGGGGATGCCACACATGGAAGGAGAGCCTCAAGAAAGGTGGCCTAAGGAAGGAAAAAGTATAAATCCGGCCTTGGTATTCCAAACCACATGGTACCGAGTTCCATCACCAACACTTCCAGGCTGTTGGTGATGAGGGCCTGGGGGCCTGTGATCCCCGCCATAAGCAGTTGCAAATATGAATACAAAACTTTTTTTTTTACAAAAATGTTAGCATATTTTTTTTTTCTGAAATATACGCACAATATATACATTTAATGAAAAGAAAAATCAACTAGGGCTAAAAAGCAGACCTGTATTGGTGCACACTACCAGGCAAAAGTTTAAACGTGGCCACTAATGATACAATTTGCCTAAGGATCGATTACAAATGATTCTTCTTATGAACAATCAAAAAATGATCGTTTGGGGCCACTAATGAACAAAAAATCTCCTAACCAATTGATCATATTGAGGGGATCGAACCTCAATTCGGATTGATTTCATTAATCTGATCGGATTGGTTAGGAGATTTTTGTCCATTAATGGTCCTAAACGATCATTTACATTTGTTCATAAGAAGACTCGTTCGTAATTGATCGCTCTGCAAATTGTATCATTAGTAGCCACTTTTAGAACACCCCAATGTTTCCAGTTTCTTATTAATATTCAAGCAGATCAAATCCAATGAATTGCTTGCCATCATACAAAGGTAAGTGGTAAACTGAGAGAGGTTAAAATAGATAAAGTTACTCCAAACTGGAAAATAATGTGCATATCTCGGTTATACAAAATAGCCATTTGCAGGGAACAAAAAATGAACTGAGGGATACAGGCGGCATAGTGTACTGGTTAGGGGCTCTGCCTTTGCCATGGGAGACCAGGGTTTGAATTCTGGCTTGGATCAGTACCTATTCAGTGAGGAATCCTAGGGCAAGACACCATAACACTGCAGGGTGGCCTCTTAAGCGTGTCCTTAGTGGCTGCAGCTCTCGAACGCTTTTGAGTCTGACAATAGAAAAGCGCTATACAAATGATAGGTTTATCATTTCCTTTGAAACCTGCTAAGCCTCTACCTTTAATACTTTCAGCGTTTCTGGCTGAAGCCTGACTGGATCAGCTGGGTGCTTGTTTCAGGTGTGTAATTCAGATACTACTGAAGCCAAATAGATCTGCAGAACTGCCATTGTTGAAAATGAAATAAATATGGCAGCCTCCATATCCCTCTAAGTTCAGGTGTCCTTTAACAACTTACTAAGACAACTAAACCCCATCAAGCTGCTTTGGGATGAACTGAACAGAAGAGTGGAAAAGCAACTTAAACTGCCACATATTTATAGAAACTTCTGCAAGAGTTGAAAGACATTTCTGAAGAATATTTGATTTCCATTGTAGAAAGAATGCCACAAGAGTAATCACCAGCAGTTACGGTACATCTACCAAAGATTGATAGTCAAAAGATTAGAATACATTTTGGTTTATAAATGGATTCCATCATTTCATTTTTAACATCAATTCTTTACTTGTTCTATGACTTCTTTTCATAATGCTAGAAGATATTAAAGGGAACCTGAGATGGCCCCAGTGCGTTTATTTATACTTACCTGGGGCTTCTGCCAGCCCCATGAGGTTCGTGGCCCCCAGCGCCGTCCTCTCCGTTCACTAAATATCCTTATCAGTAATCCGGCGGCCGTGCTCTTCTGCGCATGCCCTGCCGCACACGCACACCCCTGTCAGGCTCCTGTGCATGGGAGCATTCTGCACAGGCGCAGTAGTGTTGCACAGGCGCATAACTCTCCCAGGTATGGGAGTGGGGCCCGCATGCAGCTAGGCCTCGCATGCGCAGAGGCTCACAACTGACGGTGATGGAACTAATTACCGACAAGGATATCTAGTGAACGGAGGGGCTGGGGAGGACAGCAAGGGAGGCCTCGGACTTCATGGAGCTGGAGGAAGCCCGAGGTAAGTATAACTAAGGTACAGTGAACCATCTCAGGTACACTTTAAACATATTGAATTTCAATAAGGCACTGGAAAAAGTGGGTTGTTCTAAAACTTTTGACGGGTAGTGTACTTGCAATAATGTTCTTCCTCTAGGCTCCGCCTTCTTGTCATCTGAGCGCCACTGCCACACAAGTGCCCATTTAAGAATGTCACTCAGCCCCATCCAATCCCTGCTATGGAACTGGGCTTCCTTCCTTTTACAATGCTGCAGATGGGAAATAGCTGCACTACCTCTCATTGGGGCAGATTTATGAAAACCAGTGCAAGGAAAATTGTTGTATATCAAAAGCCAAAGTGTTGCAGTTGTTCATAGTGACCCATTTAATCATTTTACCTGGGCATCTGTTCCTCTTGTGAACCAGAATTGCTTTAATTTTCCTTTAATTGGTTTTGATCTGGCCTTTTCAGGACTCTGAAGGGGGTGTGGCTAAGCTACTCAACTCTATTCCTATTGGAAAGCCAGTTGAGAGGGACATAAATAGCGCACGAGGACGCCTCGCCATCAGCAGAGGGGGACCAACAATAGCACTTGACTACATTCTTCAGGAGGCAGGTCAAGGTATTCAGACATTGTAGGAGTGTGTGGGAAAAGACAAGTGGGGATGAAACGTTCTTTCCTGGAGAAATGCAGTTATTTTTTTTCCTCATGCAACAACATTCAATGGGGGATTTGTGCTTCTTTAAGCTGTAAAAATGTTATTATAAACTTACACTTTTACCACGGTCTTGACTGGGCTCATTTTCTGCCAGTTCTCCAACATACAGCGGCTTGAGAAATTTCCTTACAAAATTCAGATCTGGGTGAAATGCTTGAAAGGCTTCCTGTGTGAGAGAGACAATGATCAGGGCATGACTAAATATTAATCATTTCATAACTGTACAACAGGTTACCATAGCACGTTAACTCTTATTTTCTTCATCTAAATACCTGAAGAGTTGTGGCAGCCAATAATATTCCCCCTTTAATATCCTCACACCATCTTCAGAGGATACAAGGAAGAATCTGATTGGCTGATGTGGTCTAAAGACCCTTTCCTGAAATTGCTAGAAACGGTAAGTTTCAGTGTCATTCAGACTCAACAAGGCCTCTCCAATTCCCATAAGATTGAATTTATAAACAGAGCTAATTAATAGAAACTGGCTAAAAGATGATCAGAAAAAAAAAACAGAGAGAGAAGTTGCCACAGCAACAGACAGTTAAATGACCGTGTTTTTCGTCTTTCTATAAACACAGTTAACAAAACAACCTGAACTTAGTAACTGTAGGTACACATCCCACCTATACGCTACACAAGCAAACAAAGGAAAGGCCAGGAAAGGTTATGTGGATACTTCATGCTTAAGCAAACAAAGACATCCAGAACATCTATATATAACTGGGGGTTGCAGAGGTGACACAGAAAGTGACCATATAGGTATGCCATTAAACTTTAGCAGAAAAATATATATAAATATGTATGCATGCACAAAACTTAAAGGGAACCCGAGGTGTGTTTGAAGAATGTTATCTGCATACAGAGGCTGGATCTGCCTATACAGCCCAGCCTCTGTTGGTATTCCAAACTCCCCTAAGGTCCCCCTGCACTCTGCAATCAGACATAGATCACAGCCGCATTGGGCGTACTGTGTTTACATCTGTAGTGTCAGTCTCGGCTGCTCTCCCGCCTCCTGCAGAGCTCTGGTCCCTGCCCCCGTCCCTTCCCTCCAATCAGCGGGGAGGGAAGGGACGCAGGCGGGGACCGGAGTTCTGCAGGAGGCGGGGAGAGCAGCAGACTGACACTATAGAGATAAACACAGCCCACACTGCGACACGCTGTGTATCGACAGCGAGGCTGTGATTTATGAGGGATTGCAGAGTGCAGGGGGACCTTAGGGGGGTTTGGGATAGCAACAGAGGCTGGGCTGTATAGGCAGATCCAGCCTCTGTATGCAGATAACATTCTTCAAACCCACCTCGGGTTCTCTTTTACATTGCATATTTATAAGTACTTTTGTCCTGACCAGGGTTGCTCATCACTATTCGCGAATTCGAATTTACCCGTGATCACGTGTTGTTTTTCATGAATCCAGACTCGAATTCGAAGATCAATACCGATCCCAAATTCAAATGTATACGGATAGTGACGCTCGAATTCGGCCGTGATCACGAATCCAGATTGCGGTATCCAGGGGATGAGGTCATCCGGTCAATCAGAAGGCCCCCAGCCGAGGCCCTAGCAACCAATCAGAGGAGGGGAACCTGGCCCTCTCCTCCTCTATATAAGGCGGCGGCCATCTTAAGGAGCCCGTCCTTGCTTGTGAATGCGGTACTGAGAGCATTTCCAGTGCCGCTGTTCGTCAGAGCAAGTGCTTTTCAACTGTTTAACACAGCGTTTTTACTATTTTACACCTCCTGAACACATTTATTGTACTGATTTATTGATAGTTAGTGATTTGACTGTTATAGTTCAGTCAGCTAGTGTAGTGTACTGTATACTGTGCTAGGCTAGTGTTAGGTCTGTGTGCAGGCTAGGGCCTGTTAGCCTAGGTAGCCTTAGCCTACTAGCTTAAGTAAGTTAGGGATTATAGTTAGTTGTTGTGTACTACTAGTTTAGTTAATTTGTACTGCTAGTCTGTGAGTTTATTTAGTGACGCAGCTTCAGTACTGTGTAATAGTTACTTTACAGGCCAGCATCTGTTGTGATCTGTGACTGCATCTGTCTGACCCTACTGATTGCATCTGTATGTGACGGACTTTTATTGTCACTGTCTGCCACACTAGTTATCGACTACTGTCTGTACACTTGGGGATTATAGTTAGTAGTAGTTGTGTTACCTACGTACTAGTTTACTTAATTTGTACTGCTAGTCTGTCAGTTTATTTAGTGCCACAGCTTCACTACTGTGTAATAGTTACTTTACAGGCCAGCATCTGTTTTGATCTGTGACTGCATCTGCCTGACCCTAATAATTGCATCCATGTGTGACAGACTTTGATTGTCACTGTCTGTCACACTAGTTAGTTATCGACTACTGTAGACTACACTACTAGTAGTAGTAGTACTACTACTATTAAAAAAAAAATCCTTTCATTTTTTTTGTCACTCACCACCAACCCAGACTATTTAATAAAGTTTACAGTCTTTCCCGCCCTTTATATATATATTTTGTTTGTTTGTTTTTCTTAGTGTATTTATATATTATTGCACAATGACTGGCAGAGGTAGAGGGCGAGGCACCACCAGGAGAGGCAGCGCCATTGCTGCAGCCACTGCCAGCACCAGCAGGTGTGTGACTGGTCCGCCGCCAGCCACTGACCGCAGAGTTGTGGAGGAGGGAGCAGAAGCGCAACAGCAGTGTGTTGCGCCCATCTTTAAAACGGGTCGTCGCCCTCGGCCCATTGTGGAGAGTCAGGCACAGGCTGTCGTGGAAATGATGGCGGAGCAGCAAGCCACCATTTCCAGCCAGACCTCCAGCACCAGCGAGACCAGTGCCACCACTACCAGCACTCCGGTCCGCAGCAGGACTCCACCACCGATTGAGGTCACGTCGACCCCAGCGACCAGCCTGCCCTCACTTAGCTCGCTCTTCACCCCAGGGACCGCGAGCGTTTTGAGGGATGCTGTGGAACAGTTTGAGGAGGAGATGACGGGGGCATGCAAGGAGGAGGAGGAGGAGTATGAGGTGGAGGAGTTTGTTGTTGGCGCACAACAACCAAAATTTCATGAGGAGGAGGAGGGGCCTGATGAAGGGGATGTTGGGGCAGAAGATTTGGTTAGGCGATAAGAGGAGATGTTTGGGGATGATGATGATGATGATGATGAGGTGGGGGACCGTCCCAATCTGCCACCACCACAGTTGGGTGAAGGCAGCTCGTCATCGGAGGAGGAGGCGTCTCAGGCACAGAGGCGCGGCAGCAGCATGGCGGACGGCACAAGGCGTGGAAGGCAGGAGCCACAGCCTGCTGCTTCAGCCGCTACCACCCGCACCAAACCTCCTCCAAGCAAAGGGGAAAAAAAACAGCCTTCCCGGTCCAAAGGCAAAAAACCTCCTCAGCCCTCAAGCAAGAAGGGCAAGTTAAAATCCCAAGTCTGGCGATACTTCACTGTGTGCGATGACGATGAGACCCATGCCATTTGCCACAGTTGCGGTGTCAGCCTGAGCAGAGGTCGTGATCTGAACAAGTTGGGTACCTCGTGCCTGCAGACCCACTTGCAGAGCAAACATTTCGAGGCCTACACTGAGTTTGTGAGGCTGAGGGACAGTGGCGCAGGCAGTGGTCAGAGCCAGACAGCCACTGCACAGCCTTCAGCAGCAAAAGCAGCATCCCACCCTCCTGCTCATCCAGCATCAGGAGCACAGGAGCACAGAAACACACTGCCTGCTCCCCCCCTGGGCAGCCAGTCCTCTGTGGCCTCATCTGCTCCCTCCACAGTCGCCTCCTCTTCCTCCCGTGCAGGCAAACGCCACCAGACCCTGCTCAGCGAGTCGTTCCCCAGTGTGACCAAAGTTCTGCCTCCCACCAACAGGCACATCCGGGTGCTGAACGGGTTGCTTGCCCGGGCCATATGCTCCCAGCTCCTGCCATACTCCTTTGTGCAGGAGGGGAGTGACATGAGAGCGCTCCTACAGTATGGGACTCTGGAGTGGCAAATCTCAAGCCGCCACTACTTCTCCCGCACGGCGATCCTAGCACTGCACCGCTTTGCTATGGCGAACGTGGGATGTTCACTCGATCATGAGGTGAGTGAGCGGATCCATGTCACCATGGATTCATGGAGCAGCCGTTTTTGGGGCAGACTGCTACCTGTCCTTCAAGGCCCACTGGGTCATCCTGGTGGAATGCTCCAGCGAGGAAGCAGCAGGTCCATCCTCGGTTGCATCAGCGGCACCAGTAGCCCACTATGTGGTGCCACCACGTGGGGTCAGGGGAGAAACAGCAGCTCCCGCCGCCAAGCGACCCCGCCTCAAAAGCAGCGTGAAGGCCAGCCACTGCCAAACGCTGCTGGAGATGGTCAATCTGGGGAAAAACAGCTTGACTGCAGCCAATGTGCTCCGCTACCTGAGGGAGCAGGAGAAGACGTGGCTGACCCTCAGAGGCCTCAGCGTCGGATTGGTGGTGTCCGACAATGCGGCCAACCTGCTGGCTGCCATCACCAGGGGACACTTCACCCAAGTCCCCTGCTCGGCCCACATCCTGAACCTGGTGGTGCAAAAGTTCCTGCGCACCTACCAGAAGAAGCAAATCTGGCCGACATGCAGCAGCACGAGGGCCTGCCACAACACCGGCTTGTCATCGATGTGCCAACTGGCTAGAACTCCACCCTGGCGATGTTGGAGCGGCTGGTTGAGCAGAGAAGAGCTGTCAACCACTACATCGTTGAGGCCACTCTCGCCGGTACCACCAAACTCCAGCTCCTCTCAAATGCACAGTGGGGCAAATGCAGCAGGTCTGCTTGGTGTTGGCTCCCTTCCTGCAGGGAACCAACCTGGTGAGCCAGGAACGAGCATCCCTCTGCCAGTGGATCCCCTTTGTTTGTCTGCTGGACAGGGCACTGTGTGATCTGCTGGATGTGGGAGAGGAGGCCCTGATCCAGCTGGAACAGCAGCCGCCTGCGCAGTCCACCTCTGCTCAGGATTTTGAGTTGTTAGAGGAGGAGGGGGAGTTGGAGGTCCTGGACATTGCTGTGGAGGGGGAACAGCGGAGCGGAGCGCAGCTGCAGTGGTGCGAGGGTGGAGAGCGGAGGAAGAGGCTCGGGGGCCAGAGGAGGAGGACAGCGTTGTGGTCACTGACCCTGATGTCTCTGCTGGACAGACCACCCGGTTCCCCATGGCAGCGCACATGCTGCGGTGCCTGCGCACAGACCCCAGGGTGAAGCAGATGCAAGCTCGGGAGGACGCCTGCATCAGCATGATCCTGGACCCACGGCTGAAGGGGAAGGTGGGTCAGTTCCTGCCTGCTGGAGACACTGAGCAGCGAACAAGGGAGTTGCAGCAGATCCTTGTTCGTCGATTGGAGGAAACCTTCCCCCTGCCTTCCACCCCCTCTGTCCCTGTCCAGCCAGTACAGCAGCTGGTGCCTGCAGCCAGTAGCAGCAGCAGCAGCATCAGGCGCCCAGGAGACGTGCTGTCCTTGACTAAGGCACTCTACATGATGGTAGAGCAGCCGAGAGAGGAGGTGCGAGCAGCAGCATCCTCCTCTCAAAGTCACAGCCAGCGCCTGGCCCGGATGGTGGCCTACTACATGGGGTCCTTCAGCGGGCTTGACACCGGCGAGGAGCCTGTGGACCCCTTGGAGTACTGGGTCGAGCGCTTGCAGATCTGGAGTAAGCTGGCGCAGTGCGCCCTTGCCCCTCGTCCAGCGTGCTGTCCGAGAGGTGCTTCAGTGCGGCCGGCGGCGTGGTCACAGAGAAGCACTCTCGTCTGTCCCCAGAGTCCGTGGACAGACTCACATTTTTGAAGATCAACCAGACCTGGATTGAAGGCACGTTCCAGGCACCTGTTGTCGGTGAGAGGAAGACATGAGGTGCCTGGGAATTCTTTTTTCACAACATCAAACTTCAGTCCCCTGCTAATGTGGCCTGGTTTTTCTGTAGGTGCTGTGGTACCACCGCTAGGTGCCATGGCCCGTTAAATTGCCTGCTGCCAAACGTCACTCTTCCTCCTTCTGCTGTATTTAACCTCCTGCTGTCTTTGTTCCCACCACCAGGGTTCACATAATTATGCACTGCTGCCATGCGCCACTAGCTATTACGCCACTACAATAGCTACATTTTTTTGTGGAAATAAAATTCTGAGGTGTCTGGGTTGAAAACTGTGCTGTCCCAGTTGTGTATTGGACACAATGTCGGCTTCATGACTGCTATCTGGAACCTCCTGCTGTATGGTGTTTATTACAGCCGTGGTACCAACGCTAGGTACCATAGCCTGTTACATTGCCTGCTGCCACACGTCACTCCTCTTGCTGCTGCTGTATTTAACCTCCTGATGTCTGTGTTCCCACTGCCAGGGTCCACAGAATTATGCGCTGCTGCCATACGCCACTAGCTATTACGCCACAAATTTAGCTATGCTGTTGAAGACAAAATTTTAAAACAATTATGTAAAGGAAAAAACATTAAGTTGGGTACAAGAGGAAGAATATGAACAAAATAAATTAAGAAGAAGAGGATGGTGAAGAAGAAGTAGAAGAAGAAGAAGAACAACAACCAGGTGAAGAAGAAGGACCAGGTGAAGAAGAAGAAGAACCAGGTGAAGAAGAAGAAGAACAACCAGGTGAAGAAGAAGAAGAACCAGGTGAAGAAGAAGAAGAACAACCAGATGATGAGGAATAAGATGAAGAAGAACCAGGTGAAGAAGAAGAAGAAGAACCAGATGATGATGATGAAGAAGAAGAACCAGATGATGATGATGATGATGATGAAGAAGAACCAGGTGAAGGAGAAGATGAAAAACTAAGTGAAGATGAACCAGAAGAAGAAGAAGAGGAACCAGGTGAAGAAGAAGAAGAACCAGGTGCCAGTGAAGAAGAAGACAATGAAGATGATGGTTGGTGAGAAAGAAGATGGTGAAAAAGAAAAAGAAGACGGTGAAGAAAAAGTTGGAGAGAAGAAAAAGAAGAAGGTGAAGACAGTGAATAAGTATAAACAAACAAATACAGAAAAAAAAGTTTTCCATCAATGTTTTTATTTTTTTATTTTAATTACACCTCCACACAGGGTCGGATTGGGCCACAGTAGTACAGTTTTTTCCCTCGGTGGGCCTACCTCCAGGTCTTTGGTGGGCCCCCCCTCCTTGTCTGACAGAGCTCCAATTGCTGCCTGCAGCACAAAAATTCTCTTCTCAGTGCTGTAATAACTCATCCTGAGAACTGTGGCGTAGTTAAGGAGCTGTGGGCCCTACTGCAAGTTTTACATTGGGCCCCCCCAAGCACTCTATACATAACAATTGATACGACGCACCAAAACCTGCCAATGGCAACTACAGTGCCAGAGGTGCAAGAAGGGGATGGGAAATAGCTTGTTAATGATTACCACTGTTCAAAGTATCTATAGAAGTGATTATTATGAGCACAGGACCAATAGAAAGCTAATATTGTAGTTGAGGGAGGGCCCTCTGGGGCCCCTTTGGCCCGAGGGCCCCGATGCGGTCGCAACCTCTGCAGTCGCAACCTCTGCAAATTACATTACTTTATATTGAAGGAGGGGACTCTATGCAAAGTTTTTCTGGGCAGCAGTGTCTCTGAATTACAATGCTGTTAAGATCATGTACATTTGGCCCTGTCCATAATACATCATGACCACCTTCCGGTGCATGGTCATGCCCTTTTTTTCACCGCAATCATGGGACGTGTGGGCCCCAGGTTGAAATTTCTTTGGTGGGCCCCCAGTGTCCCAGTCCGACGCTGCCTCCACATATATGTGGTTGCCCTTTAAAAAAAACAAGATGCTTTAAGGCCATTCGAAATCGTGATCACAACTCGTTATCCGAATTCAATTTGTGATCACGGCTCGAATTCAAATCGAATTCTATGGTTGTAATCACGGCTGAATCCAGATTTGACCCGGACCCGGATTCGAATGTACTCGAAACGAATTTGGGTACATTCGAGCAACCCTGGTCCTGACTACTAAGAAAAAAATTCAATTGAATAGTTACACAGTTTATTTGGCTGAAAAGAGAGACCAGTTGAGAAAGTCAAAAACCCTTAAAGTGTACCTGAGGTGACATGTGACATGATGAGATAAATGTGTATGTACAGTGCACAACATATTAACAACCAGGCTGTGTTTCTTTTATTTATTTTGCTGCATTAAAGAGTTCATTTTTGAGACATGAAGGTGACAGCTTCTGTCTTGTGGGTACCTTGTCGGGAATATAGTAAACATCACGGATAAGCAAATTAAAGCCATAAAAGTTTTCCTTGCAGAATACAACTTCTGAGGGCAGGGCAGAGATAGAAAAATGTCAATAGTTCATGTATTTTAACTCTGGAACTCTTAGTAGACTGTCATTGAACAGAGACAATGAAACATTCAGTCCACTATGTAAATGTTTAAATATAAAATAAAACCATGGGTTATCTAAAAAAGTAATTTTTAGAACAAATTCTAGGAGTAGGAGGACAGATCCAATTGTTTATCTCATCAGTTTATTTTCACCTCAGGTTCATGTTGTGGGCCAATTACCGTACTTTAAAATGCTACAAGATAAAATCCCTCAACATTCTTTATATCTCCATTTTGACTGTTCCGGATGGACTGTTCTGGTTCCGGACGGACGTAGTGCGTATCTACATCCAGCAGGTGGTGCTGCGGCTCTGACTGGACATAGACTCAACGTTGCAATGAATCGCGTGTCCCCACAGATCTCGCCGCTCTGTATCCGCTGCAATTCGCTCGCTCTGCCGTCTTTAAGCAGGTCAGGAGCCACTTTAATTGTCTCCTGACCGCATAATCATGGAGAGCCAATCACATTGGCTCCCATTGATAGACAGCGTCAGGAGCCAAAGAAAGTGTCTCCTGACCGGCTATCAGCACTCTGCTGTCATAGAGACGGCAGAGAGAGGAGCCTGCGGTGATGGGGCAGCGTCATGACCGGTGAGAGCGGCGGGTTTGTGCGGCGATTCGTCGGGAGGCGGCGTTTTACCGTAACAGCAGTCTCTGGTACTTAAGGGGGCAGGGACTGCTGGTACGGAAGTGGTTAATGTAGGTTGTTCTCTGTATTTCTTTTAGGAAAACATGCAACTCTTTTATTTAATGTTTTATCTAAAATTCCTGCCACAGCTGAAGATTAAACTGTTTTCTTGCAACCTTACAGAGAAACTGTAGTGAAAACATAATTAATACAACTGATTATTTTTTTTACAATATTCATTCATAAATTATTCAGTCAGTGTTTGCCATTGTAAAATCTTTCCTCATCCTGTGGTGGCAACACCTTTTAGTCCTGTCAGGTGCTGCTCTGCTGATAGTTTGGTTACTGAGAGTTCTGAAGCCAGTACAAAATATACCTGGTCTCCCAGAATGCTCGGGGGGGGGGGGATTTTGCATAGTTAATCAGCCTAGGCTAATCATCACTAATAGGGCAAGCAACATGTTAGGGAAAAAACAAAACAAAATTAGTGAGCTGGATAAAAGATCACACCTCTCCTAAAAATAAAAATACTTACCTACCTTCTCCACAGAAACTGAGGCAATTGGTTTCAACCTGTTATCATTTTGGTTACACAATTTTGGAAAAGGGGCTCCCCTGTGTGAATAAAATAAGATTAAAAACAAAGTAAAACCGAACAAAATGAGGTGGCTTACCTTACCTCAATGACGAGATCTTTGTATAGACAAAGACATTTTTACTTAGCACAGGCAACGCATTTCACTGGTCTAAATCTGCTTCCTCAGGCCAAAAACAGTGCCAATTTTCAAATAGCCGATCAACTAAGGGAGCCTCTCTAATGCTGATCGGCTATTTGCAAGTTGGCACTGTTATTGGCCTGAGGAAGCGGGCTTAGACCCGTGAAACGCTTTGCCTGTGCTAAACAAAAATGTCTTTGTCTATACAAAGATCTCATCAGTGAGGTAAGCCACCACATTTTGTTCAGTTTTACTTTGTTTTTAGTCTAATTTTATTCACACTGGGGTGCCACTTTTTCCCAAATTGTTCTTCAAATACCCCAACATACCCTTTTAGAGGGGTCCAGACAGACCAAACATTGTTCAAACCGTAGTGATAACCTGTCACTATTACCAAGGAGAGCGACCACACCCAGGTCCGGCTGGGCCACCCTGAGTAGAGTCGGGTTTGTTGTCTCCACCTGCTTCCTGTGGTGGGTTGACCATCTGCAACCCGCCTTTGTGAGTAGCACATTTACCTTACCTGTTGATATCCCCTTTATGAAAACTTATTCCGCCATTGGGCTCCCATTTTTTTGTCTCCTGTGTCTTTTTCTCCAGGCCACTCTACATATCATTTTGATTAGTTCAGCATACGCCATCTATTACTGGCGCACCCCAGTGCTCGGTAGTGCACATGAAGGCAAGCACTCTAACATTGAATGGCAGCTATTGTCAAAAAAACTCTCAGGGAGAAAGTTGTGGACAGACACAAGACACAAAAAATCTCAAAGACTGTAAAAATCCCTAGAAGCACAGTTAACTACTGAGACCCTTCTTGGATCATGTTGTCCCTCATATCTGAATAGAAGATTGTGGAGCGAATGGGTAAGGTCATTGTTTGCAATGCATATGGCAACAATATCCCAAGTGCTCCACAAGTATGCCTTCTGTGGGGTGATTTTCAAGAAACACCACATAAAGTACTGATTAGGCTCTTCCAAAATGCTCCTTGCAGATCCCAAAGCCAAATGGAATAAGGAGTTCTGGTCACCTGTTCATCACCATCGTATGAACAATATGCCTACAGAAAGTATGAATGTACGGTAGTAGCATCTAGTTGTTGGGGTATTTCTCTGCAGCAAGGCGAAGACAGGACAGAATGAGAAATAAATGGAACAAAATACTGTGAAATTTTGGAGCAACACCTACTGCTATCTGATAGAAAGTTGTCAGAGGAAAGAGGGTTCACCTTCCTATATGCCAATGACTCAAAGCACACAGCAAGATTGACCACACAGTGTCTGAAGCAGAAAGGGTAATGTATTAGCTTTGCCTAGTCAAAGCCTTGACTTAAACTCTAATGAAAATCTATGGGGTGACTTGGACATTGCAGTCCAGCAATGGACATCATGCAATTTTAATGAACAACAGTGTCCATAAAGAGAGGGCAAATACTGCATAATTTAGATGTACAAAGTTGGAAGAATAATGTCTCAACAGATTTGAGGCTGTAATTGAAGCAAAATACACCACTAACATAGAAAGAAAAAGACTGTTATGAAGGTACCCGGTATATATAAAACTCTTAAAAACAGTGTAAAATGGAGAGGCGGTGTTTTTTTGTATAAAACTGGTTTTATTGAATTGTTTTGTTTAATAAAAAATGAACATACATAACATCAATACATCCCCATTCTCCGGTGTACGGTCCATTTGCCCTCCACAGACAACCAACCGGTTCCTGCATAGGAGATCCGGAAAAAGTGAGCGGGGACAGTTATCTTCCCGTGGACTCTGACGATGGCTGCAAGTATTTGCATCCGACCTTTGTGAGTATATTCCTAAACCTCCAAAATGTAAATCCTACCATCAGTGATATCGCACCATTGGGCTCCGGGTCTTTCTTGATTTTTGAGATGATCCTTGTATTCCTGTTCTCAGAAATATCATCTCTCGTATTACTAACAGAGAGGTCCTTAATTCAAATCAGTGATACTGTTTATTTTATTTTATTCTTAATGGACCACTCTAGCAAAAAAAAAAAAAAGAAAGCAGTTGAAATTGGACAGAACCAACAGGTTTTGAACTAGTCTCCTCATGGGGATTCTCAGGATTTTCTTTGTTTTCAAAAGCATTTCCTGAACAGAACTTTAACTGCCAAAATAGTGAGATGTCAGCCAGCATCCCTATTCACTTGCACACTATTTTGGCAGTTACACTTAGCAACTGTCATTCAGGAAAGGCTTTTGAACACAAAGAAAACCCTGAAAATACTCAGTAAGGAGATGGACTGGTCCAAAGCCTGTTGGTTCTGTCAGATTTTAACTGCTTACTTTGTCGCTGGCGTGGTCCTTTAACTGTTGCTATTTCATCTTTCATTTGGATGTTATAAGTTGCATAATCATTGAAATGAGCATTCAGTTTATAAATGGTTAGACTTTGGTACAATTCCTTGTATATGTTATAGTACGTTATGCAACATAAAACTATTTCATTCATCTAATAGGCTGAACTCAAATCCACCCCATGAAAGGCTTTTCTGCCATCTACTGACCGCCAGTTGCCTGCACAGCTGTGAACTACAGTAACCTCGCCTGTGCATTTCTGTACATCCCGGCGTCAGTGGGCCAGAAGGCCGGCTTCCAGTTGGAGCACTCCTCCCATCAGACTCCTCCTACAGGCAGGCAAGGCCAGCTGTCTGTAGCAGGCTAGAGAGTGCTCACAATCGCTCTAGCACTGAGCCTTGTCACTTGCATCCTCAAAGCACAGTGATATATGAGAGAAGGAGGCCCCTGCAGATTCACACTGACACTATGTTTTACTTGTACATACAGAATCATACCACAGGCGTCGCACGTTCCAGCATATTGGCGCAGCACTCACAGTGGTAATCTAAACCACAATACAACGTACAATGAGATTCAAACACGTAACTGAATAAGCCATGCTGATGACATGTGGTTACATAAATGAGTCAGTGTGCTTATAACTCTTTTCCCAGTGGCATAGCAACAGGGGGTGCAGAGGTAGCAACCTCACCGGGGCCCTTGGGCCAGAGGGGCCACAAGGGATTCACCCTCAACCACAGAATTAGCTCTTTATTGGTCCTGTGCTAATAATAGTCAGAAGTACAGGCCTTCATTTGATAAAGTCTCATATAGACATAAGACGTTTATCACCCCAAGACAACAGCTCATGATTGCTTTGGGTGACAGTGGGCCCAGTGATTTCTGCCCAGACAAGCAAACTCAGCTCCAGCCAGTTTGCACAGTCACTGCTGTGGAGGAATAACACAGATCCAACTCAGCTGAATCATAATCCGCTACAGTGGATAGAGAGAACTCATGAAGACTATCACCTAAAATAATCATGAACACTAACTTTATATGATAAAAGTAAAATATCTATACAGGGCAGTGGCGACGCTACAGAGTGATGAGCCCCAGTGTGACCTGTACACTGGGCCACCTCTGGGGAAAAGAGATTGGTTGCAAGCAACTTCTGCATCTTTCATTGCTATCATACTGGTACAAGACTAAGAGAACAGACCTAGAGAACCGAGCATTGTGCACGCACGCACGCATGCGCGCGCGCACACACACACACACACACACACACACACACACACACACACACACTATTCTTCTTTTCACAGTAGCCAATCAAATTAAGCCCTACAGTGAAAATAGCAGCAGGGATGCATGAAACACAGAATACAGATAAGCTGCTGTGGGACTCATTTGAAAAGTTGAGTGGTCGCTTTCCCAGCAGTTTTCCTCTTAAAGAGAATCTGTACTCTAAAATTCTAGCAACAAAAAGCATACCATTCTATTCATTATGTTCTCCTGGACCCCTCTGTGCTGTTTCTGCCACTCCCTGCTGCAATCCTGGCTTGTAATTGCCAGTTTTACGCAGTGTTTACAAACAAACTAACCAGCTTGTGATAGGCTCACATAAGCAGAGTGTGTGAGTCGTACAGAGCCTGCAGGGGGCTTGGAGAGGGTGTGTATAGCTTCTATCCAATCACAAGCAGCCCTGCACATTCCAGTCTGAGTGCCTCAGCCCGACAGAGCCGACAGAGGAGAGAAGTTTAGATCATGTAACAGAGATAATACAGTCACTGTGAAAGTAGGAAAGGCTGCAGTAAGCCAGACCACATTAGAAGAGGCATAGGAACTTATAGGATAGAAGAAATAAGGATGAAAATTTTGTTACAGAGTCTCTTTAAAGTGGTCTGAAAGCCAGCATTTCTAATTTGCTCTAAAAGATTCATCACAGCTTGAAAGCTACTATCCCAGAAAAAAATTCTAGCAGAACACCACTGAAATGGTTAAACAAAGCATTTTATCCTGCTATTCAGTTTCAAATCCGCATCCAAACTGGAGATAACAGTATCTTTTTTACTTGTTAAACACAAATGTATCAACACTGGAATGCAAACCAACACTCTATGAGAAGCTGCCTCTGCTTCAGGTGCACACAGTGTTCAGAATAGTTCATTAGAAGATTGTAATATATAGTAAAAAGCAGTTAATAATAATACAAAATAATAAAATGCAATGTCAGCTTTCAGGGCAAGATAAACTACACTTTGGAAACTCGTTATAAAGACAATATTACTTGTGCACAAAAGCAAATATGATAACTGTATGAGTAATAAAAAGTAGGAAAACACATTTTTATTGCATGTTATGTCAGAGTTTCAGACCACTTGAAAGAGGCCCTGTAGTGACATATAGACAAATGCAGCAAATCACCTTCAGAAACACTTGCAGAACTATTAGAATCATATCTATATAGGCATTTCTTTTTTGTGTTTTCTGTAATTTGGTTCTTATGCTACTGTATGACTTTGATCATTTTTGGAAAAACTCAATAAAAATATAATATATCAAAAAAAGAAACACTTGCAGTATCTATATATTGCTATATATAATGAATGTAGCTATGCCCTCACAGTGATGTTTCGCCAAGGCTGATTTGCTATGCAGAATTTTCAACCCCCCTCCGAGCACTTGGGAGACCAGGTATATTTTGTACTGGCTTCGGAACGCACAGTAACTAAACATTCCACAGAGATCACCTGACAGCAGTATAGATGTTGCCATTGGTGGTACTAACACCAGCATGTTGCACATTTAGGCCAACCCATTGTACATAGGTAATGCGAGCACCGCTATGATCCTATGCATTACCCTAGTAAAGCTTGCATTACCAACGTGCTGTACTCTACTGGCATTAGTACTGGTAGTGTTGTCTTGCACTGCCCGCACATAGCAGTTTTACCGGGGCTATGTGGATATCTCTTACTTACCAATGCAACAATTAAACCTATGTGTATTTAGCTTTCTGTTTGTTGAGTTGGTTGCACTAAGCTAATGCTAATATATCCCTAGGCTCTGAACACACAGTAGCCTTTCCCCTGGGGGTACTGTGATTGCAATCACTGTGTACTTGAACTTGTAATAGTCAGTCTACAGCATTACAGTTAGTTTGGTGATAAGCCCAAATAAGTCTTTTACTTAAAGGACTGCTATAGCGAAAAAAAAGGTAAGCAGTTAACAGCTAACTAAACCGACAGGTTTTGGACTAGTCCATCTGCTCATGTGGGATTCTCAGGGTTTTCTTTGTTTTCAGAAGCATTTCCTGAATGGCAGTTTAATTTCCAAAACAGTATGATACCAGCCAGCCTTGTTACTTGCTTGCACACTATTTTGGGTACTATTCCGTTAGCCGGGCACAACCACCAGGTGGCGTTAATTACTATACCCCCTCCAGGCCGCCATGGATGGTAGGGAAAGATGTAACTCTGGTGGAGTTTTATCGCCACCTAGTGGATGCGCCCGGCTAACGGAAAAGAACCCTATTTTGGCAATTGGACAGAATCAGAATCAGAATCAATTTTATTTCGCCAAGTAAGTTTGCACCTACAAGGAATTTGTCTTGGCAGTTGCTTAACAAACACAAACAAAAACAATACAAGGACAGACCGTGTGTATATTACAAGTCAAGGACAGAGCAACTGCCATACTTTTGAAAACAAAGAAAACACCAAGAATCCTTAAAGGGACACTGAGGAGTGAATTTAAGTGACACTGAATAGTGTCACTTAAATTCCGCGCATACACAAATCTGTCACGCCGGCCACTGTGATGACGAGTAACGGCCAGCGTGATGACGAGCTCCGTAACGAACCAGGAAGAGCCGGCCGTCACCCGACCCGGGTATCGCCGGTAACCAGGGCCGGCGGAGGCGCACGGAGAAGAGCCAGGAGGACGCCGGGGAACCTTGCGGCCTGCGGTGGGCTGGAGGAAGCCCCAGGTAAGTGCAGTCTTTTAAATTCGGACACTCCTCAGTGTCCCTTTAATGAGGAGATGGACTAGTCCAAAATCGGTTAGTTCTGTCAGTATTCAACTGCTTATTTTTTTCGCTGTTGGACCACTTTAAAGCAAACCTGTGAGATTTTAACAAGAGGCGTCCCCCATTCTCCTCCATCAGGCTGTTCCAGCAATGACAACCGCACTGCGTTTGTGCAGTAACATGGACCTGCTTGGGTTTGTCCAGGTCCAACAAGTGGTTTTGTGGAGGGGGCGGTGCTAGTCCAGCCCGGCGGAAAAGGATGGGGAAGCCTCAGGATCACCCAAATTCTTCCCTTTATTGAGTTAAGTATCCAATATGGGCACCTTTTTCTACCCTACAGGTTTTCTTTAAAGAGGCACTATGTTGAAAAATTGTAAAATTTTAAATATGTGCAAACATATACAAATAAGAAGTACGTTTTTTTTCAGAGTAAAATGAGCCATAAATTACTTTTCTCCTATGTTGCTGTCACATACAGTAAGTAGTAGAAATCTCACAGCGACAGGTTTTGGACTAGTCCATCTCTTCACGGGGGATTCACAGGGATTTATTTATTTTCAAAAGCACTTAGTGAATGGCAGTTGCTCTGTCCAACTGCCAAAAAACTGTTTAGCGAGCAGGGAAGCTGGCCAGCATCATTGTTTCAAACCTTTTTAGGGAATATTATTACAAAGAATAAAAGCCTTGCTGAGAATCCCCTATGAAGAGAAGGACTAGTCCAAAACATGTTGCTTCTGTCAGATTTCTACTACCTACTGTAAGTGACAGCAACATAGGAGAAAAGTAATTTATGGCTCATTTTACTCTGGAAAAAAACGTACTTCTTATGTGTATGTTTGCACATATTTTAAATTTTAACATTTTTCACCTTTTTAATTAAAAGCATAAATTGATGTTTTAAAAGGAATTACAAACAAATACTGAATACTTCTAGCAAACATACATACACACTTCAGATGATGTAATTCAGAATAAAGGGTCCCCAACACCAACTCACAAAGGGGTACATGCGGTATCAATGCTGAGGAACACTGATCCACTGACACAAAAACCTTCGTATCTAGGTCTGTCTGCAACACGATCCTCCATTGATGCGAACTTCCCGGGGAGTCACGTCAGCAATGGCGCTGAGCACATGAATCATTTTACTGTAAGGAGCCACACTTGCCAGCCGTCATCACTAATTACACCGCCCACCCTTCTGTCTTCAGCATCTTTTAGTCATAGTGTGTAATTTATCCTCCTAAAATAAACCAGATTTGATTCTGGATCTGGACAAGGCATGGAAGTGCCACAACCGTTCCCAATTCAGCATCATGATACAGCTGTCCATTCATTACAGATAACTTGCAAACACTGCAGATAGTGGAATGTGAAATCACCTTATTGTAGTCACTGGGGTAGCTTGAGAAGCTTTTTATGCATCTGGAGCCACAGGTTTAATAGGTGGATGTAGCTGCGCTGTTACAGCAGCTTCTATAAATGACACAGCGCAATGTATTCACAGCATCTGCCATTTACATTCTTATAGCATAAAAAGTTCATATTTTTGTTGTATTTTGTTATGCTATGAAAACAGATGATTGATCACGCTAGACTTTTTATATTCCTGAACAGGTTGTTT
This sequence comes from Hyperolius riggenbachi, assembly GCF_040937935.1. Taxonomy (NCBI): domain Eukaryota; kingdom Metazoa; phylum Chordata; class Amphibia; order Anura; family Hyperoliidae; genus Hyperolius; species Hyperolius riggenbachi. Next base: position 87,844,419 of record NC_090656.1, read on the forward strand.
GGCCCTATGATGGTGGACAATAATAGCCAAAAGCAAGGTTAGTGTCAGGGGCGTAACTAGAAATCACTGGGTCCCCTGCAAATCTTTGGATGTGGCCCCCTCCCCCTCGCACACATGGTGTACAGAAAACGCGTGCAGAAGACCGACAGACGAGTGTGCTCCCAGCCTCAGCTTATTACACTCACTCTGTCCATCTGTGATGGAGCAGAACTGTCTCTGCAGACTTTTCCAGCATCACTATAGTACAAAGCACTTTGGAGGGCTAGAGAGGTTTGGGGCTGGGGGCTGGATACAAGACCCTGCTGCACACTGCATATGGACTGTCTACAAATCTTTGTCTGCAAAACTTTGTATGATTCCTTATCAGTGGCTGAGCAGAGGCAGTCATTAGAACAATTGTGCAGACAACAGAATGCTGTTTCTCTTCATGCCCTTAGTTGTCAGTGTCTCAGGACAGGGAAAAGAAACTTCTCCCCCCATAGGGCCCCCTGCTGCTTCTGGGCTCCCCTGCAGCTGCATCCCTTTCAGGGTCTATTGTTACGCCCCTGGTTAGTGTGATGGTAGGGTCAGGGATCATCATAACAGGATTAGGGGTAATGTAGTGCTGGGCAGCATCAGGTAGAAAGCCAGGGTGACAGCGATAGACCGTATTCTGTGATGGAAATTTAATAATTTGCACAGAGTATAAAAATGTAATATCCAGGGTTGGATTTCTGGAAAGGCCAGAAAAGTCCAGGCCTTGCGCGGCTCCAGCACAAGGGGGCACCGGGACATGAAATAGGGGTTGCTACATTTGAAAGAGAAGGCTGCAAATGGGAATCAACACATGAAAACTGAAGCTGCAGTCCAAGGGAGCTGTATATGACGGTCTGCAGTACATGGATTATGCAGAATAGAGGCGCCAAAAGGATAAAAGGAAGCTAAATGAGCTTAAAAAAACAAATTCTTGGTAAATAGAGGAGGTAGTGGTGGACTTACCTCCTCCAAGTAGCCACACAACGACTGTAGTAAAGACAGTCAATATATTTTATTTATGAACTCCAAATATGCAACGCGTTTCGCAGGTTTGATCCCGCTTCATCAGGCAATAACAACGGAGCAATAGCATATGTGGTCAGTAGAAGAGCCAGGCACCTCTGTGCAGTACATGGATGTTACACATAGACAAGGGCGCTGCACATAGAAGGGGCACCTAGACTTGACCTAGGGGCAGAAAAAGTATAAATCCGGCCTTGGTAATATGACCTGAGTACATGCACCATGAGATGACAGCACACGCAAGAAGACTCAAATTATAAAGTGTTCAAAGTCAGACTCCACTTTGTCTTGCACCTGCTTGTATCCCTGAGGATTGATCATAGTAGTTTAAAGTTGATTGCTAATAAATAGTACTAGAAACCTGCCCAGATAACTGGTGAGTGGGACAGGTTCAGTAAACATCATCCACCTCCACCCCTCTCATTTGATCAGCAGTGGTCAGCTAAAAGCGTTGGCAAAGGAACAGGGGTTGCAGAGGTTGCAAGTGCAACTTCACATATGCTCCAGAGGGCCTGTGTGGGACCCTGGATCACTCAGACACAGATTACGGTTAAATGTGGCTGTAGGCAAGCTACAACCTTGGGCCCACCCTCGATGGCCTCCTGTCTTTTTCAGTGAAATTTGTTGGGGCCCACCAGCCACCTTCTCTGACCTCTCTCCACTTCATCTTACCAAAAAGACCACAAGGGGATCCCAGATCTATTACTTTGCCTAGGGCCCCCATTACATCTTAATCCATCTCTGCCCAAGAGGCATATATTGAAGCACAGTGTGAAACACCATAAAAAGTTGCTTTTATTTATGCTTTATTTTCTTCTGTATACTGTATACTGTTTGGTTGCTACAAAAAATATTTTTGAATACTTGTTCAATTAAGAAACATACTATCAACACTCCAACTGGAATCCTGAACATAACAGGCTCCTCCCTATATTAAAGGGAAGGTCCAAGCAAAAAAAAAAAAATGAGATTCACTTACCTGGGGCTTCTACCAGCCCCATGCAGCCATCCTGTGCCCTCGTAGTCACTCACTGCTACTCCAATCCCCCGCTGGCAGCTTTCTGACCTCGGAGGTCAGGGCCAAATTGCGTACATTTTTACACATTCCCGCTAGTGCAGGAACATTAACACATACATTTTTACGCGTTAGTGGTGAAACGCGTAAATTTTTGTTCCTGCACTAGCTGGAATGCGTAAAAATGTATGCAATGTGGCCCTGACCTCCGAGGTCAGAAAGCTGCCAGCGGGGAGCTGGAGCAGCAGTGAGTGACTACGAGGGCACAGGATGGCTACATGGGGCTGGTAGAAGCCCCAGGTAAGTGAATCTCATTTTTTTTTTTTTGCTTGAACCTTCCCTTTAAGTCCCTCCCATTTCAGAGACGACTTCCTTAAGAATTCTGGGATTATTGGCAGGTATACCATTGGGGGATGTTGTAATCTCATAAATTGGATGATAACGATAGTAACAAAAACCATAGCAACAACAAAAACAACAACACTACTGAGTCTTTACACTTTAAGGAAGCATACTTCCAATGCACGCAACTTATCTTATAACGTATCATGTTCCTTTTATATTTTATACACCTTCAGCTTCATATTTTCACTGCTATGCTCAGAACACAACTTTGTAGATTATCCACTATTAAAATAAATGATTAGTGCTCTTTAATCAGCAAATGCTGATATATGATATCAGCTATTAGAGGGGGTAAATTATTTTCAAGGAGTCAGTCCAGACCTGCAGGTTTACACTGAAATACTTGTACCATTTACAAAGCAGGCAAAGCACACAAATAAACCATGAGCTAATATGGCTGTGCCATTTACGTTTATATCAAACTATACAGTAAAATCTTCTTACATCAAGTAAGTCACACCAATACATAAAAATAACAACAGGCGCTCTTCATCAATAGACACGGCAATTTTGGGTGATTTACAAATCATCAACTCAGAAATAAGCTTATTCAATGGGGTTTAATGCATAAACTTGTCTTCCCAAACACCAATCCACTGAAAACCGGTTGCATAGTCACTCCACAGCCATGTTATATGTAGAAATATCTGACAGCAAGGGCCAAATACAAACATGCAAATACAGGTAAACTCATCTTTTCTACTGTACAGCCAATTCTATTTGCACAAAGTCCTACAGTATAATAAGCTGTAGGCATCTACTGTATAGTACCAACAAGCTACACACAGAGCTTGCTAGGTATACCTATTCCAGTAGGAAGTAGTGTGATTGCTTCTAGCTTAAGAATAGCAATGCATGAATGGAGGAATAATAGTATAGTATGTATGTAGATACACCTGACCAACTATTGTGTCTCACTACAATCGCTGCATTCTCATGTTACTCCATGCTGCAAACATATTTTATTTGCACCATGTTGTTCTGCATATTAAACATAAACTGAATCTAACATTTGAATGACTCCACTCTGATTGCTGTGTTTAGAAAATGATAAAGCAAAGGCAACATTCACACTTAAAAAATCGTCGACAAATTGAGAATTCGCAAAAACGTGTTTGTCGCACAAATGCGTTCATGGTTTCACACTCGCAGGAAAAATATACATTTTGCAGTATAAATTCGCACATCACATGCAAATTCTCATTGACTTTCTTTACCAGCTCTGAAAAAAACGTGCACGGAAAAACGCATAGGAATGCGAATGGAGTCGGAAAAACGCATGTTTTTAGCATAGTGTGAATCCTGCCTTTATGAGCACATTTACCTACTTGGATTTTTATAGGACAGCAATGACACATCAGTGTACTATAATACAGTTTATTCAGGCAGTCAGCAGATGGTCTCCTCTCCAGGATTGCTAGCTCTGCGGCTCAGCCCATGGCAGACACTCACCGAGGCATCCTCGCCTGCGAAGTGTCCGATGACCCTCATGCCCCCGGGATGCCGCTTCACCCACGCGCTGATGTTGTACACTTTGCGGTCTATCACCAGCCACTTGTCGCTCTTGGTGTTGTGTTTCTGGATCTCCTCCCAGCTGTAGCGGGGCTCCGGCTTCACGCAGCCATTGCTGCACCCCTCGCCGTTCTGGCCCCCCTTGCCCATGGTCCTTATTGGGGGGCACTCAGTGCCAACCTTCCCTGCCCGGCTCCTCTTCTCTCTGCAAAGCAATCAGCACAGCATGATTAATCAGCGATCTGCATGTGTATAGCTGTGTTATACTCTATACGTGTGATCTGTCATCCCCCCTCCCTCCACCTGCTGCTGCAGAACTTACACGGGAGGCAGCTGCCTGCTCAGTCCCTCTGCACCTCCACATGTAGCCGGCTAATGCATTTCCCCACCTCTCCCTCCTCCCCGAGCATCCTCCTCTCTCCTCCTCTCACGTTCAGGGTTTCCAGGGCAATCAGCAGAGAGAGAGGACCAATCAGTGTCCGGGGACCAGGGACAGCCTCCTCCTCATTGGCCCTGCAGGATCTTTCGAAGCTGGAGGACGTGAGGGAATTATCCTGAGCTGGGAGGGGAGCCAGAAAACACCCCCGACAGTCCGAGAGGGATCAGAGGGAGGGAGGGGGGTCTGACATGGCAAAGAGAGACTGACGATGTACCGGGGTGACAGAGACCAGAGAGCCGAACAGGGGCGGGGGAGGGGTGTCATGGGCAGAGGGGGGCACAGGTAGGACATATGGTGGAGGGTAAGAGGGGAGCACAGGTAGGTCATATGGTGGAGGGTAAGAGGGGGGCACAGGTAGGTTACATGGTGTGCAGAGGGAGACACGGGTAGGTTATATGGGGGCTAGAGGGGTGCAGGTAGGTTAGATGGTGGTTAGATGGGGGCACAGGTAGGTTATTTAATGTTAGAGGGTGGGCACAGGTAGGCTATTTAATGTTAGAGGGTGGGCACAAGTAGGTTATATAGTGGTTAGAAGGGGGGGCACAGGTAGGTTATGTAGTGGTTAGAGGGGCACAGGTAGGGTATATGGTGGTTAGAATGGGGAAGGGGGGGGGGCACAGGTTGGCTATGTAGTGGTTAGAGGGGCACAGGTAAGTTATTTGGTGGATAGAGGAGGTTACAGGTAGGTTATATAGCGGTTGGGGGGTGCACATGTAGGTTATATGGTGATCAGAGAGGGGCACAGGTAGGTTATATGGTGGTTAGAGGGGGCACAGGTAGGTTATATGGTGATCATAGAGGGGCACAGGTAGGTTATATGGTGGTTAGAGGGGGCACAGGTAGGTTATATGGTGGTTAGAGGGGGCACAGGTAGGGTATATAGAGCTTGGGGGTGCACAGGTAGGTTATATAGTGATCAGAGAGGGGCACAGGTAGGTTATGAAAGGGGATGAGAATATTTGACGGTTACAGAGATCAGAAGGGAGACTGGCATAGAAAGAGGGGGGGAATCATTGGAGGGGTGTGTGACAATTCAGACAGCTGAAGTGGTGGTTAATGTTGCAGTAAAGGACTCAGGATAAAAGAGGGGTGGGGTGGGGTCGGGGTTAGAGAGCGGAGTGATGGCATATGCCAATATGTCAGGCTGTGAGAAGCAGGGTGGGACTATGGGGGTGGGCTCGTAGGAGGAAAGTTGAGGTAAGAGATAAGGTGAGGTTACGTGGAGACCAATAGTGATGTATGGGGTAGAGAATAAACACAGGGGGATTCCACTCATGGAAATAACATCTGTATTCATCAGTCTGCTGCTGAGTTGGTCACAAAACAATTACTATGTACGGTACAGAGGAGTAATTACAGAGGTTCAAGCGAGGAGGGATCCTGGCACAAATGTACTGTTGGAGGGAGACGTATGCAGAGTATGAGACAGCTTCCCACTAGCGCCAGCAGTTCCTTTTAGAAGATAGGGGGCGGCAGAGCGATGGAAAAGAGCCCTGATCCAGCTGAGGATGTGTGTCCCAGGTTAATCCAGGAGATACGATTATCGGGGAGTTCAGTCAGCCAGGGTCAGTCACAGAGCTGATGTGCTGTCATTGTTGGTCATTTACTGAGATTGTAGCCAGGCAAATCTATAATAAAGGCTGATTAGAGTGGCAGCACAGCATCTGAAGGCTGTCACTTGCCCTTTTTACAAGTCAATAAATTTGTAACACTGCTGTAAGCACTTATCAGTCATTAATTACTAGTGTAGTTCAATTAGAGCCTTACCTAATAGCTTTCTAAACTAGTTGATATATAGGCTTTTAAATCAGACATGATATAATGCTTCCCAACACAAAGTACAGAAAAACCAAGTCTGATCTATGAAGAAAAATATCAAGGATCTATTTCATAAAAGCTGTGGTGTGCCCATAGATATTAATATTAGCTAGCTACGTGTTCCGCTCACATAGTAGTATTGGGTATCCAGGTGTAACCCCCGGACAGTAGAAATGAGTAGCCAAGTGTCTCCTTCCTAGATAGTAGTGTTAGCTAGCCAGGTCCTTTCCCCCCAGATAGTAGATCCCAGGTGTGCCCATATATTAGGTAGCTATTGGTTGACCCCAGTTAGTAATATTAGGTTGCCAGGAGTACCCCGCGAATAGTAATATCAGGTATCCAGGTGTGTGTTCCAGATAGTCGTATGTGGGACCCAGGTGTTGTCCCCTCCCTCCCGTCATAGTGGAATAAAGTAGTTAGGTGGCCAGCTGTACCCCTCAGGTAGTATTGTTAGGAAGAGAGGTGGATCCCACAGATAGTCGCATTAGGCAGCCATGTGTTGTCCGCAGATATTAGTGTGAGGTAGCCAGGTGTGTCCCCCAGATACAGGTGATACTCGGAAAATGAGGATATGATGCAAAAGTCCATTTATTTAAAAGGTTAAACTAATATATGAAATAGACTTGTTACATGCAAAGCGAGATATTTCAAGCCTTTATTTGTTATAATTTTGATGTTATGGTTTGCAGCTTATGAAAGCCCTAACATCAAAATCTCAAACCATTAGAATATTGTGAAAATGTTCAATATTTTAGTTTACAAGGTTTTTTTATTAAGGGTAAAAATGCTCAAACTGTCCGACTCTAATCGGCTAATTAATCCAAAACGCCTGCAAAGGGTTCCTATTTTATATATTATTTTTACCTTTTAAAGGGAACCAGAGAGGAACTTAAAGGGACACTGTAGGGGGGTCAGGGGAAAATGAGTTGAAGTTACCCGGGGCTTCTAATGGTCCCCAACAAACATTCTGTGGCCGCGCAGCCACTTCCCAATGCGCCGACCCCGCCACTGGTTCACTTCTGGAATTTCAGACTTTAAAGTCTGAAAAAAACTGCGCCTGCGTTGCCGTGTCCTCACTCACGCTGATGGCACCAGGAGCATACTGCGCAGGCCCAGTATGGTCTGTGCCTGTGCCATGCGCTCCTGGTGACATCACGGGAAGCGAGGACACGGCAACGCAGGCGCAGTGGTTTTCAGACTTTAAAGTCTGAAAATCCAGAAGTGAACCGGAGGTGGGGCCGGAGCATCGGTGAGTGGCTGCACAGGCACAGGATGCCTGTGGGGGACCATTAGAAGCCCCGGGTAACTTCAACTCATTTTCCCCCGACCCCCCTACAGTATCCCTTTAATAAAAAAAAAAAGAAGAAGCTTTTATACATACCTGGGGCTTCTTCCAGCCCTATAAGCCTGGATCGCTCCCACACCGCCATCCTCCGCTTCCTGGATCGGCGGTACCGGGTCCCGTCACATCCGGCGGACGCTGCCAATTGTCCGCATCGCAAGGGCTCCCTCCATACCCGTACACATGAGGCTGCGCAATAGGCAGCCTCACGCGTACGTACATGGAGGGAGCTCCGTGTGATGCAGACTATTGGCCGCGTCAGCCGGGCGACTGGCCGACTGGCTGCCATGACGGGACCCGGTACCGGCGGATCCAGGCAGCAGAGGACGCCGGCGTGGGAGCGATCCGTGCGTATGGGGCTGGAGGAAGCCCCAGGTATGTATAAAATCTTTTTTTCTGGGGCCTCTGGTTCCCTTTAAGTTGAATTACTAAAATAAATGGACTTTTCCACAATATTCAATTTTTTTGAGTTTCACCTGTAGTATTAGGTAGGCAAGTGTGTCCTTTAATGGGTCTCTAGGTGTGCTCCCCCCCCCCCATGTAGTTGTACTGGGTACTCAGGTGTGTTCCTAAATAGTAGTACTAGTTACTAGTACTGTAAGGTGTGCCCTTATATAGGAGTTTTGGGTAGCCATACCTTGTCGTGTTGTCCCCCAGATAATAGCATTACATATCCAAGTAATATACCCCTAGATAGTAGTATTAGGTAGCCAGGCGTGTGCCCAGATATTAGTACTAGGTATTCAAGTGTTCCAATAGATATTAGTATTAGGTGGCCAGATTTGCCCTCCCCCCCCCCCACCCCCCGATAGTAGTATTCGGTAGCTGGGTGTGCACCTATGTAGGCACATTAGGCAGGTATGCCCTCAGGATAGTAGTGTTGAGTAGCCAGGTGTGTCCCCAGATAGTAGTATTAGGTAGTCAGGCGTGTTCCCTAGATAGCTCCTCCTGCTGTCCTTTACCCTCCCTCCCCCTACCTTCCTCTTATGCAGAATTCCTATTGCTCCATTATTGCTCCATTATGGTAACCCATGTAGTCTTGGGGTATAGCACACAGCATGAGTCATCAGAAGAGGGGTGTAAACAGTAATCACATGGAAGCAAGATAAGTTGAGCTGCACAGGTTCAATGTAATTTTGGTTTGGCTATATGAAACCTTTAATCCCTCCAAATGGCCCTCTTGCAGCTCCACAAATGGCATTTAAAGAATCCCTGAATTGGGGAAAATAAAATTGATATAAAAAGGATATCTTAGCGGAAGCAGGCATATGTAGGATGCTCTCCTCATACCCACTGCTACACCCATTCTCCTCCGCCCCCCCACGATGTCACAAATTTGTAGTCAGGCAGCTCCTGCGCACTGCTTACTGACCCTCTCGACCAGGAAGTAGCATCAGGGTGCTATATTAAAATGTAACGGAGAGGTTAGGAGGAGACCGGGGGGGAGGATTTGCGGTGGGCATGAGGAGGGGATTTTACACATGCCTGCTCCCACCATTTTTAAATTTGTCAGAGCACTAAGGTATCCTTTAAGCCCATGGTGGGCTAGATTAACGAATCCTTAGCCTTTTGATGTTGCATGTTGTCTTTGGGTGCCTCCTGTTCCTTGTCCTTAGTCCTCTTCATATTCATCTGGATCCCTCCATTGAATATCCTCCCAGAAGTTTCCTCCAGCGGTGATGAACTATTCAAAACTGCGCATGCACAGCAAAGGATTTATACTTACCTAGGGCCTCCTCTAGCCCCCTGTAGTCCATCTTCTCCCTTGCCATCATCCTGGTTCCCTCTTTTGTGCCACTGTCAGCCCTGGTAAACTCCCTGACTAAGCTTAGTTACAGTCTTAACTAACTACGCATGCTGGGGGTTGTGTGCGGTCGGAAGCGTTCAGCGCATGCTCAGTTCGTTTGTTGCTCGTCTCTGCACCTGCTCTAAAACTGCAATATCTTTTTTTTAATTTATTTATTTATTGTATTTATAAAGCGCCAACATATTACGCAGCGCAGGACATTAGTTTAGGTTACAGACAATATTTAGGGGTGACATACAGCAAAATGATAATACCTGAATACAAGAAAGACCAGATCATGCAGCACAGTATGAGTACAAGGTAATGCTTAGTCACTGGAGGGGGGCATGGAGATTAGGCAAGTTAGGTTCACTCAGATGCATAGTATGGGTTCACAGTAATGGAGGCGCATGATCAGGTAGGACACAAAAGGAGGAGGACCCTGCCCAAAGGCTTACAATCTAGAGGGAGAGGTAAGGACACGAAAGGTAGGGGACCAGAGTTCAGCTGTGGGTTTAGAGCACTTGTGAGGGGTAGTAGGCCATAGTGAAAAGGTGAGTTTTGAGGGCCTTCTTGAAGATGTTGAAGGAGGGGGCTGTCCTAATGGGTGGAGGTAGGAAGTTCCATAGTGTTGGAGCAGCTCTTGAGAAGTCCTGGAGACGTGCATGGGACTGGGTGATGCGGGGAGCGATTAGGCGAAGTTCATTGGAAGAGCAGAGTGAGCGGCTAGGTGTGTACCTCTGAGTAAGATCAGAAATGTAGGTTGGACAGGTTTTGTGGACAGATTTGTAGGTCAGACACAGTATCTTGAATCTGATTCTGGACTGGATAGGAAGCCAGTGGAGGGATTCAAGGAGGGGATCCGCGGTGGTGGAGTGATGGGAGCAGTGGATAATTCTGGCTGCCGCATTCATGATGAACTGCAGTGGGGCTGTTCGGGTCATAGGGAGACCAGACAGAAGGGCATTGCAGTAGTCAAGGCGGGAAATTATGAGGGCATGGATGAGGAGTTTGATGGTGGCAGAGGTCAGGAAAGGGCGAATCTTACAGATGTTACGAAGGTGGAAGTTGCAGGACTTTGTGAGGTTTTGGATGTGGGGAGTGAAGGAGAGTGCGGAGTCCAGGGTGACACCCAGACAGCGGGCTTGAGAGGTAGAGTGAATGGTAGTGTGGTTAACAGTGACATGCACATCTGGGAGGTTCATGGATGACCAGGGTGGGAAGATCATAAATTCCGTTTTGTCTAGATTTAGTTTCAGGAACCTAGCGGACATCCAGGAGGAGATGGCTGATAGACAGGAGGAGACCTTGTCCATGGTAGTGGTGGATATGTCAGGGGTGTGGAGGTAGATCTGGGTGTCATCTGCATACAGAAGATGATAGTTAAAACCCATGTAGGAGATAACCTTGCCAATGGAGGATGTGTATAGGGTGAACAGTAGGGGACCAAGGACAGAGCCTTGGGGGACTCCCACCAAGAGGTGGTTGGGGGTGGACGAGGACTCATTGAAGGCGGTCGTGAAGGAGCGGTTGGAGAGGTAGGATGAAAGCCAGGTCAGGGCGAGATTGTGAATGCCCATGGACTGGAGGGACTGGAGGAGTAGGGGATGATCTACTGTGTCAAAAGCTGCTGAAAGGTCAAGGAGGAGGAGAATGGAGTATTTACCTTCAGCTTTAGCTAAGGCAAGGTCATTGGTCTCTTTGGTGAGAGCAGTTTCGGTTGAGTGGGCAGGCCGAAATCCAGATTGCAGTGGGTCTAGCAGTAAGTTGGCATTGACCAAAAATAACAATACAGGAGGACTTTCGAGGCCCTGCTGTATATGAGATGAATCAACTTTAAATCCTTTAACGAGAATCTGTTATGGAGGGCAAGTCTGCCATCCATTCAAGTGAAAGGTATGCATTGACTGCCAGGTATAATACAATGTGCAGTCAAAGATTCAGTGAAAGGTATGCAGTGACTGCAAACAGCTGTTTGTGTAGTGACGGCCGTGCTGGACTGGTGCGCACCATGACGAGAATGCAGAGGCATTTGATTTCCAGACTACTCCTCATGGTTTAGGGCCCCTAAAATGCCAGGGCAGTTTAGGAACTCCACAAGTGACTCCATTTCAGAAAGACAACACCCCAAGGTATTCTGTTAGGAGTATGGTGAGTTCAAAGAAGATTTTATTTTTTGTCACAAGTTAGCGGAAATTGATTTTTATTGTTTTTTTTTCACAAAGTGTCATTTTCCACTAACTTGTGACAAAAAATAAAATCTTCTATGAACTCATCAGACACCTAACGGAATACCTTGGGGTATCTTCTTTCTAAAATGGGGTCACTTGTGGGGTTCCTATACTGCCCTGGCATTTTAGGGGCCCAAAACCGTGAGAAGTAGTCTGGAAACCAAATGCCTCAAAATGACTGTTCAGTGGTATAAGCATCTGCAAATTTTGATGACTGGTGGTTTATGAGGGGCCAAATTTTGTGGAACCGGTCATATGCAGGGTGGCCTCTTACATGACAGGTTGTATTAGCACTGAAGTGCAGGAAGCGCAGGATGTTCTCAAATCGTGACCTGGACATGGCAGCAGAGAACATGGGCATGTGATGTATTGGGTGCGTAGACCAATAAGACCGCAATACATTATTTTTGACTAGACCCATGTTAGGGAGAAGGCCTCAAAAAATGTTACGTTTGGAAACTTGGAGTGGTTTCCACTGAAAAGGCTGGGCATGGTAGCTTCTTGGATTGGCAGTTGCATATTGTGTGGCATAACGGTTGGTCTCAGCCACAATTAAGTCGTAGAGACCAGCAGTGATCAGAAAAAAACATTTCTGTCACTACGGTGGGGCGGGTGAAGGTTTGGCCGGGTGATCAGAAGCCCGCAGGGCGCAGATTAGGGCCTGATCTGATGGATAGGTGTGCTAGGGGGTGACAGGTGGTGACAGGAGGTGATTGATTGGTGTCTCGGGGTGATTAGAGGGGAGAATAGATGCAATCAATGCACTGGGGAGGTGATCGGAAGGGGGTTTGAGGGGATCTGAGGGTTAGGCCGAGTGATCAGGAGCCCACATGGGGCAAACTAGGGCCTGATCTGATGGGTAGGTGTGCTAGGGGTGACAGGTGGTGACAGGAGGTGTTTGATGGGTGTCTCAGGGTGTGATTAGAGGGGGGAATATATGCAAGCAATGCACTGGGGAGGTGATCAGGGGGGGGGGGTGTCTGAGGGCGATCTGAGGGTGTGGGTGGGTAATTGGGTACCCGCAAGGGGCAGATTAGGGTCTGATCTGATGGGTAGCAGTGACAGGGGGTGATTGATGGGTGATCAGTGGGTGATTAGAGGGGAGAACAGATGTAAATAATGCACTGGGGAGGTGATCAGGGGGGGGGGGGGGGTCTGAGGACGATCTGAGGGTGTGGGCGGGTGTTTAGGTGCCCGCAAGGGGCAAATTAGGGTCTGATCTGATGGGTAGCAGTGACAGGTGGTGGCGGGGTGATTTATAGGTGATCAGGGTGTGATTAGAGGGGAGAATAGATGCAAGCAATGCACTGGCGAAATGATCGGGGGGGGGTGTCTGAGGGCGATCTGAGGGTGTGGGCGGGTGATTGGGTGCCCGCAAGGGGCAGATGAGGGTCTGATCTGATGGGTATGATGGGTAGCAGTGACAGGGGGTGGTTGATGGGTGATTAGAGCGGAGAACAGATGTAAATAATGCACTGGGGAGGTGATCAGGGGGGGGGGTCTGAGGACGATCTGAGGGTGTGGGCGGGTGTTTAGGTGCCCGCAAGGGGCAAATTAGGGTCTGATCTGATGGGTAGCAGTGACAGGTGGTGACGGGGTGATTTATAGGTGATCAGGGTGTGATTAGAGGGGTGAATAGATGCAAGCAATGCACTGGCGAAATGATCGGGGGGGGGGGGGTGTCTGAGGGCGATCTGAGGGTGTGGGCGGGTGATTGGGTGCCCGCAAGGGGCAGATGAGGGTCTGATCTGATGGGTATGATGGGTAGCAGTGACAGGGGGTGGTTGATGGGTGATTAGAGCGGAGAACAGATGTAAATAATGCACTGGGGAGGTGATCAGGGGGGGGGGGTTGAGGGCGATCTGAGGGAGTGGGCGGGTGTTTGGGTGCCTGTAAGGGGCAGATTAGGGTCTGATCTAATGGGTAGCAGTGACAGGTGGTGACAGGATGATTGATAGGTGATCTGGGTGTGATTAGAGGGGAGAATAGACGCAAGCAATGCACTGGCGAGGTGATCAGGGGGGGGTCTGAGTGCGATCTGAGGGTGTGAGCGGGTGATTGGGTGCCCACAAGGGGCAGATGAGGGTCTGATCTGATGGGTATGATGGATATCAGTGACAGGGGGTGATTGATAGGTGATTGATGGGTGATTAGAGGGGAGAACAGATCGGGGGGGGGGGGTCTGAGGGCGATCTGAGGGTGTGGGCAGGTGATTGATAGGTGATCAGGGTGTGATTAGAGGGGAGAATAGTTGCAAGCAATACACTGGCGAGGTGATCGGGGGGGGGGGGGGGTGTCTGAGGGCGATCTGAGGGTGTGGGCGGGTAATTGGGTTCCGCAAGGGGCAGCTGAGGGTCTGATCTGATGGGTAGCAGTGACAGGGGGTGATTAATGGGTGATTAGAGGGGAAAACAGATGTAAACAATGCACTTGGGAGGTGATCTGAGGGCGGGTCTGCGGGAGCAATCTGAGGGTGTGGGCGGGTGATCAGGTGCCCGCAAGGGGTAGGTTAGGGTCTGATCTGATGGGTGGCAGTGACAGGGGGTGATTAATGGGTGATTGACAGGTGATCAGTGGGTGATTACAGGGGAGAATAGATGTATACAGTACACAGGGGGGGGGGGGTCTGGGGTGGATCTGAGGGTGTGGAGGGTGATCAGGAGCCCCCAGGGGGCAGCTTAGGAGCTAATCTAAAACATAGCGTTGACAGATAGTGACAGGGGGTGATTGATGGGTGATTGGGTGCAAACAGTGGTCTGAGAGGGTGATCAGGGGGGTCTGAGGGGTGCTGTATGTGATCAGGGTGCGGGGGGGCAGGATCAGTGTGTGTGTGTTCTTACTAGGGGGGCTGCCTCCTGCCCTGGTGGTCCCTCAATCACTGGGACCACCAGGGCAGGAGGCAGCCTGTATAATACACTTTGTATACGTTACTATTACGTTATTATACACTTTGTTTGCGGCAGATCGGGGGTTAACAACCCGCCGGCGCTTCTAAACAACCGGCGGGTTGACGTCGTAGGTGGGCGGAGCCTAATGCTGGCAGATGCGCGCGCATCCCTGCGTGCGATCCCCGGCTAATTAGTCCCCCAGGTGCCACCGCCGGGGCGTGCCACTTTGCCGCCGCCAATAGGTAGTGGGCAGTCGGCAAGTGGTTAAAGTGGTCTGAAACTCAGCATTTCCTCTTTGTTCTAAAAGACTATTAACAGCATAAAACCTACTACCACAAAATTTTGTTAAGCATAACAGTATTCAAACAGTTAAACACAGCACCTTGTTCGTCAGTGGAAAGCTCCTTGCATTGCAGCTTCTGGCCACATCAGAGGTGATAACAATATCTTTTGTTTACATTGCTATGTTGCTACATTTAGTATACATCCAGCAGCGTGCTGAAACTGAACTGCTTGGTGTAGGGTACACAAGCTTGAATATGCGTTTAAAGGACCACTCCAGCAAAAAAAAGTAAGCAGTTACATTTTGACAGAACTGACAGGTTTTGAACTAGTCCACCTCCTCATGGGGGATGCTCAAGATTTTCTTTGTTTTTTTAAAAAAAATTCCTGAATGGCAGTTTAACTGCCAAAATAGTAAGATACCAGCCAGCCTCCCTACTCACTTGCCCAATATTTTGTCAGTTAGACCTAGCAACTGCCGTTCAAAGAATGCTTTTAAAAACAAAGAAAACCCGGAAAAATCCCCTGTGAGGCGATCGTCTAATCCAAAACCTGTCGGTTGTGTCAGATTTTAACTGCTTCCCTTTTTTTTGTTGGATCGGTCCTTTAAAGGGAACCTAAACTGAGAAGGTTATGGATTTTTCCTTTTAAAATAATACCAGTTGCCTGACTCTCCTGCTGATCCTGTCTCTCTAATACTTTTAGCCAAAGCCCCTCAACAAGCATGCAGATCAGATGCTCTGACTGAAGTCAGACTGGATTAGCTGCATGCTTGTTTCAGGTGTGTGATTCAGCCACTACTGCATCCAAAGAGATCAGTCGGACAGCCAGGCAACTGGTATTGTTTAAAAGGAAACATCCACATCCCTCTCAGTTTGAGTTCACTTTAAGAGGAAGATGGCTACATCAACTAGCTTTGAACTGATTGAAGCAGTACAAAGCTATGAGGTCATAGATCCTGTACTCCTCCCTTTGAAAGATAAACATTACCACCTTTCCCAATCAATATTCTAAATTCTATCAGAATTAGCTGACCATTTGCCTAATATTTTTTATTTATTGAACCTGTGTCTGATCTGCTGTTTTTAGCAAATGGGACATCAAATAAAAATGTAAAGCGTTCCTGAACTGATCTAAGATTAACATGGGTACATATAGTACCAAACCTATTTATAACTTACCTGTGTTTACTTTTTACATATTTTTCTTTGCAAGGGTTAATAGACTAGTACTTTGTGTATGCAAGTGAAGCAGTCAAACTGCAGTCCAATGCAAGAAAGCATTTCTCAAAAGTAAAGAAAATCCAAAACACTTGTATCTGTTTGAGCAAACACTCCTGATGACATGAGAGTTCTCACAAGCTTACAAGCTAATGATTTATTTTTGTTGGGAGCTGAATTAACCATTTTTTATATCATACTGACATGGCTGCTGCACACACATCATAATTACGGCAATAGTTAACACCTTAGATTAAAAAAACAACAACCTGAAAATAACAATGAAAGATGCCTAGAAAGTTCTATATACTATTGTCACATACTTGAGTGTATTTTCCGTTCAGGTTTGCTTCAAAATATGGTATAGCAGCAAATCTGTCTGAGGTTTCTGTGGCTGTTACAGCACTAGGCATGATCATGTCGTAGAGTGTAGGAAGCCATAGCTGGCTGTGACTCTTGCATTTAGCACCTGTCTCTGCAGATGAGTGCAAGTAGCTCCAGGCGGTGTAATTCTAGTTAACAAATCCCTACTTGTGCTTTCAACAAAGAATGGATTGAGTGGGTGTACATGACTTCCTAGAACAGACAATATACATGCATCCTTTCAAGTGCAGCTTCCTAATGTGACACAGCTATGATGACCATACACTTCAATGTCATTTCTGGGTTCATGGCTGAAACAATGACATGTAAAGTGAACCTATCACTAAGATCACATTTTGTATGAATAAACCTGTAACTTCCTGGCTACGCAACAGGTTGCATGATCTCTGTAAAGTACTGTACGAATAATTGGGACACAATCAGAAATGACATTGGCAGCTTTATTGTGAACCAGTGTAACATTATTATAGGATCATCATAATTTCTGCACACAATGGACACATTTTTACTGACCAGTCACTGGGCTATTCTTTAGAAAGCAGCAACCACTAGAATCAAGGAGAACGCATAAGGGCAATTTCTACAGTAAAAAAAAGTTAAATTATCCTTCCTTTGCTCAGTGCCCCCTCCACCTAGCCATCCTTTGCTCAGTCCCACTTCCAAGTGGCTTTCCTTTGCTCAGCTTCCCTACCAGCATGCAGTGGTGTAACTAGGAATCGCCGGGCCCCCTGCAGAAATTCTGAGCGGGTCCCCCCTCCCACTCCTCCCGGGCCCGCTCAGGGTTGTTTTTGGGGGCTGGAGGGACTGCAGCATGAGGGGAGAGATTGGTAGCACGTCGGTGGGGAGAGGGGGCGGTCCCCCCCCCTCGCTCACCTCGTGCTCTCCCCCCTGCGCTCCCCTCCAGCATTAACAAGAGCATATGCAGGCGGCGGAGAGCGGCAGATACATACTTTTCTTGCGTTCCACGGATTTTCCTCTCTCTAACTTCTGACGCGACTTCCTGTATAAACAGGAAGTAGCGTCAGACACTAGAGGGAGAAACATCCGCGCTGGAATGCACGGAAGGTATGTATCTGCCGCTGCCCGCCGCCTGCATACGCACAATTCAATGCTGAAGGGGAGCGCAGAGGGGAGAGCCCGAGGTGAGCGAGTGTTGGGGACCGTCCCCCCTCCCCACCGACGTGCTACCAAGCTCTCCCCTCATGCTGCCACCCCTCCAGTCCCCCAAAACGGCCCTGAGCGGGCCCCCCCACGAGAGCAGGGGCTGCATCCCCTATTGTTACGCCCATGCCAGCATGGCCTGATCATAAGGCACTGTAGGCTCATGCCTACGGGCGCCTTATGTAGGAGAGGAAGCTCCCCCTCCCTGAATAAATACAGAGACGCTGCTACAGTGCTCCCTTCCCTGCAACGTGTCCTTAGGATCTTACACTCTAATCACTGTCTCATGTTGTCCTTAGTAACATGAGACAGTGATTAGAGTGTAAGATTCTAAATACAGTTAGTGACTTTACACAGGGATTAGAGTTCAGAATATCTTTACTTGGGGGCGTGGACTGTGTGGAGGGGCGGAGTTTAGGGCACCAGAACTCCTGTGCCTACAGGCTCCTGAGATGTAAATCCAGCGGCGGCTCCAGCTTCAGAATTTTGGGGGGGCTCAAAAGGGGCACAATAGCTGGCTGGCGGGGCTCAAGGGGGGGAAACTTGGCGACAGGAGTGGGCGTGGTCATGACATCATGTGGGCGGGGCTAACTGTAATGTACTTGTTTCAGTTACATAAAAAAAAAATGAAGTAAATGCACGTTATGACAGACAGCCTTTCAATAATAAATGCACGTAATGAGAGACAGCCTTTCAATAGTAACTGCATGTAATGAGAGACAGTGTTTCACCAGTAAATGCACATAATGAGAGACAGCGTTTCCCCACTAAATGCTCATAAGAGACAGCCTTTCACCAGTAAATGCATGTAATGAGAGACAGCCTTTCACCAGTAAATGCATGTAATGAGAGACAGCCTTTCACCAGTAAATGCATGTAATGAGAGACAGCCTTTCACCAGTAAATGCACGTAATGAGAGACAGCAATTCCCCACTAAATGCACATAAGAGACAGCTTTTCACCAGTAAATGCACGTAATGAGAGACAGCGTTTCCCTAGTAAATGCATGTAATGAGAGACAGCCTTTCACCAGTAAATGCACATAAGAGACAGCTTTTCACCAGTAAATGCACGTAATGAGAGACAGCGTTTCACCACTAAATGCACATAAGAGACAGCCTTTAACCAGTAAATGCACGTAATGAAAGACAGCCTTTCACCACTAAATGCACATAAGAGACAGCCTTTCACCAGTAAATGCACGTAATGAGAGACAGTGTATGTAGCCAGGGGTATATGTCCCCAGTATATGTAGCCAGGGGTATATGTGCCCAGTATATGTAGCCAGGGGTATATGTGCCCAGTATATGTAGCCAGGGGTATATGTGCCCAGTATATGTAGCCAGGGGTAAATGTGCCCAGTGTATGTAGTCAGAGGTATATGTCTCCAATATATGTAGCCAGGGGTATATGTGCCCAGTATATGTAGCCAGGGGTATATGTACCCAGTATATGTAGCCAGGGGTATATGTGCCCAGTATATGTAGCCAGGGGTATATGTGCCCAGTGTATGTAGTCAGAGGTATATGTCTCCAGTGTATGTAGCCAGGGGTATATGTGCCCAGTATATGTAGCCAGGGGTATATGTCCCCAGTATATATAGCCAGGGGTATATGTGCCCAGTATATGTAGCCAGGGGTATATGTGCCCAGTATATGTAGCCAGGGGTATATGTCCCCAGTATATGTAGCCAGGGGTATATGTGCCCAGTATATGTAGCCAGGGGTATATGTCCCCAGTATATGTAGCCAGGGGTATATGTGCCCAGTATATGTAGCCAGGGGTATATGTGCCCAGTATATGTAGCCAGGGGTATATGTGCCCAGTATATGTAGCCAGGGGTATATGTGCCCAGTATATGTAGCCAGGGGTATATGTGCCCAGTAAATGTAGCCAGGGGTATATGTGCCCAGTATATGTAGCCAGGGGTATATGTGCCCAGTATATGTAACCAGGGGTATATGTGCCCAGTATATGTAGCCAGGGGTATATGTGCCCAGTATATGTAGCCAGGGGTATATGTGTCCAGTATATGTAGCCAGGGGTATATGTGCCCAGTATATGTAGCCAGGCGTATAGTTGGCCCTGATGACATGAAATACTTTCCTGTCAGTACTGCATAAATGCATGATAATAATAATTACACTTAGGTACCTGTGATTATTTTGGAGTTTTTCCTGATCTTTACTCTGCACCTTTCCATAATGTTTGCTGGAAAGCTGCCTGCATGGCTCCCAGCTGTTACTGAGATGGGAGTGAATACTTTTAAAAATCTGCTTATGCACGCAAGCATCCACACATATGTGAGGATATCTCCATCCTATGAATTGAATGCATGATCACAGTAAACCTAGCAAAACTGCAGAAGCGTAAAGCCATACATTTTTTTACTACTTCGTGCAGATTTATGTTCCAATGAGACAAACGGACAGAGGGTAAATCTGGGCATATTTAACATCAAGCTGCCTGCCACGGCCGGCTCTAGCTACAATGGGGCCCTGTTGCAAAAGTATCTTGAGTGACCCCCTAGCAATTGCCCCCCAGCCAATTCCCGGGACCCATCCCAGGATACTCCCAGGCACACAAAATCATTAGGTGTCCATCATATGTCACCAAAAGCATTTTTGGGGACCCCATTATTCCCCGCCTCTTTCCAGTTACAAATTCAGAGTGTACACAAAGGGCCAAATTTACTATAAGGCACAGTAGGCACGTGCCTACAGGTGCCTGATGATGGAATGCAGAGTCCTGAGCAGAGTGCAAATGAGAGGTTCCTCGCCCTGCTCTAGGCATTCCACTGACCAGATCTCCCTTTAGTCGGGGGCACCTCTAGCTACCTAATACTGATGATAGCTCTGGCTACCTAATACTAAGGGACACCCGAAGCTATCTATGATGGGCAGGGGACGTAAGGTAGAAGTGACAGCCGGGCCAGCCAGCACACTTGCAGTACAGTTTGGGGGGGGGGGGGGGGGGGGGAGGGGTTGTAGGCTCATGGAAGGCGAAGTCTAGGGTGTCAGGACATCTGTGCCTATAGGCTCCTGTGATGTAAAACCAAGCCTGTGTACACACATTGAGGTCTTACCTAATCCAGGCAGAACACAGGAGGCGGCACCATGCTCTACACTTCGGATTTCTCCTCTCTTTCTTGTTCCCTGTAGGCATAGCTGGAAGGGAAGGTGAACATAGCTTGGGGGCCTCTACAGGTTCTGGGGCCTTGGAACAATTGCCCCCTTTGCCCTTATGGTAGCGCCGGCCCTGCTGCCTGCTGATTTTCAGCAAGTTTCCTTAAAAGTTGTGTCAACTGTAGACTGAAGTTAAAAGAAAATATGAAATTTCATTTAGTTAAAGAATGACCCAATGTACAGTGATGATGTCATGTTTTGCATAGATTTTTGTATGAAAACTGACTTACTCTTTAAACACTGCAGTACCAGAGCATACAAGAACAAGTCCTCCTGGCATCACAAAACCCAATCCAATTCTTTTTTTCTCATAAGTTTTCTCATAGGAGATAATTTTTCATCTTTTGTTTAAAATAACTTTTCAGCACTTTACAATTCAAAAAGTCTCAAAGTACAGGTGAAAACGTACTGCCAAAATGATTCTGAGTATTTTAATGCTTGCCAGTGGCTTGAAAGGCATTTCATTAATAAGATGTAAAAATATCACCTAGGAGAAAACTTGGGAGAAAATGTGAATTGGATCAGGCCCAATGGGTCAAAATGACATTGAAGCACAACAAACGCTCCAAATGGAAATTTTCAGTCATAGTCTGAGCTGGCCTTTTCTCAGTGCTCTTTGGCCTCTCCATTGCTGAGCAAATCCTTTAGCTGAAAGATAAGGTGCTCAGAATAAAAATAATCAGCTGTAAACAGAGACAATTTACTTGGAAATCTGCAGAGTTCTATAACTGCTGACACCTGTCTCGCGTTGTCCTTTCTTATAAGTGATGCTCTGTGCAGAAATATAAGGAAAGTTCTCTGCCTCATAAGCCAAGAACCTGCTGTCAGCACTCTACTAACAGTGAAATAACAGTGAAATAAGAGCCTACAGCTACTGCAGTCCCATAACCTGCCATGGCAAAATCAGAATTTACCAACTATTTCCGTCTTCTCCAACATAAAGCCCAAGGCTTCAGCCTGGTCTGCTGCCCATTTTGTGACCTTACCTGATCCTTTTGTTGATATGGTGTGTCATTGTGAGGTTAGCTGGGCTGGAGCCTGGAGCAAATACTTAGTTTTATAAGAGCAGTTAACCTGGCTGCTGCAGGTGGTTATTGGCATTAGCACATTTGGTGGAGCTGTTTACTAACTATCTAAAACCAAAATAAAATAGAAAAAATATCAGGGCTAGCGCTGACTAGTTCTGTAGCCCTCAGAATATTTCTTAAAGGAATACTGTAGGGGGGTCGGGGGAAAATGAGTTGAAGTTACCCGGGGCTTCTAATGGTCCCCCGAAGACATCCTGTGCCCGCGCAGCCACTCACCGATGCTCCGGCCCCGCCTCCAGTTCACTTTTGGAATTTCAGACTTGAAAGTCTGAAAACCACTGCGCCTGCATTGCCGTGTCCTCGCTCCCTCTGATGTTACCAGGAGCGTACTGCACAGGCACAGACCATACTGGGGCTATGCAATACGCTCCTGGTGACAGCGGGAGTGAGGACACGGCAACGCAGGCGCAGTGGTTTTCAGACTTTAAAGTCTGAAATTCCAGAAGTGAACTGGAGGCGGGGCCAGAGCATCGGTGAGTGGCTGCGCAAGCACAGGATGTCTGTGGGGGACCATTAGAAGCCCCGGGTAAGTTCAACTCATTTTTCCCCGACCCCCTTACAGTATTCCTTTAAGTTGCCCAGGGACTAACTCCCTCAGACTAAAGCTCCGTATACACGGTAGATGAAACTTGGCTGAGGCGGCTGATAACAACTGCCTCTGCTGAGAAACCAGTGTGTGTGTACGGCAGCCATCAACCCCCCTCGGCCGCTCAGCCAGTGATCTGTTCTGGTGGATCACTTTGGCCAAGTGATGGCCAAGAGCATTGTTCTCCTCACTTACCCCACCCACCATGTCCTGTCACTCCCATGCCACTCCCACCTTTCTCCCACTTACAATAACTTATCTGAGCAGCCTCTACCCTGCAATGTCACCCGAGGGATTGGACCCCGTCCCTGTGAGGCGGGTGTAGCTGACTCAGGCAGGCGCAGTATATCCTGTGGCAGAACAGTGATAGTAGTTCATCAGTCTCCTGTGTGCCACAGAAGTAGTCTCTCAATCTCAGGACATGGTTGTGGTCTTTGTGACTCAATTGTAGTCTTTCATTATCCTGTGAAACACAAAGATTTTCAGTCCCCTAAACACAGCAGTAGTCGTTATGTCTTCTCTCATACAGCAGTTACATTACATTCTTCTGTGATACAGCACTCATCTATCAGTCTTTTGGCATGGCTACAGTCATGAATCTCAGTACAGCAAAATGTTACATTGGTGGCCCTCAGCAGTGGCAAAGCCAGGGGCGTAGCAATAGAGATTGCAGAGGTTGCGACTGCATCGAGGGCCCTTGGGCCAGAGGGGCCCTGAAGGGCCCTCCCTCAACTACAGTATTAGCACAGTATTAGCTCTCTATTGGTCCTGTGCTCATAATAATCACTTCTATAGATACTTTGATTAGTGGTAATCATTAACAAACTGTTCCCCATCCCCTTTTTGCACCTCTGACACTGTAGTTGCCATTGGCAGGTTTTGGTGCATCAGGGCCTACAGCTCCTTAGCTACTCCACTGGGCAAAGCAATAGTGTATTATCACTACATTGGTGCTGTGGTGGTTATTAATGATCACTTCTATATGTACCTTGAATAGTGGTAGTCATTATCAAACTGGTCCCCTCACCCCCTGCTAACTCCTCTTTGATGCTGTGACTGACCTTAACAGGTTTTAGTGTTCCATACCATGTAATTCGTATGTGCAGAGAGCTTGAGGGGGCTCACTGTAAACCATGAACTGGGAGCCCAAGCTTTTTAGCTATGACACTGGCCCTCAACACTGCATTTCCTTCTTCCCCTGGAAGCTCTTTCCCAAAGTCATCCACAATAGATGCCTTGGCAATGGCATGGAGAGGAACCCCTTGCAGATACACCTCTGGGGGGACATTTCTACACTTCTACTGTATGTTTTGCATGGCATTTGTGTGTGATCTCCTCACCTCCAAGGAGCCTGTCTGTTATGCCAGATCTCCAACTGTCACTCCTATCCAGTTAGAGAACTGATCCACTAATTCTAGATGGCACGTACACCTGTGTTCACCACCTAGTGGTAACCTGTTATAAGTAACAAAAAAGAAAGAAAACAATCGAAAGCCCTCGATAGTGTATTACTGTTGTATAAATGGCATAAATAAAAGGACAATTTGAATTATACTCACAAGTCTGGGTTGCCGATACAGGGCAACCACTTCAATCGCAGACGAGGAGATTAGACCTGTCCTCGCTCAGGTTAAAAAGTCGCTCTCCGTAGAAGGAAAAAATGAGGGTATCAACACTCATCCACCAGGTTGATCAAATTGTAGTATAATATACAGAGGCGCCAATAGAATAAAAGTAGTACCAATTAAAATTCAAAAAAAATATGTGGCTGGTAAGGGTGGGCTCACACACCCAATAAGAGACACAAGTGCTAATTTGCATTTAATACAAAAATTGTTAATTTAATGAATACTGCCAATAAAAACAATTTGCCAATTTGCACCCTTACCACCCACATATTTTATTGAATTTTAATTGGTACTACTTTTATTCTATTGGCGCCTCTGTATATTATACTACAACCTGTTATAAGTTCTGACTGACCAGATGCAGAAGAACAATGTGACAGACGTGCATCTAGGAGGTGAGCAGGCTGAACATCATAACACTAAAGAAATTAACAGGTTTGGGCAGTAAAACATGCAGGAAAAATATGGACAAGGCTGAATGTGTTTGCTTTATTTCAGCCTTTATTTCAGTACACTTGGGGCCCTCCAATACTGGCAATGCAAGAGAAAATATTCAGTTATTGGGAGTTGTACAAGAGCTAGAACATGGATTGCCTATCTCAGTTACCCTGCCAACCTTTGCTGCTTGCAAACTAGTGTGCGCTGCATGCTCCTTGCCTCCTCTTTATGATCCTTGTCTCTGACTGCTAAATTGTGATGTATTAGAAGGGCCAAGTGTAGAGGAGAAAGGGAAGACCCTTTGTTATGTTACTAGGACAACCTGGTCCAAGAACGGTTACATTACGGTATTCCATCTAGCTCTGTTACGTAAAATAGACACTTCTAATAGAATCATAAATAGATAGATAGACAGTATACCGGTATACAGGGGCCAGGGCAGGTGCAGGCTGTTTTGTTGCCTGAAGCAAACTTGTGAGGCTACTCCCTGCCCCCTCCCCCCCCCCTTCCCCAAATAAAAAAATACTATAAATTGCTGAAATTCACAGGAATCTCTATGGCAGAGACTCTTTTACCTGTGTCAGGCCGGATCCTGATGGGCGAGTGAATGGGTGCTGATAGGTGTTCAACTGAGTGCGGATGTGTAGGTGGGTGCCTGGGTGCTGACAGTTAAAGGTGGCTGGCTGCGGCAGCATGCATGTATGTGTGCGCACGCAGGCACAAGCACACACACACATTTCATCATTTACAGAGTTCAATTACTTCTCCTCACTTCAAAGGAGAAGAAATGTAGTAGAATTTTTAAAAAAGGATGGCACATTAATATATATAATAAAAAAAAAAAATTAAAAAAAAAAATGTACGTATATATACATGCGTAATTATTCAGCCCCCTGAGTCAAAACTTTGTAGAACCACCTTTTGCTGCATTTACAGCTGCCAGTCTTTTATGGTATGTCTCTACCAGCTTTGCACATCTAGAGACTGAAATCCTTGCCCATTCTTCTTTGCAAAACAGCTCCAGCTCAGTCAGATTAGATGGACAGCGTTTGTGAACAGCAGTTTTCAGATCTTGCCACAGATTCTCGATTGGATTTAGATCTGGACTTTGACTGGGCCATTCTAACACATGGATATGTTTTGTTTTAAACCATTCCATTGTTTCCCTGGCTTTATGTTTAGGGTTATTGTCCTGCTGGGAGGTGAACCTCAGCCCCAGTCTCAAGTCTTTTGCAGACTCCAAGAGGTTTTCTTCCAAGATTGCCCTGTATTTGACTCCATCCATGTTCCCATCAACTCTGACCAGCTTACCTGTCCCTGCTGAAGAGAAGCACCCCCAGACCATGATGCTGCCACCACCATATTTGACAGTGGGGATGGTGTGTTCAGAGTGATGTGCAGTGTTAGTTTTCCGCCACACATAGCATTTTGCATTTTGGCCAAAAAGTTCCTTTTGGTCTTATCTGACCAGAGCACCTTCTTCCACATGTTTATTGTGTCCCCTACATGGCTTGTGGCAAACTGCAAACGGGACTTCTTATGCTTTTCTGTTAACAATGGCTTTCTTCTTGCCACTCTTCCATAAAGGCCAAATTTGTGCAGTGCACAACTAATAGTTGTCCTATAGACAGATTCCCCCACCTGAGCTGTAGATCTCTACAGCTCCTCCAGAGTCACCATGGGCCTCTTGACTGCATTTCTGATCAGCGCTCTCCTTGTTTGGCCTGTGAGTTTAGGTGGACAGCCTTGTCTTGGTAGGTTTACAGTTGTGCCATACTCCTTCCATTTCTGAATGATCACTTGAACAGTGCTCCGTGGGATGTTCAAGGCTTTGGAGATCTTTCTGTAGCCTAAGCCTGCTTTAAATTTCTCAATAACTAATATATCCCTGACCTGTCTGGTGTGTTCTTTGGACTTCATGGTGTTGTTGCTCCCAATATTCTCTTAGACAACCTCTGAGGCCGTCACAGAGCAGTTGTATTTGTACTGACATTAGATTACACACAGGTGTACTCTAGTTAGTCATTAGCACTCATCAGGCAATGTCTATGGGCAACTGACTGCACTCAGATCAAAGGAGCTGAATAATTATGCACACTCCACTTTGCAGTTATTTATTTGTAAAAAATGTTTGGAATCATGTATGATTTTCGTTCCACTTCTCACGTGTACACCACTTTGTATTGGTCTTTCATGTGGAATTCCGATAAAATTGATTCATGTTTGTGACAGTAATATGACGAAATGTGGAAAACTTCAAGGGGGCCGAATACTTTTGCAAACCACTGTAGCTATGCTGTGGTGTCCCCTGTATAGATAGCTAGGCATAGGTGTCCCCAGTATAGATAGCTAGGCATAGGTATCCCCAGTATAGATAGCAAGTCTTAGGCGTCTCCAGTATAGATAGCAAGGCTTAGGTGTCCCCAGTATAGATAGCAAGGCTTAGGTGTCCTCAGAATAAATAGCAAGGCTTACGTGTCGCCAGTATAGATAGCTAGGCATAGGTATCCCCAGTATATATGGCAGGCATAGGTATCCTAAGTATAGATAGCAAGGCTTAGGTGTCCCTAGTATAGATAGCAAGGCTTAGGTGTTCCCAGTATAGATAGCAGGTCTTAGGTGTTCCCAGTATAGATAGCAAGGCTTAGGTGTCCCCAGTATAGATAGCAAGGCTTAGGTGTACCCAGCATAGATAGCTAGGCATAGGTATCCCCAGTATAGATAGCTAGGCTTAGGTGTCCCCAGTAAAGATATCTAGGCTGAGGTGTCCCCTGTATAGATAGCTAGGCATAGGTATCCCCAGTATAGATAGCAAGGCTTAGGCGTCTCCAGTATAGATAGCTAGGCATAGGTATCCCCAGTATAGATAGCAGGCATAGGTATCCCCAGTATAGATAGCAGACATAGGTATCCCAAGTATAGATAGCAAGGCTTAGGTGTCCCCAGTATAGATAGCTAGGCACAGGTATTCCCAGTATAGATAGCAAGGCTTAGGTGTCCCCAGTATAGATAGCAAGTCTTAGGTGCCCCCAGTATAGATAGCAAGGCTTAGGTGTCCCCAGAATAGATAGCAAGGCTTAGATGTCCCCAGTATAGATAGCTAGGCATAGGTATCCCCAGTTTATATAGCAGGCATAGGTATCCTAAGTATAGATAGCAAGGCTATAGATAGGTGGCGATCGTAGCGATCACATGACAAATAGACAAGACAAATAACACTTATATCGCGCTTTTCTCCTGGCGGACTCAAAGCGCCAGAGCTGCAGCCACTAGGGCGCGCTCTATAGGCAGTAGCAGTGTTAGGGAGACTTGCCTAAGGTCTCCTACTGAATAGGTGCTGGCTTACTGAACAGGCAGAGCCGAGATTTGAACCCTGGTCTCCTGTGTCAAAGGCAGAGCCCTTAACCATTACACACATGATCAGGAGCCAATCGCCATGGCTCCTAAATCTCCCCAATCGGCTGCGCGCAGCAGGACCAAGAGGCGTTACAGTTACGTCCATTCAGCAGCACAGGACATACAGTAACTGTAATGCACTTGGTCCCAACGGGGTTAAGCCCCTTCTAGCCCTGGGACCGTTCCAAAGTCCATTTAATGCAAGTCTATATTGTAGTCAGTGCCCCTTCTGTGAAGAAACTCCAGCAGTTGCTGTCAGGAACAACATGACGCGTTCAGAAACAATTTGTTGCTGTTAGTTCTGGCTTTGAGAAGCCAGGAGGGCAGGAAGTGTCCTAGATCCCAGCCAGTGTCAGAAAGGCTTGGGATGAGCCAGAAACAATGCAGCTTTCTAGATTAGGCTTATGCTGTCACGTTCACTTTGTCAATATTTCATGGACAGTCGTTTTAGCTTTGTATTCCCTTGTGTGTAAAAGTTAGTGTAGATTCTCAGTGGGGTGTTGCAGTGCGAAATAGCTGAACATCGCACTGCTATGCAACACCTAGTGCCGCCGGTATGGTTTAATAGCATGCGCTATACATGCAATGGGGTACTACACAACTTGTGCATTGAGTGACAGTAAAGCATGCATTTCATTGACTGTATGCTTCACTGTATGCAACACAACGCAGGGATAACTTGCTGTGCGACTTTTCCGTTCCTGCTTTTACAGTGAACCATGCCTAAGTAATTATTATCCAGGTTATAATTAGGAAAATACAGACACCTTACATGACTAGGGTAACTTGCACACTTTTCTAGAGCTCACTGATGATGACTGTTCCTATATAAACTGTCATAGAAATAGGATTCTTGGCTTCGATCTCATGGTACACACCAAGCAATGCAGGCTAGGTGATTTGCCAGGTCATAAATACCATAATTGAATGAAGTTATGAATTTCTATGGCATTTCTGCCCTGTTAAGGTGTGGACTTGTCATTTCCGCGTCAAGTGACTGCCCTGACTTGTTTTCAGGTTTATTGCTCAGAGCAGAAGCTAAAATTTACGGTAGATTGAAAGCTTGTGTGTTTATTCTAAGATAGGGATGAGCGAGAAAGCATCTGGTAAACTTTCAAAAGTGTCCTCGATCATCGGTTGGTTCAGTGTATTTCCAACTCAATTGTTCACAAAAATGCATTAACATCAATGGGATGACTTTAGGCGTTAATAGCAAAGCCCTCAAATTTTCTACGTATGTTAAGGAGAACAGTGGAAACATGGAAAAATTTCAAAAGTTACAGAAGGCCTTCTGTTTTTTTTCAAAAAATTGCAGTTAAAGATCTACCCTCGGAGGCTAAAATGGCTTATATTTTTGCAATTCCGAAACCTGGCAAAAATGCTTATCTCAGTTCAAATTACAGGCCTATATAGCCTTGATAAACGTGGATCTAAAGATCTCCACCAAAATTCTTGCACATAGGTTGCAACAACTTATACCAACTTTGATCCACCTATATCAGTTGGAGTTTGTACCTGGCAGAGAACCCAGAGATAATACCATTAGAACAGTGCTGCTGTCTCATTTCGTACAGCCATATTACTATTACGCAGAAAAGGCCTTTGATAGACTCTCGAGGAAGTTAATGCACAATTCCTTTTACCAACTAGGATAGCAAGGAGATGCTGGGTTCTTTGCCAAGGTCTTTTACCTCTCTGATCAACTCATGGCACAGATTGGGGTAAATGGCCTCCTATCTGAAACAGTACAAATTTACAATGGAACTTGACAAGGTTATCCCCTATCCCCACTATTATATATTTTTTCAATGGAGCATCTTGCTATTGCCCTTTGAAAGTCAGTAGGTACAGTGCATCCGGAAAGTATTCATTTCTTTTTCCACATTTTGTTATGTTACAGTCTTACTCCAAAATGGATTAATTTCTTTTTCTTCTCTCACACAACACCCCATGATGTCAATGTGAAAAAAGTTTATTTGAGGTTTTGGCAAATTTATTAAAAATAAAAAAAAGGAGAAATCACATGAACATAAGATGTCTCAGGCAATGGGACTTCTGTTCTGCCGCCTTCCTCACATGCGCACTGCGCAGTTCCTCCTGTCGGGTGCACGCGGGGCAGAGCAGCCTTTACAGGCTGAGGAGGCATGTCTGACAGGAGGGGCTGTCATCCTGGGGGCGGGATCTGCTCTGCCTCTTGGGTATTTCAGGCCTAGTGAGTCATTTGCTCACTGGCCTTGATACTAATCAGTTCGCTGGTTCTTGGCCCTTAGCCTAGTGTGAAGAATCCGTGAGAGCTACATTTCATATATTGATATATATATTTGTAACATTGTATATTTATCTGTGTACCGTCCTTTTGTCTGCCTCCTCGACCTCGAATCTGCCTAGCCCCTCTGTACTATTGACATCTGATATCTGTGTATGACTCGCCTGTTTCTGATTTTGCTCCTGTGTAACTCCTCCAATACGACTGACATCTGACCTATGTGTATGACTAAGCCTGCTATTTGACTACGATTTTGCCTAACCCTTCTGTACTGTTGCTATCTGCTCTTGTGTACGACCTCGGTGCATTTCTGACTTCGCTTCTCTCACTAGCACTGTGTACTGCAATTATTATGCTAGTCCTCTTCACGCACCAGCATGATAATAAGTATTCACAGCCTTTGCTCAATACTTTGCACATTTGGCAGCAATTACAGTGTCAAATCTTTTTGAATATGATGCCACAAGCTTGGCACAACTATACTTGGCAGCAGCTCTCAAGCTCCATCAGGTTGGATGGGAAACGTTGGTGCACACCTATTTTAAGATTTCTCCAGATATGTTCTATCGGATTTAAGTCTGGGCTTTGCATTTGCTACTCAAGGACACTCACAGAGTTGTCCTGAAACCACTCCTTTGATATCTTGGCTGTGAGCTTAGGGTCATTGTCCTGCTGAAAGATGAACCATCACCCCAGTCTGATTTCAAGCTCGCTCTGGAGCAGGTATTCATCCAGGATGTCTCTGTACATTGCTGCAGTCATCCTTCCTTTTATCCTGTCTAGTCTCCCAGCTCATGTTGCTGAAAAACATCCCCACATCATGATGCTGTCCCCACCATGCTTCACTGTAAGGATAGTTTTGGACTGGTGGAAATTCCAGTGGAAATTCACACTGGACTGGCATTCACACCAAAGAGTTCAATCTTTGTCTCATCAGACCAGAGAATTTTGTTTCTCATGTTCTGAGAGTCCTTCAGGCGCTATTTGGCAAACACCAGGTGGGCTGCCATGTGCATTTTTTTATAATAGGCTCTGTTTGGCCACTCTGCCATACAGGCCTGATTGGTGGATTGCTGCAGAGATGGACTTTTGGAGCTCTGACAGAGTGACCATCAGGTTCTTGGTCACCTCCCTGACTAAGGCCTTTCTCCCCCAATCACTCAGTTTAGATGTCAGGCCAGCTCTAGGAACTGGTTTTGAACTTCTTCCAGTTACGGTTGATGGAGGCCACTGTGCTCATTGGATCTTTCAAAGCAACATAACATTTTTCTGTAACCTTCCCCAGATTTGTGCCTCAAGACAACCCTGTCTCAGAGGTCTACAGACAATTCCTTTGACTTCATACTAGGTTTGTGCTATGACATGAACTGTCAACTGTTGCACTTTATATAGACAGGTGTGTGCCTTTCCAAATCATGTCCAATCAACTGAATGTAGAACAGGTGGAATCCAATTAAGCTGCAGAAGCATCTCAAGGATGATCAGGAGAAACAGGATCAATGTTGAGCTTCATGGCAAAGACTGTGAAAACATATGTACATTTGCTTTCTCAATTTTTTTTTATTTTCAATAAACTTGCAAAAATCTCATGTAACATTTTACATTGTCATTATGGGATGTTGTGTGTAGAATTCTGAGGGGAAAAATGAATATTTGGAATAAGGGTATAACATAACAAAATCTGGAAAAAGTGATACGCTGTGAATCCTTTACGGATTCACTGTATATCTGGGATTCGAGACAGCCCTCGCCAACACAAATTACCCATTTTTGTAGATGACCATCTATGAGAATAATCCCGCTATATGTCTTCCTGATATCTTAGCCATGATAGAGGATTTTGGTAAAATAAGTAATTTTATAATGACTACACCTAAATCAGAGATTCTTAATCTCTCGCTATCCTCCCTTCAGAGCTTACATCTCTGTCAGTCTGTTTCATTTAGGGGGAAGAAAGACATCATTATGCACCTTTGCCTCAAGACCACTAAAAAAACGAATTTACTTCTTAAGGAAAACCTCTTAGGTCTCCTGGATGAGTTGGCATCGGACTTAGCAATGTGGAATTAACTTACACATGCCCAGTCAGGATGGCCTTGTCCACGGCAGGGGCTTGACAAGAAGAAGCTTATTTGCCAGGCTCCAGGGGAATACATTTAAGAGGACCTATTGATGAAATGGTGGGTTGTAAATAGATATGAAAAGCCTCTGAACTAATTTTTATTTTTAAATCCACTTCAGGGCCAAGCCCAGATTTCTGAAAAGGCTACAAAGGCCTGGGCCTTGAGCGACTGCTGCCTAAGAGGGTGGCTTCACAAGGACACGGGGTTGCTGAATATGGCAGAGAAGCCTGCAAATGGATAGGGAGGCAGCAACTGGGAAGCAAAAAGTGGAAGAAGAGAGATTCTGCTCAAGGAATTTGTTCATGAAAGAAAGTGATTGCAATTCATGGATGTTACACACAGATAAGAGGGCTTTACATTGAATGGGTGGGAAGCTGTTGCACATGGATAGGGAGCAAAGGGAAAATTGGCCAAGGGGCAAAATTGACAGAAGTGTAAGGGCTAGTTCACAATGCTCAGTTGCGTTGCAGAATAATTCTGCACATCAACTCACCACCCATACAATTATTTGGGCCTGTTCACAGTACTGCGCGGTAACGGATCACATTATTCTAACTCGCTGCATGCAGACTTTGAATTAATGTCTATGTCCATTCTCCATTGCAGTTCACACTCATAATAACGCATGCATTATTCTACTGACCACTGTGAATCCAGCCTTAAAGGACAACTGAAGCGAGAGGGATATGGAGGCTGCCATATTTATTTTCATTTAAGCAATAGCAGTTGCCTGGCTATCCTGCTGATCCTCTGCCTTTAATACTTTTAGCTATGGCCCCGAACCAGCATGCAGCAGATCAGGTGTTTCCGACATTACTGTCGGATCTGACAAGATTAGCTGCATGCTTGTTTATGGACACTACTGCAGCCAAATAGACCAGAAGGGTTGCCAGGCAACTGGTATTGTTTAAAGAGAATCTGTATTGTTAAAATCGCACAAAAGTAAACATACCAGTGCGTTAGGGGACATCTCCTATTACCCTCTGTCACAATTTCGCCGCTCCTCGCCGCATTAAAAGTGGTTAAAAACAGTTTTAAAAAGTTTGTTTATAAACAAACAAAATGGCTACCAAAACAGGAAGTAGGTTGATGTACAGTATGTCCACATATAGAAAATACATCCATACACAAGCAGGCTGTATACAGCCTTCCTTTTTAATCTCAAGAGATCATTTGTGTGTTTCTTTCCCCCTGCAGCTATCTTCCACTGAAGTGTCAGGCTGTTTCTTCCTGCAGAGTGCAGACAGCTGTGCCTGTATGTAATTCCTCAGTATGTGAAAGCCCAGCCAGCTCAGAGGAGGATTTATCCAGATTGTAAAAGATAATAGAGTAGAGAGAACCTGCCATAATCTAAATAACACACTGGCAGTGTGCAGAGAGGGGCCTGGAGGGGGGAGATGCATCACAGAACCACAACACTGAAGAACTTGGCAGCCTTCCAGACACAGGCTGACAAGTCTGACAAAAGAGAGATAAGTTAATTTATTACAGAGATGGTGATAGTAGAACGTGCTGCAGTAAGCCAGAACACATTAGAATAGCTTTTGGAACTTGTAGGATGATAAAAAACAGGGTGCAATTTTTGTTACGGAGTCTCTTTAAGAAGAAATAACTATGGCAGTCTCCATATTCTTTTCACTATAGTTGTCCTTTAATCCAACCAGGACTGCTTTAAGATTGTATCTAACAGTGTTAATTTGTAGCAGACGCTGTAGCACCTTCCTAAATTTCAGCTTTAACACAGAAGAGATGTAGGCAGTTTTCCTAGTAAAATATGTTTTTCTCAAACGAGTGGGAAGACTCGGAATACTGAGGACTCTGTGCAAAACTCATAAAACACATTGCTGCTCAGTGCAGTTACAGAAAAGTCGAGTTGATTTCCCATGGTCAGTATATCAGCTATTCTTTGTTCTCCGGTTAGCCACGTCGCCCTCTAGCTTCCAGCAATTCTGATCTCAGAGCCAAATGGGTGAAAGGGGAATGGAACTGATGCTAGACGCACAGTGCTGCATATTAACTTCATGTCAGGTGTACTTTGGATTCAGCTGCCTGCACACAGTGGCACAATCACGCAGCACTACTGATGCCAGAGCTAAGCAGCTAAGTCTGGTTTGTGATTTGGAAGATAATGCTAAATCATATTGCATTAAAATGTTCAAATCTATAGCTATAGCACAAGACAAATGAAATAACATCAAAAAGGCAGCCAAGTATGATGTTCTGGAGTGGTGAGCTGTACAAAATGCATTCAGCAGTTACTCCTCTCTGCTGCAAGCTGTAGGTGTTTGTAGCTCATTTGGTTTTTTTTTATTACCATGAGATTTAGGGGTCTATTTATATATAGCTTATTTTTTTGTTCACCACTATGTAAAATCTGATTGCCACTGTATTATTAAATTTAAAAAAGAACAATCAAAAACAAAATGATGATCTTTTATAAAAGTGACAATCATTTAAAGTAAACCTGAGATAAAATTAAAAAAAAAAAGTTTTATACATACTTGGGGCTTCCCCCAGCTCCCTTTAGGCTGATTGGTCCCTCGCCGCTGTTCGCTGCCTCCGGCATCCTCCACTAGGCGGCCCGGTAACTTCACCAGTCGGGGCGTGATGCACATGCGCGGTCCGGCCACTCGCGCCCCATCCTGTTCAGTTGCTGGGAGAGTTCTGCACCTGCTGGTGCAAGGTGAAAGGGTTGGTAAGAAATTATTAAAAAGTGCATGTGGATATATTCAAATGTAAATTTGAATATTCAAAGTACCGTAATCCTGCATGTGCATATGCTTAAAATATATCAAAAAAGGTCATCTGTCCATCAGTACTGCTGTGGAACATTCAGGTACTCTTTTACACACTTTTTATATACTTTTTGCATCTGCACTATGAATGTTTACATAGTGCATTCAATAAAATCATGGAAACTGTAACGCTTGGTGGTGTATTCTCCACAGTCAGCATGCAACGCATGAGCTGGCGTGGAGGAGGTACACACACTAGCACCAGGAAACAGGCTATCCCTAGTATAGTGGAGGGGAGGACTGACTCCAATAGGAGATTGTGGCGCACAGAGCCGGTGCAGATCTGACAGCCACAAACAATGCTTTCGTTATAACGTCTCAGCGCAAAGTAGCGCTGAGCGCACAAACCAGAACTGAGGAGATCAGGACAGGTAGACAGAATGAACGCTTGCTAGCTAGCGGCTACTTAGCGACAGCAAGCGTCCAAAACCAGACAGACTGGAATGAGGCAGCCAATGATATGCGGCGATGGCGTGCCTCACAAAGACAGGACAGGACAGTCAGAAAATAGCAGGATTAAGATAGATGAACGTAACACAGATAAATATACAATAAGTATGTTTTCCTAGCGTATTACAATTACAGCTATCAATGAAACTATTTGTAACTTCTGACTAACATATGTATATATCGGCAATGAACCGATATATGACATAAGCAGGAACGCTGACTAGGACTGGAGTAATACAGGGGACAGGACTCAGAAGGATTCGCTATCTCTTCGCAGAGATGAACGCAATCCACAAACGGTAACAGAACAGGATTCAGAAGGATTCGTTATCTCTTCGCAGAGATGAACGCAATCCACAACCAGAACCAGGAGCAGGGTAACTACCTCAGCACGGGTGGTCACGGTACGCGCAACCTACCAAAACGTGCTGGAAAGCTGACTAACTGCACACAGGATATAAACAGTTCGTGTACGTATACATCAGCGACACTGATGTATTAACGTAATACAAATACAAGGAAAATAATAAACGTGCTGGTATGCATATATATTGGCAATGAACCAATATATGATGCAAAGACCAGCAAAGTATCTTTATAACAAGAAACACGATCGGGGGCTAAAGCGACAGCAAGACAGGCTTAAGCTGAAGCTATGAAAACCCAAGGAAACCCTGCAGGAAGCAGATCTTTATACTGAGGTCATCCAATGGGAGCAGACATGCAGATTCCCACACAGGTGAATGATAATCAGTCACAAGCCGACAGCAGGGAAAGACAGACAACGCTATGCAGCTTGCATGGAAATAGATCAGAACTGCCTGAGCTGCAGCACTACTTCCAGCAATAGCTGCTGCAGCAGCGATCATTACAGTACCCCCGCCTTTAAAAGCGGATTCCAGACGCTTTTCAAAACTGAAATTTCCAACAAAACAGTCTGACTGATAATTCATGATGACCGGGACAGCCCGGCAAGACCGAATTCCAGAATCAGTCCCCACAAGACTGGACCCATCAGAACCAGAACCTACAGAACCATGCCCATCAGTACTACAAGCCCCAGTGTGACACCCATCAGAACCATGATTTCCAGAAGAAAGCCCTCCGAAACTCCCTGAGCGATACCCACCGCCTTCCAGGAACCGTTCAGAAACGCCAAAGCCTTTGCAATGCCCACCGGTACTGTCTTTACCAACACAAAACCCACTGTTGAACCAGTCCAAGGTACCAGGACAAGCTTCCTCAGAGATCTCCCAGAACACCTTGAAGCTCCAAAGAGATCCCCATAGGTCAGAATGCCCTTTAGACTCACATGGAGAACTATCAAGAACCCCTATGGAACCTAGGGCAATTCCCGAGTCAGGGCCACAAGGACAAACATCAATATCAGGGCTTTCAGGGACCAGAACCATCTCTGGGCATGCAGGCAGACTGGCAACATCAGAACATGTCCCCACTAAGGAAGCATCAGAGCACGCTAACACCTTAAACACACTTGGGCATTCTGGCACACAAAGAACATCTGGGCACACTGGCACAAGAGAAACCTCTGGGCATGTCAAGGAACTGTGAGCCTCAGGGTCAGCCAAGACAGGACCAAAACCAGGACTGGCCAAAAAAAAATCATCATGACTAGACTTCGCAACTACTGGATTTTTACACGAGAATGCAGGATCAGACTTAGATGTCGCTGATTCCAGCAAAGTCAGTAACAAATCAGATTCAGGGGCACTAACAAGACAGGACAAATCTTCTGATGTATGCACTGAACCAGATAGGGACTCCACAACTACCTCTGGACTGGACAGAGACTCATTTAATACACTGGATTGGAGCTCATGAGGCGCTGCAGAACAAGTCAGTATTGCAGCAGCCCCCACTGGACTAGGCAAAACTGAGGAATTCCCTGGACAGGAAGGGGACTCTGGAACCTCTGCCACAGCGGCCAGAGAACTAGAATCTTTCAGGATACAGGGCTGGGTTTCAGGAACACTCATCAGACCGGACTGAAATTCTGAGATTTCTATTATTTTGACCAGAGAATCAGAATTATCCATGTTACAGGGCAAGACTTCTGAAACATTCAGAGGACAGGGCTGGAGTTCCTCGGCTGTTACAACACTGGAGAGGGACTCAACAACATTGGTTAAATCAGACTGTGTACAGGGCAAGGTATCTGACACAATTGCTGACGAGGACAATATTTCAATGGCTTCTGCTTTGCTGGGCAGAAATTCATCAAGTTTTATTAGAGCAGACTGTAATTCCAAAACAGCTGCTAGACAAGTGAATATTACTGCAACACCAACTGAGGTAAGCAGTGCTTCAGCCTCCTCTGCTAGAGGGTTTAAAGTATCCAAAGTACTGGGTGAAGCATAAGACTCTGCGACCACAGCTTCACTGGACAGGATCACTGAACAGTCCATATTGCAGGGCAAAACCATGGAAGCACCTGCTGGACAGCATAATGATTCTGTGACCTGAGTTTCATTGGAGAGATCTACTGCACAATTCATGGTACAGGGCAAATTTATTGGAAAATTTTCTGAACAAGGTAATAATTCTGCGATTTCAGGTTCACATAGCAGATGCTCTGAGCTATTCACGAAACTAGAGCGAGGTGTAGAAACAGGAAGATCAAGACACAATGTTTGCGCATCTGAATCACCATTCATTTGTAAAATTGGAAAATTCAGATGCTGGGGTTCTGAGTTTACTAGACAGGATTGCTGGGACTCGGAAACTGATGTAGTGCATCTATTGGCATCTGCTGGATCAGACAGGAGTTGAACTTTATTAACACAGGTAATTTCTGCAGAAGTGTTTGCAGAGACAGGCAAGATTTTTCTGGTGTCTGTTTCACTAAACAAAGAGTCATGAGTACTGGCTAGGCTGGACTCGGAAGTCAGCAGGACCTCTGGATTCTCTGCTGAGAAATTTGCGCAGGGCAAGGTTAAGAATGTATCAGTGGCTTCTGTTTTACTGGGAAGTAACACTGAGTTATCCATGGTACAGGGTGGAATTGCAGGAACTTCAATTTCACACAAAAAGAGCTCCGAATCACCTGCTGAATCAGCCAAAGGTGCTGAAGCAGGCGGGTCAGAACGCCAAATTTGCGAATTCGGAGTCACATAAAAATCATCCAAAATCAGTTCCCACACATCAATCAAGGGAGCCACACAGTCATACCTACACACACCAGCCTCTATTAGGTTATAGGCTGACTTAATGCATGCGTTCAATACCATTTCACTTTTTGCACTGTAAAATTGACAAAATGAACTTGAATCATTCTTCCATTCACAGACCAGGGCTTCCATCTCTCCCCTCTCGAATGGAGGATCCCATGCATACTTAACAGGCAGATCATGGTTTGCAGATATGATTGTGGCAGGCACATGTATAGGGTTAATTAGCAGGTGATTGGCAGATTCCTTATTCTTAAGAATCTCCAATACCTGTAGCAAGTGTTGAACTGTAGTGTATGCAAACTTCCCTTGGTTCACAAATAAGTTGATTTGTTCAATACTCTGTAATATCTCATC
This sequence comes from Hyperolius riggenbachi, assembly GCF_040937935.1. Lineage (NCBI taxonomy): Eukaryota > Metazoa > Chordata > Amphibia > Anura > Hyperoliidae > Hyperolius > Hyperolius riggenbachi. The sequence continues at coordinate 87,883,441 of NC_090656.1, forward strand.
ATAATCATACTCAGACAATTCTTTTAAACAAAAATCTTTATTTTCCCTAGCCAGGGAGGAAAGTTCATTAGTAGTTTCATAAGTCCATTTAACTCCCCTGAAAGACAATTGCATTTCATTATCTGTTAATGGCAGAATCTCATTATAGGTCTCAGTCGCTAAGGATAACGATTCTGCAGATTGGACACGTTTCTTAGAACGTTTGCGTTTTGCCTTTGACCTTGCGGTTTTTGGTGATTTATTCACAGCTGCAGGAAAATTATCAGTAACACTTTCTGCTTGCTGCTCATTCTTGCAAGCAATTGAAGGAGCAGCTGATTGGCCTGCTGCCAGGAGTTCATTAAGAGGAAAAGGCAATGGATCTATGCGCAACCAGTTATGGATCACAAACGCTAGAAATTCCAGTGGTCTCTCTTTCAAATCGGAATGATTGAGAACATCAAATGCCCACTGGAATAATTCCCCTTTAAACAAAATATAACTTAGTTGGAGTGCCCAGGTTGAAACAGGAGTCGCTTGGAGATCAGGATTGGTCAGGAACCTGGCACATTCAGAGAAAAACTCATTTTCTGTTTCAGAGCTAAGTTCTTCAAATTTCTTAAAGGAACAGGAACCATAATTAACAGTGTCATACTTTCTGGGAATCCCCCCCACAATGGGGATTGGTAATGGGGTTTTCATAATGTAACGCTTGGTGGTGTATTCTCCACAGTCAGCATGCAACGCATGAGCTGGCGTGGAGGAGGTACACACACTAGCACCAGGAAACAGGCTATCCCTAGTATAGTGGAGGGGAGGACTGACTCCAATAGGAGATTGTGGCGCACAGAGCCGGTGCAGATCTGACAGCCACAAACAATGCTTTCGTTATAACGTCTCAGCGCAAAGTAGCGCTGAGCGCACAAACCAGAACTGAGGAGATCAGGACAGGTAGACAGAATGAACGCTTGCTAGCTAGCGGCTACTTAGCGACAGCAAGCGTCCAAAACCAGACAGACTGGAATGAGGCAGCCAATGATATGCGGCGATGGCGTGCCTCACAAAGACAGGACAGGACAGTCAGAAAATAGCAGGATTAAGATAGATGAACGTAACACAGATAAATATACAATAAGTATGTTTTCCTAGCGTATTACAATTACAGCTATCAATGAAACTATTTGTAACTTCTGACTAACATATGTATATATCGGCAATGAACCGATATATGACATAAGCAGGAACGCTGACTAGGACTGGAGTAATACAGGGGACAGGACTCAGAAGGATTCGCTATCTCTTCGCAGAGATGAACGCAATCCACAAACGGTAACAGAACAGGATTCAGAAGGATTCGTTATCTCTTCGCAGAGATGAACGCAATCCACAACCAGAACCAGGAGCAGGGTAACTACCTCAGCACGGGTGGTCACGGTACGCGCAACCTACCAAAACGTGCTGGAAAGCTGACTAACTGCACACAGGATATAAACAGTTCGTGTACGTATACATCAGCGACACTGATGTATTAACGTAACACAAATACAAGGAAAATAATAAACGTGCTGGTATGCATATATATTGGCAATGAACCAATATATGATGCAAAGACCAGCAAAGTATCTTTATAACAAGAAACACGATCGGGGGCTAAAGCGACAGCAAGACAGGCTTAAGCTGAAGCTATGAAAACCCAAGGAAACCCTGCAGGAAGCAGATCTTTATACTGAGGTCATCCAATGGGAGCAGACATGCAGATTCCCACACAGGTGAATGATAATCAGTCACAAGCCGACAGCAGGGAAAGACAGACAACGCTATGCAGCTTGCATGGAAATAGATCAGAACTGCCTGAGCTGCAGCACTACTTCCAGCAATAGCTGCTGCAGCAGCGATCATTACAGAAACATTTAATTATTTGTGTGGTATTAGCTTAAGCAGACTGTGATTGTTGTGACTTCAGATCACATTTTATGACCAATTTGTGCAGAGATACATAAATTCCAAAGGGTTCACATACCTTTTTCTTGCATATATATATATATATATATATATATATATACAGTATATGGCTGCTGTTGCTTTGCCCACTTTTTCTAACCCTAACACACAAACACTCCTTGACCAAGTTTGTGAGCTTTGGACTCCTTGGCATCAATAATTTGTATTTTCCAATTGAAATGAAACAAATCTGATTGGCTGTTTGTGGCTCCACTCCCTCTTCTGAATTTGAACCCAATTCACCCAATGACCAACTGAACCAGGTTTGAGTCTTGTGCCATTAACAGTGCAAGCATAGCAGCAATTTAAATATTCCCCTTGAAAATCAATAGGTGAATTTTGATTGGCTTTTGTAGACTCCACACAATATTTATCTCAGTCACCCAGTGACCAACTGTGCACAGTTTGAGAACCCTACCATTAACAGTGTAAGAATGGCTGCAGTTTTAATTTTCCCACAGAAATCTGTATTTGGCTCTGCCCACTTTTTGTGACCTTGACACACAGTCACTCACTGAAGTTTGCAAGCTTTCAGGTTCCTGCAAAGAGATCTGATGGGCCATTTGTGGCTCCAACCCCTTTAGTGAATTTGAACCCCAGTCACTTAATGACCGACTGTAGCAGGTTTGAGGCCTCTGCCATTAACAGTGTAAGAATGGCAGCAATGTAAATATTCCCATTAAAAATCAATAGGTGAATTTTGATTGGCTGTTGTAGGCTCCACCCACATTCCTGAATATTAATCCCATTCATCCAGCGACCAATTGTGCAAAGTTTGAGAACACTGCCATTAACAGTGTAAGAATGGCTGCAGTTTATATTTTCCCAGTGAAATTTTTTGGCTCAGCCCACTTTTTGTAACCTTTACACACAGTCACTCAGTGACCAAGTTTGTGAGCCTTCGGGTTCCTGGCATCAAAAATGTGTGAATGGAACCAGTTTACCCAGCAAAGAAATCTGATTGGCTGTTTGTGGCTCTGCCCCCTTTAGTGAATTTGAACCCCAGTCACCCAATGACCGACTGTAGCAAGTTTGAAGTCTCGGCCATTGACAGTGTAAAAATGGCAGCAGTTTAAATATTCCCCTTGAAAATCAATAGGTGCATTTTGATTGGATGTTGTAGGCTCCACCCACTTTCCTGAATATTAATCCCAGTCACCCAGTGACCCACTGTGCAAAGTTTGGGAACCCTGCGATTAACAATCTAAGAATGGCTGCAGTTTACATTTTCCATTTACATTGAAAATGGATGGCAGAAATTTGATTGACTGTTTAATGCTCCGCACACTGTTCCTGAATTTGTAACCTCGGTCACCAAGTGACCAGCTGTGCAAAGTTTGAGGACTCTGGCTCGATTACTGTGAGAATGGCAGCCTTTTAAATTTTTTCCATTGACATGGATGGATGAAATCTCTCGCCCAGGTGTGCAGGGGGGATGCGAGACCCCCAGAACATATCATTCCAGGTAGTAAGGGATCTGCATACCAAGTTTCGTTGAAATTGTAGGTATATACATACATACACACGATTTTATATATATACTGTAGATATATACTGTACACATTTTGCAACAATTGCATGTGCTTATATATATTGCTGTCTTAATTTATATATTATATATGCACATGTACTTTTAATAACTTTTTAACAACCTTTTTACCTTGCACCAGTCACTTATAGATCACACCACAGGTTCTTATACCTTTAAACCAATATCTGCACATGTATGGACTTACAAATACTTATTATAGGAATACAATATTATGTTTAATTAGCTTCCTATGCAATTATTACGTTTTTGCATTATGCACATGGATAAGAAAATGAAGTATCCTTTGAAATGGGCCACAATGTATTACAATTATATATGCACATGAACGTGCAATTGTTGCAAAATTATGCTATGAATGGCATTTTGGACCAGTTTATAAGACCATGTTGTTTACAGGTCAGTTACATGTTTCTTACATGTGTATATATGTGCATATATATATATATATAATCAATCATCAAGGGGTGAGCAGCACAAACCAACTTTTAATGCAATTTTTTTTTTTTTTTTTGCAAAGTATGCACGCAGCAGTGGAGACCCCAATCCCCACAAGAAATATAACATACAGAGGGGCTGCAGCACACAACAGGAAAACAGTGACAGGGGCTCTTGGTTACGCTTTAACGCGTTTAAGCTCACCAACTGCGCCAAAGTGTCCCCGATCTGGTGAGTCCTACTCTAACCATACAATGCTAGTTTTTATCAGCAGTCTAGTGGGAACTAATCCAAAAACCCAAGAGTCAACTAAATGGGAAAAAAGGAAATTAAAAACACCTCACCTTTCACTAGCTACCAAACGAACTCTCTGGACATGTGCAATGCACTCATTTATGTTAAGTTGGTTTGTGCTGCTCACCCCTTGATGATTGAACACATAAATGAGTGCATTGCACATGTCCAGAGAGTTCGTTTGGTAGCTAGTGAAAGGTGAGGTGTTTTTAATTTCCTTTTTTCCCATTTAGTTGACTCTTGGGTTTTTGGATTAGTTCCCACTAGACTGCTGATAAAAACTAGCATTGTATGGTTAGAGTAGGACTCACCAGATCGGGGACACTTTGGCGCAGTTGGTGAGCTTAAACGCGTTAAAGCGTAACCAAGAGCCCCTGTCACTGTTTTCCTGTTGTGTGCTGCAGCCCCTCTGTATGATATATATATATATATATATATATATATATATATATATATATATATATATATATATATATTATTTTTTTTTTAAATATGAATAATGTAAATAAATTAGATCCACTGACTGTATATAGTATTTTGAAATGTGAACATTCAGTTTTCTGGTGCCAGTACAGATGCACATATGTTTTGATTAGGCACTTGATTGACCTGAGGAAGCAGGCAGAGACCCGTGAAATTCATTTTTTTTTAAATTGTGCTTGAATAAACGTTACCAAAAATCCTTGTTGTTTGGCGTGGTTCATTTGGAGAGGTAAGATAACCCATATACTTTATTTTATCATATTTTACTCTGTGAGTAAAAACCCTAAAAACACTCTCTTGTTTCCTCCTATTTCTTTAAATTGTAAACTCGCAAGGGCAAAGCTCTCTCCCCCTTTTGTGTCTTGGAATTTGTTATACATTTTATTCATCATCTTACTTTTGTCACTGTGATTACCAATTCTGTATTTTGTTCCTATTCTGTATTTTGTATATTGGCTTATATCAGTGTCTTTTTTAAACCTGTCCTTGTCACTCCCCAACGGCACATGTTTTGCAGGCAACCTCACCTATGCACAGGTGGGGTAATTAGTGTCTCAGCTACATGGAATCTGCCTAGCTGAGACACTAATTACCCCACCTGTGCATAGGTGATGTTGCCTGCAAAACATGCACTGTTGGGGAGTCACAAGGACAGGTTTGAGAAACACTGGTGTATATCATTGTTTGTATTATTATGTGCCCCATGTTTTGTTTCTTACTTTGTACAGCGCCTTGGAATATGTTGGTGCTTTATATAATAACTAGGCTACTGTCACAGGAGCCCTAGTGGCTGACCGCACTTAGCCTTCTAAACGGTGCCAGCGCACAGATCGTGCGAACTCTGGTCGCAGTCAATGCGCAGGAACCGTTAAGAATTAGCCGCAGACAACTCAGAAGGGAGCCTGTGAGACACGGGTGATTACAACTTCACCCACTGGTTCAGAGTAAACTGCCACCACCGCGGTTACCATGGGACCGTGGAGCCCCCTAACTGACTGACTAGTCCTGCGAATAAAACGGTTAAACACACGGTATTCTGTCTAGCCAACAACAAACAAACAGTAGCGTATCTTCAGAGACCCGGGATCAGTTCTGTGTGTGCTGATAAGCAGGGTAGCGGACAGTGAATGACTTGGAGAAAGTCGTTTATTCACGCAATATAAATAATTAATATATACAGACAATTATTAAAATCAACAATTATTAAAACAGTAATAGCCAGTATAAAAAATAAAAGAAGGGAGAAAAATACTTAGTTCCTGGAAAGATGTCCTTTTTGTGGGAAAAACAGAGTTCTGGGTTTCAATCAAAGTTCAGAGTTCAGACCAAGGTGGATGCCAGCATATCCTCAAGCTGGCACCGATGAGTTCAAGATGTTTTCAGGGTGGAGGACACTGAGTTTGGCTCCTCTGCCATTCTTATGCCCCTGATTCAGTAGGAGGGAGTGAGGGACGGGCCCACACACCCCCTTAGAACATGAGATGAGTCCTCCCCTTGTTCTGGGGGACCAGAAATCATGCCTTAACCATATATGGGCTCTATCTCACAGAACCGTACAGGTCAGGGCAGATTTACTAATATTTTCAGGTCTGCCTCGATTTACCCAGCGCCCTGATACCAGACATGAGGGGTGGGACCCCTGTGGTATCATCAGGACACTTTCAAACTGCCTAACTGGCAGTCCTTACCGCAGAATGTTCTGAAACTTCCTCAGAACCAGCATCGGGACTCATGCTACACTTCCCCCACGTTTGGCGAAGCTGCCATCTCAGGAACCCCAGAAATATGACAGATCTGGGAAGTTATGGATTATGCTATGAGACTCAGGTTTATTCAGGATGTGTTCTAGCTGCTAACAGCTGATTTCCCTTTGATCTTTACCAGAGAGCAAGGTGTCAAGACCTCCCGAGGATTTGTAGCCTGCCTGGCTGCACCTAGGCATCCTGATCACCCTTTGGTTAATTAACATCTACATGAGATCAGCTAGGTGTCACCTGGTTCCCAGAACAGAAAGGGGAATTGTGCCTTCCACAGGGAAGATGTCCAAGCTAATTAACACCTCCCCCCCAGGCTTCCACTCAGCTAAGACAGATCCCCCAGCTGTTCCTAGGCAGAGGGACACTACACATCAAATCTTGGTTCTATTGATCTGAAGCGCAATCGATGCAGGGAATCGAGTGCGATCGTTCTTTTCTTCACGGGCGGTTCCAGGACGCGCCTGCGGCCCCGCAACCGTCCGTGACAGCCCTCCCCCTTGTCTGCGGCTTAGCCACACATCCGCAAGATGTGTGGCGGCGCCGCTAACCTGGCTGACGGGCCTCGAGTTGCCGGTACGGCGGGAAAACCTATTGGAGCCTGTGGCTCGGTTCCCCGGGACCGGTCGCGGTCTGCTACCCTCAGGGTTGACCCGACATGGACCGTTCTGGACAGGGCGTTTGCGCCACTGCAGTCGGACGTGGTGTCTGCCGGGACTGCTGACAACGGGCAGTGGGTTGGTTAGGTCAACAGCCAGCCCACGCAGGGTTCCCCTGCTAAGTGGCTGTGGACCTAAGGGAACCCCGCGGGAATCCCTGGACCTTCCCAGCTCCTGACAGACGGCACATGCCCTGCAGTAGTTTGCTACATCCCTGTTCATCCGGGGCCAATAAAACTGGTTCCGAATACCGGCAAGTGTCTTGCGGACACCCGAGTGCCCTGTCAGAGGATTACCATGTGCGGATTTCAGCACATGTCCCCTGAACGCACTCGGGACCACAAGCCATTTGGTATTCGCGTGGGATCTACCTGTAGGGGGCTGTACAGACTCACTGTACAGTCTCCCACCTTCCCAGTACACCTTGAAAGCAGCCCTGTCTGCGAGGGGCTCAGCGGCTTGCTGCCTGAGCATCTCCAGGCTTGGGTCGCTTTGTAGTGCTGCTGTGAGTACAGCGCTGTCAGTTTCAGCCAACTGGCTCATGTCACACAGGGCCAGCGGCTGAAAGGTCTCATCCCTGCGGTCAGAGGAGGGGGAGGAGGCCGGAACCCCCTCCACCTGTTCTGAGCTCGGGTTCTGAGCAGTGCAGCTGCGCGGTACTGCTAGCACAGGTACACTGTCAGAATGGCACAGACGGACATTATTCAAATCATCATTGCATGCAGTAATGACATTGACAGGTATAGACATTTTTTTCATTACAGACAGGTTGTACAGTAAACGCAGGTACAGTTACAGCATCATCACAACAGACAGTCTGTACATCAAACTCAGGTGCCTTTGAAGCAGGCACTATTGAACCTGGTACCCTTGAACTGGGCACATTCAACCCACCTCCCCCTGGTGCTCCCCCAAGTGTATAAAGTACCTGGTGGTTGGTGGAGAGTCCGTCTCCTTCCGTGAGCGACAAGGCGGTCGTGGCAGGTTCATAGTAGGACACAAGCTTGCCCAAATCAGTCCCCAGCAACACAGGGACTGGGAGATCCTTCATAACCCCAACAACCCTTTCGTGGACTCCTCCTACTCCCCAATCCAGCTTCACTCTTGCGTGGGCTATGTGAAAAAGGGTGCCCTCTACTCCAGTAAGGGCAAGGGATCGGCTGGAGCTGATGCTCTCCTTTGACACAAGGTGTGAGTGAACTAACGTGATGTCAGCTCCGGTGTCTCGAAATCCGGTGACAACTTTGCCGTTCACTCTAACAAGTTGCTGCTGGTCGGTTCGGTCGCGGATTTCCTTTCCGCGGGCAAACAGGACAAAATCTGATGATCCAGGCTGTGGTTCGCTGGCAGGTTGCCTCTGCTGTGGGTGAGGTACAGGTGATGCAGATGATCCAGGTGCTGGTGGTGTCTGTCTCCGCTCCGGACAGTCGAATTTCATGTGTCCCGGCTGGCGGCAGTAGTGACAGGTGACCTCTCCAGGGGCTGCAGCCCTGGGTGCAGAAGCTGCGCTGGGTGGCCTCTGTGGCGGACGGCTCACAGGGGCAGGAGAGTCTGCCGAGGTATTGGACTGACCTCCTCTCCAGCTGGATGGTGCGGTTCTGCGTGCATCAGACACCCGGGTAGTTGCAAAGGTCTCCGCGAGGTCTGCAGCGACAGTTGCTGACGCAGGCTTGCGCTCCAACACAAACTGCCGTACATCAGCAGGGCAAATGTTCAGAAATTGTTCCAGGACTATCAAGTCCTCCAGGACATCATAAGACCCTTTGGTGAGGCCTAGAGTCCACTGGCGGAGTGTGGTGAGCAAGCTGCTGACCACATCTCGGTACGAATCAGAAGACTTTTTCTGCCAGGCCCTGAACTTTTTCCGATAGGCTTCTGGCGTCAGCTGGTACTTAGTAATGATAGCGTCTTTTATAGCAGCATAATCATTATCCTTCTCCGCAGGCAATTCTGCGAAGGCATCAAGCGCTTTGTAGCGCAGCAAAGGTGTCAGATGTCTGGCCCACTGGTCTTGGTACAGACGATACTGACGGCATGCTTTTTCAAAAGACCGCAAAAACAAGTCAATGTCTGTGTCTTTTTCAATATTAGCAAATTTAAATTTTGCACTTACGGGTGGTGCAGCTCCTTCAGCAGGGAGGCTGGGCGGTGAACTCCGGCTGGCCTGTTGCACTTTTGCCATGTTTAGCTCATGCTGTCGTTGGCGCTCCCGTTCTCGCTCAGCGGCATCCCTCTCCGCGTGGCGTTCTGCAGCAGCAGCAGCAGCAGATTGGCGCTCCTCACGCATGTACTGCAGGTACTTATCCAGGTCAGTGTCCATCAGCTTTCGTAATGCCTGCTGCATTAGCGGATCAGTACAACCGGATAGTCCAGTACTGGCCGGTTCCAGGCGAGTACTTTCAGAAACTCTGGGATTGGGGTCCATACTGACAGTCTCTGGCGTAACTGTTGCAACAGGGCCCGCAGGATGCTCAACCTCTGTACGCCTAGGATCTTCAGCCTCTGGTTCCCCTCGATTGTCAGATGGGCTGGTATCCACCTCAGCGGACACTCCCGGCTCCCGCAGTTGCTGGGTATCCCATCTGGACAAGTCTGCTATCAGGTCCTGTTGTTTCCTGCGGCGGACGTCAATGCCTCTCGCTTGGCAAAGATTTTGCAGGTCCGACAGGCACATGTTCTGGTAATTCCCGGACATTTCCATGCCAAATAAAATAAAACTTTTGGGGAGGGGTACTGGCTACACAGTCTCTCTGTATATATAAAAAATATATTGCCTTCCAGCTACACCAACGAATTAGTTCGTTTCTTGATAGCGCTAGCGCTATCTTAGATACTTTCAGCACAACACAGATCCCAACCGCTGCCTAACACTGTCACAGGAGCCCTAGTGGCTGACCGCACTTAGCCTTCTAAACGGTGCCAGCGCACAGATCGTGCGAACTCTGGTCGCAGTCAATGCGCAGGAACCGTTAAGAATTAGCCGCAGACAACTCAGAAGGGAGCCTGTGAGACACGGGTGATTACAACTTCACCCACTGGTTCAGAGTAAACTGCCACCACCGCGGTTACCATGGGACCGTGGAGCCCCCTAACTGACTGACTAGTCCTGCGAATAAAACGGTTAAACACATGGTATTCTGTCTAGCCAACAACAAACAAACAGTAGCGTATCTTCAGAGACCCGGGATCAGTTCTGTGTGTGCTGATAAGCAGGGTAGCGGACAGTGAATGACTTGGAGAAAGTCGTTTATTCACGCAATATAAATAATTAATATATACAGACAATTATTAAAATCAACAATTATTAAAACAGTAATAGCCAGTTTAAAAAATAAAAGAAGGGAGAAAAATACTTAGTTCCTGGAAAGATGTCCTTTTTGTGGGAAAAACAGAGTTCTGGGTTTCAATCAAAGTTCAGAGTTCAGACCAGGTGGATGCCAGCATATCCTCAAGCTGGCACCGATGAGTTCAAGATGTTTTCAGGGTGGAGGACACTGAGTTTGGCTCCTCTGCCATTCTTATGCCCCTGATTCAGTAGGAGGGAGTGAGGGCGGGCCCACACACCCCCTTAGAACATGAGATGAGTCCTCCCCTTGTCCTGGGGGACCAGAAATCATGCCTTAACCATATATGGGCTCTATCTCACAGAACCGTACAGGTCAGGGCAGATTTACTAATATTTTCAGGTCTGCCTCGATTTACCCAGCGCCCTGATACCAGACATGAGGGGTGGGACCCCTGTGGTATCATCAGGGCACTTTCAAACTGCCTAACTGGCAGTCCTTACCGCAGAATGTTCTGAAACTTCCTCAGAGCCAGCATCGGGACTCATGCTACACTTCCCCCACGTTTGGCGAAGCTGCCATCTCAGGAACCCCAGAAATATGACAGATCTGGGAAGTTATGGATTATGCTATGAGACTCAGGTTTATTCAGGATGTGTTCTAGCTGCTAACAGCTGACTTCCCTTTGATCTTTACCAGAGAGCAAGGTGTCAAGACCTCCCGAGGATTCTTAGCCTGCCTGGCTGCACCTAGGCATCCTGATCACCCTTTGGTTAATTAACATCTACATGAGATCAGCTAGGTGTCACCTGGTTCCCAGAACAGAAAGGGGAATTTTGCCTTCCACAGGGAAGATGTCCAAGCTAATTAACACCTCCCCCCAGGCTTCCACTCAGCTAAGACAGATCCCCCAGCTGTTCCTAGGCAGAGGGATACTACAGATCAAATCTTGGTTCTATTGATCTGAAGCGCAATCGATGCAGGGAATCGAGTGCGATCGTTCTTTTCTTCACGGGCGGTTCCAGGACGCGCCTGCGGCCCCGCAACCATCCGTGACAGCTACCTAAGCCCGTTTAAAAACAGGCTCTAGGTAGTGATTTAACTGTGCGCACCCACCTGCCCGCCGCACGCGCGCACACGGCCGCCCTGCTCCCTGGTCTCACCTCCCGTCTCAACGGCTTCGGACGGACAGACAGGGAAAGTAGATGACGCAGGGACAGTTAGGTTTTATTGTATAGGATAATAATAGACATTAATTCAAAGCCTGCATGCAGCGAGTTAATAATGTGATCTGTTACAATGCAGTACTTTAAACAGCTCCATAGAATTGTATGGGTGGTGAGTTGACATGCAGTATTATTCTGCAACGCAACTGAGACTGTGAATTAGCCCTTACACTAACTGAGTTTTTGTCACTAACCTTCCTAACCTCTAAACTGCCTTGCCTTCTCAAAAAGAACAGTATGCATGCATTAAAAAGGGAAATCCAGATATTGCAGAGCTCTTGGCACTGCACTGAGGTATAAGGTATCCAAATGAAAGTGTTCAAAGCAAGGAGACCTGTCTTGATCTCCATGCTGGCACAGATTAGGACTTCTCGGAAATAATCTGTGCATCATTCAGCAATGTGGATCATTATTTAATGAGGCAAAGTGCAGAGAGCATTTCCTAGTACATTGCATCATTCTGAATATTAGCAGGCATATTGTTGAGTTACAGAGTTACTGTATGCACAATTAATTCCTTTAAATCGGTACAATAGTTTTTTTTTATGTTATTTGGTTTTTCACTATTTTATGTTTTAGTAAATATACCTTAGTATACCTTGAATCTGTTTATGCACATTAGAGTATTAGTCTTATTGATCTTTTATTTACTCCTTTTAATTCAGAATTTCAAGAATTACTATTAAGAGGTGCTTGTTGCTCTCCCATTTCCCATTTACAACACATTAACAGTAGTAATCTGCCATACAGATCTTTAGAAATACATTATTTTTCCAGATTGGGGCTCACATGTCGCTGTGGGCTGAGCTGTTCCATTCAGCAGACTGCCAGATCCCTCTGTGATCCAGAGTGTCTGGGACACGCCCCCTCCTAAGTCTGCACTGTGCTGCAGCCAGTTCTGCAGAAGGGAGAGCGAGTGCACACCCATGCCACACCCATTTTCATTATGTACAGTAAGTGGGAGGGTGAATGGCAGTTTGGATCATGCTGTGCTCCCTCACAGAAGGAACTGCAGTATGGTAAGCTGCGCCTCAGCTACAGAGAGGAATGAGAGCGGAAACCAGCACAACCAGGGGCTTTAAACTGTGATAGATAGATAGATAGATAGATAGATCATTCATATATACAGTATATATATATATATATATATATATATATATATATATATATATATATATATACTACCTGATTGCCCGTGTTGCCCGGGTATGCATTTAGCTGGTGTTGGCTGCACCCACTTTTTCTAATCCTAACACACAATTACTCAATCTCCAAGTTTGTGAGCTTTGCGGTCTTTGGAATCAATAATTTGCATTAAAATGAAACAAATCTGATTGGCTGTGGCTCCACCCCTTTTCTGAATTTGAACCCCAGTCACCCAAGGACAACTGCACCAGGTTTGAGGCTTGTGCCATTAACAGTGCAAGAATGGCAGCAATTAAATTTTCCCGTTGAAAATCAATAGGTGAATTTTGATTGGCTGTTGTAGGCTCCACCCACTTTTCTGAATATTAATCCCAGTCACCCAGTGACCAACTGTGCAAAGTTTGAGAACCCTGCCTTTAACAGTGTAAGAATGGCTGCAGTTTACATTTTCCCTGTGAAATTTGTATTTGTATTTGTCTCCACCCACTTTTTGGTTATGGGGATAAAAAGTATCCTATATGTTATTCCAGGTAATGTACTATGTGTGTGCCAAATTTCATTCAAATCCGTTCAGCCATTGTTGCGTGAGTCAGTAACAAGAAACCAAACATCCAATCTTTCGCATTTATAATATTAGTGAGATATATATACTGTATATACAGTGGGTTGCAAAAGTATTTGGCCCCCTTGAAGTTTTTCACATTTTGTCATATTACTGCCACAAACATGAATCAATTTTATTGGAATTCCACATGAAAGACCAACACAAAGTGGTGTACACATGAGAAGTGGAACGAAAATCATACATGAAAAAATGTAAGAAACCGAGAGCCCAATATAGTGCAGTATGTCTTGGCAATTGGAACAAGACAGAACAACAACGGGTAATATACTCACAAGTCTGGGTTACCACCAAGGCAACCACTGGAAATGCAGGTGGGGAGAATTATAACCTGACCCCACTCAGGTCTAAGAAGTCGCTCTCTGTAGACAGGAAAAAGCGGGGATGCACCCCTCCACCAAGGGTGGACTAGATCAATGAAGAATGAGGAGTAACAGAGGCGCCAAATTAGAGTAAAATATTTAAGAAACAATTTAAAAGGAGGGGGGTTGGTGGTTACCACCCTCAAGTATAAAGTGACCAGCCAATGAGTCGTATATAAGTAGACAATAATTTATTTTAAAATCTCCAGGCAGGCAACGCGTTTCACGGGTCAAAAGCCCGCTTCATCAGGCAATCAATTTTGGAGATACACACGACTGTGTCAATTTGAAGGTAAAGCGCCAACTGTGATCTGAATCTGAAAATCATACATGATTCCAAACATTTTTTACAAATAAATAACTGCAAAGTGGTGTGTGCATAATTATTCGGCCCCCTTTGATCTGAGTGCAGTCAGTTGCCTATAGAAATTGCCTGATGAGTGCTAATGACTAAATAGAGTGCACCTGTGTGTAATCTAATGTCAGTACAAATACAGCTGCTCTGTGAGGGCCTCAGAGGTTGTCTAAGAGAATATTGGGAGCAACAACACCGTGAAGTCCAAAGAACACACAAGACAGGTCAGGGATCAAGTTATTGAGAAATTTAAAGCAGGCTTAGGCTACAAAAAGAATTTCCAAAGCCTTGAAAATCCCACGGAGCACTGTTCAAGAGATCATTCAGAAATGGAAGGAGTATGGCACAACTGTACACCTACCAAGACAAGGCTATCCACCTAAACTCACAGGCCGAACAAGGAGAGCGCTGATCAGAAATGCAGTCAAGAGGCCCATGGTGACTCTGGACGAGCTGCAGAGATCTACAGCTCAGGTGGGAGACTCTGTCCATAGGACAACTATTAGTCATGCACTGTACAAAGTTGGCCTTTATGGAAGAGGGGCAAGAAGAAAGGCATGGTTAACAGAAAGCATAAGAAGTCCCGTTTGCAGTTTGCCACAAGCCATGTGGGGGACACAGCAACCATGTGGAAGAAGGTGCTCTGGTCAGATGAGACCAAAATGGAACTTTTTGGCCAAAATGCAAAACGCTATGTGTGGCAGAAAACTAACACTGCACATCACTCTGAACACACCATCCCCACTGTCAAATATGGTGGTGGCAGCATCATGCTCGGGGGTGCATCTCTTCAGCAGGGACAGGGAAGCTGGTCAGAGTTGATGGGAAGATGGATGGAGCCAAATACAGGGCAAACTTGGAAGAAAACCTCTTGGAGACTGCAAAAGACTTGAGACTGGGACGGAGGTTCACCTTTCAGCAGGACAATGACCCTAAACATAAAGCCAGGGCAACAATGGAATGGTTTAAAACAAAACATATCTATGTGTTAGAATGGCCCAGTCAAAGTCCAGATCTAAATCCAATCGAGAATCTGTGGCAAGATCTGAAAACTGCTGTTCACAAACGCTGTCCATCTAATCTGACTGAGCTGGAGCTGTTTTGCAAAGATGAATGGGCAAGGATTTTAGTCTCTATATGTGCAAAGCTGGTAGAGACATACCCTAAAAGACTGGAAGCTGTAATTGCAGCAAAAGGTGGTTCTACAAAGTATTGACTCAGGGGGCCGAATAATTATGCACACACCACTTAGCAGTTATTTATTTGTAAAAAATGTTTGGAATCATGTATGATTTTCGTTCCACTTCTCACGTGTACACCACTTTGTATTGGTCTTTCACGTGGAATTCCAATAAAATTGATGTGTAATAGTAATGTGACAAAATGTGGAAAACTTCAAGGGGGCCGAATACTTTTGCAACCCGCTGTGTGTGTGTGTGTGTATATATATATATATATATATATGTATATATATATATATATATATATATATATATATATATATATATATATATATATATATATATTTATTATATATACATACATACCAGTATACACACACATACATGTCTACTGCTCATGTGATTTACAGGGAGTTAATAATAATAATTTCTGTATATCCACTTTAAATACATCAGCTGTGTGACAAAAATAGAACTGCGTGCAAATGCCCATTTAAAAGAGTTGCATTATTATTTCAAAGAATTCAAATATTTTAAATGGTCTTCATGGAGATGCACACAGCACATCATTATCCTAGTAAAAACACTGTGGGAAAAGTGTCAGAACTATATAAACACAAAGTAACAGGGAGAAGAGGAAAAAAAATATAAGCATAAGTCTAGTATGTATTATCTCTTTTTTATGTATACTATTTTTGTATATACAGTGCAGCAGGAAACAGTTTGGTATCTGTTTTTCTTTTGCAAAACCTGTGACACGGAGATGTGTTTTTAGAACATATACACCAGTCCCCAGAGACTAGTAGCGTGCTTGCATTGTACAGGTGAATGATGTATAACACCCCATGTATTGCCTTTAGGTATTGTAGATGTGTAAGGAGGATTCACATCACAGTTCCTGGAATGTTGTGCTGTGTATCCTGGGTGATGCATTGTTACTATTTATAGCTATATGGAAAGATTTCATGCATTATGTGGGTGGAGTTAGATGGTTACATATATAAAGAGGCAAAGGAGCTCTGGCTACGGACTGTCTCTGCCTGGAAGAAATATGTTTTTTGGTCTGTTGTATGAAATATTGGAAAAGCCAGCAATGCCATTGTTATATTGTAATTTACAGTGTCCAAAAAAATAATCTGTGATTAAAAAAAAAAAAAAAAAACACAAAAAAAGGATCACCATTTCCCACCCCCTGAATCCTCCATCTTTATAAAGGACAAATTGCCCTGCTCATTCATTTCCCACACACTCTGTGATTAAAACCACTTAGGTTTGATCCCTCAGAAGTGTTTAGGTCTGAGGTGCATACACACGCCCAGTTACTGCCGCATGGTGCACAGTCATGTCACTAGACTGAAGATGATGTGCACTGTTACTATGGAGAGAGGAAGAGGGATAACATTGTGGCAGCTTCCATTGGACAGGGTTAGGAGGGGAACAATGTGCTAATTTGTCATTTATACTGGATCAAAGGGGGGCAGCTCTACTGTTCATGCTAGATTCTCAGGTAAGTTGTTTCTCCCACTCTGTAGCAACAACACATACCGTATCACTCGGTGCCTAGAACTTTCACCCAAGCTATCGGGTCGTGATGGCTACAGGCCACAGGGCCTTTAAGGAACAAGAAGAGGGCAGTCTGATGACAGATGACAGTCTGTGATCCAGGAGGTGGCCAATATCCAATCAGAAAACCTCTACAAAAGCAAAAACAAGCTCTGCAATTGAGGTTATACACCAGGGGTGCCCATTGTGTTGATTGCAATCTTTGGGCCAATCACAAAGGACCACAAGGTAGATCACAGTCACGCATGCTAGAGTGACAAACGCCAAAGTGGAGCACGGTAACACAAAGTGACACACACGCCGCCGCCCGAGTGACATGCTGAGGTTCTTTGCCATGCTAGGAGATGTAAGTTGCAGCGCCAGCAGTAAAATTTGCAGCTGGAGCACTCTGGAGCACTGTAGTATCTTTCTGTCCACTCCATAGACACAGGCTCCCCATCCAAGAAGTACTTAATACACTACAGGCTCGCTGTTCACAGACCCAGAGCTGACTGTCCTCCAGCTTGGAGGGATCGTTATAGGAAAACCTGAACCGAGTAAAATTATTTAAAATAAACACATGATATCCCTACAAATGAATATTACATACTTACCTCTCCATCAGTTCCTCTCCGAAGCATACCATTTTCTTCTTACAACTATTCCTTCCAGTTATGACAAGATTTTGTCAGAACTGAAATATATCAGTTACTGTCAGTTATATATAAGTTTCTGTCAGTTATAACTGATAGGACAAATGATGAGCAAGATAATGACCATGTTTCCCTATGGCTCAAGTGGGCGATATTACAGTTTAACAGTGTGCTGACCAGGAAGCTGTTATGGGGTAGTGGCCATTTTCAAAATGGAAGACAGAGAATTCCCATTGATCACAGTGGACAAAGAGGACGCAGGAGAGGAGAAAGAGATTAGACTAGGGAGGTATATATGATGTGTATATGTTTATTTTGACTTTTAATTTTAAGTTTAGGTTTGCTTTAAGTAAGCAGTGAGGCCTACACAGCACAATTCTCTGACTGTAATCTAGGTGTCATTTGGGAGGTCAGGCATTCTGGTACTAACAGTTAGTTCAGTTAGTCCATCTCTCCATAAGGGATTCTCAGGATGACCTTTATTCTTAATCAGTGGCGTACCTAGGGTATTTGGCACCCGGTGCTGATTATCAACAGACACCCCCCCTCAAACAGGAAGACAACGTGCGGCGCGCTTAGCCGAAAAATGGGGCTACATTGTGCGGCTGCGCTTAAAAATGGGTGTGGTCATGGACCAAAATGTGGGTGTGGTCACGGGTGGAGACAAATTTACATGAACTTACCAATGGTGGGACATTAGATTAGGACAGTGGTGGCGAACCTTTTGGAGGCCGAGTGCCCAAACTGCAACCCAAAAGTCACTTATCTATCGCAAAGTGGCAACAGCAATTTAAACTAAATACAAACATTTTAACTCATACGTGAACATTATGGAAAATCCAAGTTGAAAATAAACTGTGAAGATAAACAATTTCATCCATCCTACTCCTGAAAAATGTATTGTTTTAGAAACCCCCTCCCCCCGTTTTAATTTTCTGTTTTAAAAAGCTAAAAAAGCAGGTTTAAGGCTATTGTCTCATATGATTATGATTCAGCTTTTCCTATAGTCTCACAGTTAGCAATCATGAGGCCCCCAACAAGACAAATTCAGCAATCATGAGGCCCCCAACAAGTCAAATTCAGCAATCATGAGGCCCCCAACAAGACAAATTCAGAAATCTTGAGGCACCCAACAAATCATGAGGCCCCCAACAAGACAAATTCAGCAATCATGAGGCCACCAACAAGACAAATTCAGCAGTCATAAGGCACATAAATAGACAGCATTTCACATAAATGGGCAGAATGCCCCCTTAATATGGTAGACACCTCTCACCTGGCTTATGAATTCTCCTCTACTGGCTGCTGTGCCTGGCTGGCAATACTGTGTGGACTGAAAGGCCTGGCAGTGATGCTGTGGCCTGGCTGGCGGTGATGCTGTGGCCTGACTGGCGGTGATGCTGTGGCCTGACTGGCGGTGATGCTGTGGCTGGGCTGGCTGGCGGTGATGCTGTGGCAGGCCTGGCTGGCGGTGATGCTGTGGCTGTGCCTGGCTGGTTGAAGTAAATGCTGGCCTGACTGGGGGTGATGCTGTGGCCTTTTTGCCAGCGATTCTGGGCTGGTTGGCTGGTGGTGATGTTGGGCTGGCTGGCCTAGATAGTTTAGGTAGTGAGAGGTGCCCCCTAGTTTAGGTAGCGCCAGGAGCCAGTGTAGGTAGTATAGTAGTCCCCAGTACAGCTAGTATAGTGGCCCCCAGTATAGCTAGTATAGTTCCCCCCAGCCAGTATAGTTGCCCCCAGTAAGTATAGCTAGTATAGTTGCCCCCAGCCAGTATAGCTAGTATAGTTGCCCCCAGCCAGTATAGCTAGTATAGTTGCCCCCAGCCAGTATAGCTAGTATAGTTGCCCCCAGTAAGTATAGCTAGTATAGTTGCCCCCAGTAAGTATAGCTAGTTTAGTTGCCCCCAGTAAGTGTAGCTAGTATAGTTGCCCCCCGTCAGTATAGTTGCCCCCAGCTAGTATAGCTAGTATAGTTGCCCCCAGTAAGTATAGCTAGTATAGTTGCCCCCCGCCAGTATAGCTAGTATAGTTGCCCGACGCTAGTATAGTTGCCCCCCGCCAGTATAGCTAGTATAGTTGCCCCCCGCCAGTATAGCTAGTATAGTTGCCCCCCGCTAGTATAGTTGCCGCCAGTAAGTATAGCTAGTATAGTTACCCCCAGTGAGTATAGCTAGTATAGTTGCCCCCAGTAAGTATAGCTAGTATAGTTGCCCCCCGCCAGTATAGCTAGTATAGTTGCCCCCAGTAAGTATAGCTAGTATAGTTGCCCCCAGTAAGTATAGCTAGTGTAGTTGCCCCCCGCCAGTATAGTTGCCCCCAGCCAGTATAGTTGCCCCAAGTAAGTATAGCTAGTATAGTTGCCCCCAGTATAGCTAGTATAGTTGCCCCCAGCCAGTATAGTTGCCCCCCGTAAGTATAGCTAGTATAGTTGCCCCCAGTAAGTATAGCTAGTATAGTTGCCCCAGTATAGCTAGTATAGTTGCCCCCAGCCAGTATAGTTGCCCCCATTAAGTATAGCTAGTATAGTTGCCCCCAGGAGGGTGAAAGCAGCGCTAGAAGGAGGGGCAGTGGGGGCATCGGTGGGGAGGGGGGAAATACCCCCCCCCCTCACCTGGGACCCCTCCTTCTGCCTCTCTCCCCCTCCATAGCTAACTGTCGGGAAGTGCGGGGCGGCCGGAGACGTGCTAAGAATTACTCACCTCATTTCCGCGTTTCAAGCGTGGAGCGCAGCGTCATGTCGTTACAGGTCTCCGCCTTCAATGCCGCCCACTGTGCTTCCACTAATCAGGAAGCACAGTGGGCGGCATTGAAGGCGGAGACCTGTAACGACATGACGCTGCGGCTGCGCTCCACGCTTGGAACGCGGAAATGAGGTGAGTAATTCTTAGCACGCCTCCGGCCACCCCGCACTTCCCGACAGCTATGGAGGGGGAGAGAGGCAGAAGGAGGGGTCCCAGGTGAGGGAGGGGGGGATATGTCCCCCCTCCCCACCACTGCCCCCACTGCCCCTCCTTCTAGCGCTGCTTTCACTCTCCTGCTGTGCTGCTGTGGGGGGTCGTGGTGACCCCCCCCCCTGGGTGTCTGACACCCGGTGCGCCCCCCCCCCCCCCCTGCGCCCTATGATAGTGTTCTTAATAAAGACATTCCCTGAGAAGTAATTATATAAAGATGCTGGCCAGCCTTCCTGCTCACTGCACACTTTTTTGGCAGTTGGATGGAGCAACTGCCATTCGCTAAGTGCTTTTAAAAATAAAGAAAACCCTGAGAACCCCCCTTGAGAAGATGAGCTAGTCCAAAATCTGTCGGTGATGTCAGATTTCTACTACTTAGGCTAGGTCCACACTAGGCACGGTTGCAGGACGGACGCTGCAGTCCGGGATGAGGGGAAGTACCGCGGACCGCAAACGGATCCGTTTTTACCAAAAAGTGCATCTGTTTTGCATCCGTTTCCGGTCCGTTTTTAACCCCAAAAAACGGACAGAAAACGTTTCTATGGTTTTCAATGGAATTTGGCCAAAAGGGAGGAGTTTTGGGGCCAATAATCAATCATTTTGTAATGGGAATTCAGTGGGCAGGACATGGGTGTGGTTAATTCAGTGAGCAGGACATGGGTGTGGTTAATGTTTAGAAAAAAAGGTTAATTAACCTTTTTTGAGCATGGGGAATGTAGTGGAGGTGGCTGTGGGAGTGGATTTGGAACAATAGACGGGAAGTGGGAGTGGTTTTTCTGTAAAGAAAGTAGATTAGCACCATGTAAGGATATTTGTAATGTACAGGGGAGTGTTTTGGGAGTAGCTTTGATGTCTATTGTGTGAAACACCTGTTTTTTTCAGCACATTCCAGTTGATAGTACCCATGCTGGGTGGGAGAAATATCTCTATAAATGACAATTGTTTGATTTTTTTTTACACACAATTGTCCATTTACAGAGAGATTTCTCCCACTCAGCATGGGTATGTGTAAAAATACACCCCAAAACACATTATACTACTTCTCCTGAGTACGGCAATACCACATGTGTGGCACTTTTTTGCAGCCTAACTGCGCTAAGGGGCCCAAAGTCCAATGTGCACCTTTAGGCTTTACAGGGGTGCTTACAATTTAGCACCCCCCAAAATGTCAGGACAGTAAACACACCCCACAAATGACCCCATTTTGGAAAGTAGACACTTCAAGGTATTCAGAGAGGAGCATGGTGAGTCCGTGGCAGATTTCCTTTTTTTTTTGTAACAAGTTAGAAGAAATGGAAACTTTTTTTTTTTTTGTCACAAAGTGTCATTTTCCGCTTACTTGTGACAAAAAATAATATCTTCTATGAACTCACTATGCCTCTCAGTGAATACTTTGGGATGTCTTCTTTCCACAATGGGGTCATTTGGGGGGTATATATACTATCCTGGAATTCTAGCCCCTCATGAAACATGTCAGGTGGTCAGAAAAGTCAGAGATGCTGGAAAATGGGAAAATTCACTTTTTGCACCATAGTTTGTAAACGCTATAACTTTTACCCAAACCAATAAATATAGGCTGAATGGGTTTTTTTTTTATCAAAAACATGTTTGTCCACATTTTTCGTGCTGCATGTATACAGAAATTTTACTTTATTTGAAAAATGTCAGCACAGAAAGTTAAAAAAAACATTTTTTTGACAAAATTCATGTCTTTTTTGATGAATATAATAAAAAGTAAAAATCGCAGCAGCAATCAAATAGCACCAAAAGAAAGCTTTACTAGTAATGGCCCGGGCTGCAAAAGTGGCCTGTCGCCAGCACACATGAGCGTGTGCGCGACAGGCCGGCGTCAGCTCGTCGCCAGGTCCCTCCGCGTACACACGCAGAAGAGGGACCAGCTCTGCGACGGTAGCTGTCGCCGACGTTCCTCCCCCGCCACCGGAAGCGCTATATTGTACTAAGAGGTTGCTATCGCTAGTCCGCATACTCACGCGGACTAACAACAGTTGCGGCGGAGTTGCGGCGGCGACTGTCGACAGGCGATTCACCGCGCCAATCGCCCGGCGACAGCAGCGACGAGCGACGGTTCGGGGTGCGCGCCCGTGCAACGGCCCATACTCACGGGCGACCTGTCGCCGCAACACGCGCGCGCCGCGTGTTGCGGCGACAATTGTAGCCCGTGAGTATGGGCCATAATAGTGACAAGAAAAGGAGCCAAAATTTATTTAGGTGGTAGGTTGTATGAGCGAGCAATAAACCGTGAAAGCTGCAGTGGTCTGAATGGAAAAAAGTGCCTGGTCCTTAAGGGGGGTAAAGCCCACGGTCCTTAAGTGGTTAACCACTTGCCGACCAAGTGATTTCCCATCGATCTGTGCTGGGTGGGCTCTTCAGCCCCCAGCACATATCGTATTACAGGTAGGGCGATCAGACTTCCCCCCTTTTTTCCCCGTAAGGGGGATGTCCTGCTGGGGGGGTCTGATCGCCACTCTGCTGTGCCTTGCGGGGGGGCTCCTCAAAGCCCCCCTCCGCAGCGCTATTCCCCCTCCCTCTCCTTCCCTCCCTCTCCCTGGCTCTGTGGGCGGTACAGGACGGCGATACGTCCTGTACCGCCTCTGATAGGCTTTAGCCTATCAGACGACGGCGATCACCGGCCAATCAGAGGACGAGGATCTCCGATCTCCTTTACGGCGCTGCTGCAGCTGCAGCGCCGTGCAGTGTAAACACCGGGAATTTCTTCCCCGCGTGTTTACATTTCGCCTGCGAGCCGCGATCAGAGGCTCGCAGGCAGTTCACGTAGACACCCGGAAACCCACAGACAACCAGTTTACGCCAATCGGCTTTAGCTGGTCGTCAAGAGGTTAAGTTAGTAGATCACTTAATTTTGTATTAGCTCAAGATCTGAAAAAGTGTGGCAGCCTCTGGTCTACATAGATCTAGAAAAACATTTGTGCCTTGAAGAAAACTTTAAAATTTTGTTGAGTAAAAAGGTTAACTCTTCAGTTAAGCTCTTTACATTGTTAAGATTTTGGCAAACTTTTTTTTTCCAGCTTTGCTTGGCCCAATAGGCTGCCTGTCACTTGACAGGAAACTTTACAGGCAGCCTATTGGGCCAATCAAAGTGCGGGGATAATGTCCTGTAAAGTGATTGGACCCGCAGGGGCTCAGGGAAGGACGAGTGGAGCTCTTGTCATTGCCAATTAGCAGGCATATGTTTGTAGCGCTCGTTATGCTACTCTGATAAGGCACGCTAACTCTGATAAGGCATGTTAACTCTGATAAGGAATGCTATTTGTTATAGTGAATCAACCCCAAAGTGATTTATATTGTTCTTTTAAACTGTATGTTTTGCTAATAATTATTTTATTTTCTATTCAAATTATAGAGAAGAAAAAATGAAACAAATGCATTATCAGTTTTCAGTTATTATAATTATAACATTAAAAGTGATCCTGTAGATCACTATCCATCTCCTTTATCACAAAACTTTAAAGGGGAACTGAAGAGAGAGGTGTATGTCGGCTGTCATGTTTATTTCCTTTT
This sequence comes from Hyperolius riggenbachi, assembly GCF_040937935.1. NCBI lineage: Eukaryota > Metazoa > Chordata > Amphibia > Anura > Hyperoliidae > Hyperolius > Hyperolius riggenbachi. Next base: position 87,907,459 of record NC_090656.1, read on the forward strand.
AAGCAATACCAGTTGCCTGGCAGCCCTGCTGATCCTCTGCCTCTAATACTATTACCCATAGCCCCTGAGCAAGCATACAGCAGATCAGGTGTTTCAGTGGTTCAGACTTTAAAGTCAGATCTGACAAGACTAGCTGCATGCTTATTTCTAGTGTTATTCAGATACTACTGCAGGGAAATAGACCAGCAGGTCTGCCAGGCAACTGGTATTGATTAAAAGGAAATAAACATGACAGCCTCCATATACCTCTCTCTTCAGTTCCCCTTTAATTAGGTTACTGGTAGAATGTATGGTGATAACATTTAATTTGAGTACTACATTGAGTACTTTTTTAAATGCCACCTAACTTAAACGTCATCCTATGCTGCACCCCCTTATAATGGTTCTTATGCAACATACCCCTTTCTGTGGTCCCTGTGCTGTGCCAGCCCTAAAGCACATGTGTAGTGTCTCTCTTTTAGTGGTGCACTGGCAGTGGCTCCCTTATAATGCCCCCATGCCCATAGCACTGTGGCCCCTGCACCTCTATATTGTGGACCCTGCCCCCCCTTATACTGACCTTAAAGAGACACTGAAGCGAAAAAAAATGTATGATATAATGAATTGGTTGTGTACTATGAATAATTACTAGAAGATTAGCAGCAAAGAAAATATTCTCATATTTTTATTTTCAGGTATATAGTGTTTTTTCTAACATTGCATCACTCTATAATATGTCCAGATTACACAACACTCAGCATTCAAAATGAGTCTTTCAGAGCAGTCTGTGAAGTAATAAACTCTCCTCTGCTAGAGGAAAAGTAAACAGTTCAATTACAGTTGAGATAATAAAAGTCAGATAACAGCCCTCTCCACGACCAAGTTGGTCGGAGAGCTTAATAGCTTTTTTGCATAGAGATAACAACTGGAGTTTCTCAACTCTTCCTGCACTAGAAACAATTAGACTGATGTATCTGATCTTAATGTTTTTTTTCTTAGCTGTACTACACATACAAATCATAATATCATCATTTTTTTTCGCTTCAGTGTTTCTTTAAAGAGAAACTCAGACCAAGAATTGAACTTTATCCCAATCAGTAGCGGATACCCCCTTTTACATGAGAAATCTATTCCTTTTCACAAACAGACCATCAGGGGGCGCTGTATAGATGATATTGGGGTGAAACCCCTCCCACAAAGAAATTCTGAGTACGTACTCTTGGCAGTTTCCTGTCTGTGAACCCTGTTGCATTGTGGGAAATAGATTGTTTACAGCTGTTTCCAACTGTCAAAACAGCAAGCAGCAGCTACATCACTTGCCAGCAGTAAAAATGTCACCATGTGATAAATGTCAGAATGTAAGTTAGGGATTTCAAGATTTTACAATGGGCAAACACTGACTAAATCATTTATACATAATTATTGTAAAATGAAGCACTTTTTTATTACATTATTTTCACTGGAGTTCATCTTTAAAGGGAACCTGTACTGAGTAAAATGATTTAAAAACAACACATGAAGTAACTTCAAATGAACATTGCATAGTTACCTTGCCATTAGTTCCTCTCAGAAGTTCACAATTTTCTTCTGACAATAATCCCTTCCAGTTCTGACAACATTTTGTCAGAACTGAAATATATCAGTTGCTGTCATTTACAGCTGAGAGGAGAACTGATGTGTCCATGCATCCCTATGGCTCAAGTGGGCAATGTTACAGTTTAACAGTGTGCTGACCAGAAAGCTGTTATGGTGTAATGGCCATTTTCAAAATGGAGGATGGAGAATTCCATTGATCACAGTGGACAAACAGGATGCAGGAGAGGAGGAAGAGATTGAGGAGTAGACTACACAGGAGGTAAGTATGACTTGTGTATGTTTATTTTGACTTTTAATTTTCAGTTCAGGTTTTCTTTAAGGAGGTGCCCTTTATAGTTTTTCCTGGTGGTCTAGTGGTCCCCCCTCCTCCTTGTATACTTTTCTATGGCGGTCTAGTGGTCCTTCCTCCTCTCAACAGATTTCACTGGTAGTCCCTATATATAGATTTCTCTGGTAGTCCCTGAAAATCAAATGAGTTCCTTTTCCCTCTTTATAGACTTCCCTGGTAGTCTAGTGGTCATCCCCTCATGCAAAAAATTGTCGACAGGGAGCATGCTGGGTAAGCATCCTCTCACTTCTCCTTCGTTCCAACAATAAGTAATGCTCCACTGTTTGTACTCCATGCAGCCTCTGCCACCTGCAAATACTGGGTTCCAGTTTAATGACTTCATCAAGCCGGGACTTGGTATATGCAGCTGGAGAACACCAGCTCCAGTACAGGGCACAGGAGAGCAGTGATTACTATAGGAGTGGAAGAGTGGTGAGAGATAGTAGCTGATCACTTCCTGCTGCCGGTCTCCACATGGGGGAGAGGGGGGGACCGGACACCAGGGATGGCATCCCTAATTTGTGCCACACAGATCCCCATGAATAATTAGCACAGCTGCGTGCAAACATACACACTGTGCTCATTAGTAGCAGAAGACAAATATATATGTCCCTAATGATTAGATGATGTCTCAAAGGATTTAAATATACTGTCTTCGAAACAACAAGTGGTTAAATTAAGTCGCCATTAAAAAACAAACAAATATTGCTGCATGTCACCAGAACCAAGGCAGATATAACTTACTTCAAATTCAGCTTTCCACATGCATAAGGTGATTACAGAAAATAAAATAGCTGATAACAGTACAGACTACGTTTGTGCCCATTTGTGCAGCAATAATTAAGCTGTTTTTTTCGCTTTGACGATAATAGCACTTATTTTTTCCCCAGACAATACCATCACCCAGCCCCCATACAACCAGAGCTGGTACTCTCATGAAGCGAGGTGAAACATTTGCATCAGGCACAGAGATTACAGGGGCAGCATGTTTGTACTGTGTGTTTACACTAACAGCATGCAGTCTGAGTAGGAGGAAAAACGAGAGGAAAAACGAGAGGAAAGTGAGGTAAAGAGGTCATCATTGGGGAAAAGCAGCTTGTTGTGCTGTGTGAGGAGTCTGACAGTGAGTAATGAGGGGGAAGGCGGCAGAGCAGCAGTGTTTCATCTGACTTTCACAGCAGAAGGGAGGAGGTGGCACTGCTGTCCTGACTGAGGAGGAATGGAGTGGCTGAGGGTGAGCAGTTTGTTTGTCACAGACTCACAGCCAGCCACTGTGCTATTGTAAAATTAAGATACGAGACCGAGAGCCCAATATAGTGTAGTATTTAAAGCAATCGTGTAAATTGTGGATAAAAGCAACAAGGGTTATACAGGGTGGGCCATTTATATGGATACACCTTAATAAAATGGGAATGGTTGGTGATATTAACTTCCTGTTTGTGGCACATTAGTATATGTGAGGGGGGACACTCTTCAAGATAGGTGGTGACCATGGCGGCCATTTTGAAGTCGGACATTTTGAATCCAACTTTTGTTTTTTCAATAGGAAGAGGGTCATGTGACACATCAAATTTATTGGGAGTTTCACAAGAAAAACAATGGTGTGCTTGGTTTTGGTTTCTTTTTTTGGGGGGGAGGGGGGGGGGGGTTAATATCACCAACCATTCCCATTTTATTAAGGTGTATCCATATAACTGGCCCACCCTGTACTCACAAACACGGGTTACCACACAGGCAAACACAAGCATAGCAGGTGGGGAGAATTAGAACCTGACCCCACTCAGGTGTTAAGAAGTTGCTCTCTGTAGATAGGAAATGTATGGGGATACACCCCTCCACCGAGGGAGGACTAGACTGGATGCAAATGGGTCCCAGACAGAACTGCAGATGAACGCAGGAATGCTGCTGTGATAGACTGGAGGATAGCGGGAACGAGGCCAGGCGGTTACACCAGGAAGCCGCGTGGGGGAGAGCCCACTAGCAAAACTCTAAGCTTGTCACAAGATGCAGCCAAATGTGAGCGGATTCTTTGAATACATTTTACAGTCATATTGTGCTATGATCATTGTTATTGTTCTGAGGTAAATCACTGGTGTGTCATGACAACACAAGAGGAAGAGAGTACAGCAAGTGATACTGGTCGAGTGGCTACTGTAGGGGTAGCCCAGCTTACTCGGTAAGTCGTGTACAATACAGGTATCGGTGGAGGTTTACTCATGTAAAGTTGTTGATGCGCTGATGTGATATGAAGGACTTTGTGAAAAAAATTGAGAAAACAAAAAGGGTCTGTGTAGTGGCCAAGTGCCTCTGAGGCGTAATTTGGTTTGAAAAGTACTGTTTTCAGTCTGTTAATCTACAAGGGAGGTAAGTCCACCTAAAAATTTCCCCTTTTAAATGGTTTTTAGACTTTTTATTCTTGTTGGCGTCTCTGTTCTAAAAAATTGCATCCAGTGTGCTATTGTGTTGAGCTGCAGCATGTCATGTGAGAACATTAAATGAAGCAGAGTAAATTGTCAGGGGCCGTGCAATCATTCCAAATCGTGGAAGGGGAGGGCACATCCTCAAAAGTTTGCCTCGGGCAGCAAAAAGTCTAGAACCTACCCTGCATACAACAGCCTACGGACATAAAACTGGTATGGTTGGGGAGTGCTGTGTTTGTGCTCATTTGTGCAGCAAAATTTTATCATTCAATCTTTTATAGTTTTTGAGATATTCCATTTTTTTTTATAAAGGTAAAAAATTCACTTAGCCTCCTACAACATTGCGAAGGCTGTGTGAACTGATCTTTATAAAAACTTGAATATCTCAAAAACTATAAAAAAAAAAAAAACTACGCAGAATGATAATGTTTGCAGCACTAATACCAGTTTCATGCCTGTAGGCTGTTGTATGGAAGCTGTGTGATGTTATTGTCTAGGAAAAAAATAAGTGTTATTTTCTTGAAAATGAAAGCAGCACAATCATATTTTTTTCAGCATAAATGGGCACAAACATAGCACTATCCAAACATGATGAACTTTTTATCTGTGCTGATGTGTGTGTGTGTGTGTGTGGGGGGGGGGGAGCTATATCTTCACAGAGGTACAAAGGCTGAACGAAAGAGGGTGCTTTAAATTTACTTTGTTACCACATTACTGGGTTGATTCACAAAGGTTACTTGTGTATGAGATAAACAAAGAAGGAGAGATAATTCATGTGATAAATAGATAAGGAAAGCTAAACCATGAGTTATGTCAAATAAGGAGAGCTAAACCATGAGTTAAGTTAGATAAGGAGAGCTAAACCATGAGTTATGTCAAATAAGGAGAGGTAAATCATGAGTTAAGTTAGATAAGGAGAGGTAAATCGTGAGTTAAGTCATTTAAGGAGAGATAAATTGTGAGTTAATAACTAAGGTGAGATAATTTAACAGAAAAGCTTTGTGAATCAGGCCCTACAGCCTTTGAAGCAGTGTTCTACTATATCTATTTGAATTACATCACTCATAAGGGCATAGGCATAATCAGGAGCTCGTAATCCAAATGTAGGTATTTCAGGTAAAAAAAAAAAAAAACAGATAAAAGCAGTAATAGTAATGGTAGTAATGCCAGCAGAGTACCATGCATTGTGCAGTTAGCGTTACCCGCAGTACATGGGTAATGCAAGTGTTGCTTTGGTAACACGTGTTAAACAAGTATGGTAACGTGTATTACCATAGAAATGCTTGTGTTACCCATGTACATTAAGTCAGACTAATTGCACAGCACGTGGTACGCTGTTGGCATTGGTAGTGGTAAAATTGCCGTGCACTGGCTGCAGAATTTGAACTTTGAATGAAGTCCTTTGGAGTAATGCAAAACTACATTTGAGGTGCATTTGCTTTGCTTTGTGTAATGTTTTTCCAAGTCCAAACTGTCCTATCATACTGCTTTTAAAATGTTTGAAGATTGTATGGAATTCAGTGGGTGGCGATGACCAATTGCAAATCAAACACAGTCGAATACCCATTGAAACACAAAGGAAATATGTATCAAATGCAAGATAAACACAAACATTCATGTACATGAGACCTTAGGCCTCGTTCACATCATTTAGCGCAGATGGCTGTGCGATCGGAACGCAACGCGTCCGATCGCACGCCATCTGCGCTACTATGCGCTGTACTGCAGATCCCATTCATTACAATGAATGGGATCTGCGCTGCGATTACCAAAAATGCGTGCAGCACGCGATAGCGCAATCGCGCTGCCACGCAGCGCATATGATGGGAACGGTAGAAGGGCTGTCTATGCTCTTCTACTGTTCTTGCACGTCGCACACTATACGCGCTGCCATAATGCGCACGGCAGCGTGTATAGTCTGAACAAGGCCTTAAACTTAATTCAACGTTTACTAGAAAATTGCTACAAACAGATTAGTACTGCACAATCTTGCAGCCAGCAATGAGTTTCCAAAATGGACCAAAACAAGCTGCACTTTTTTTTTCCAAGAGTTTGTACTCTGTTTTAGTATAGACTGCCCAAATATTTATAGTTAGTAACACAGATCAGATACTTATTTTCCACCGCTCCACTAATTGACTGGCCAGCACCTGCCTTAGACATTTTCCAATCTAAAAGTCTCTGTTCAAAATTGTGTGGAGCTTTCAATAATCTTAGCAATGGGTAGGGCTGAACAGAAGGGATTACATATTTCTCACCAAATGTGGAGTTTTACTTTCATTATTACTTTGGGCCCGATTTATTTGTTACAGTGTTATTTAGATGGTTTTAGCCAGGATCATATTAAAAGAAAAATAGCTGATGATAACCCACAATTAGTGATGGTCATGTCTTGGAGAACTCATGGAGAAACATGTGATCGGTTTGGTCAGGTGATAGATATGCAAGTCTCTGATTTGCTAGTCATGATCATGTGCTAAAGCAGGATGTGATCACAGCTAATCAGAGCTTTACAAATTTATCAGCTGATCAAACAAATCACATGCTTTTCCATGAGTTCTCCTAGACATGACCATCACTACCCACAATGTAAAAAATATATGTGCAGCTGGTGAGATTACATCCCTGGTGTGCCAGAGCTCGAAGTTAGATCACACTGGGGGTACCGTCAAGTAGGAAAAACACTGGACCTAACACGGAGTATGGCACACTTCAAGCAAGATGACAAGGTTCTTCAAGAAAGGCAATAAAAGACTTCAACAAGCTGTAAAACTATTTCAAGCAAATCTAGAGGAATGCCACTGCAATCTTAACTATGAAACTAGTGGAAGAAGAACCCTAAATACTTCAATCAAGATAAAGAAGACATTAAATGTTATTACAGAGCTGCAATGGTTTGGTCATTCCTCTGCAAGGCGTATCTGATCACTTCATGAATGGGTGATATTTTTTGGGGTGGGCCAGTAGCGTAACTACATTTCATGGGGGCCCCCAGCAAAACTTTAATGGGGCCTCTGCAATGTTCACACCCATTCTTTTTGCTTCCCCATGGTACCCTTCACGGTTTAGGGGCCCATCTTGCAAGGGTCATAAAACAAGTGTGGCCATCATGAGCTTCACTGGCATAACAATTATTTTGATGGAACAGCAAATGATACTGCTGAAGACCGCAGCATAGCTGTACACTTCCTGCCTTACAAGGGCCTATATCCTTTTAACTTTTCTCTTGTGTTTTTTCTCCAAGGAGATATTTTCAAGCCTTGCCAATAATATAACTTTGCTCCCACCATGCAGAAAATAAATAAGTTTGATATGCCTTTTTATACCTTCCTTCTTAGTACTTTCTCTATTGCTAAGTGCTGAGAAAATATTTTTGACAAGATGAAAAATGATCTCCTAGAAGAAAGAGTGTATTAGAACAGGGCTATTGTATCACAATGTCATATCTCCATTGTTGTTCCATGAAAAGATAATAAAATATTTCCAAAAATGTGAGACACGTTACTCACCCAGATACTGTACATACAGGCTGGGTGAGTGGCAGTGTAATATTTGCACTAGTTCCCATGGCTCTGTAGATGCACCACTGTATCAAGGTTACACCCTTGCCTAACCCTGGAAAATGCCTAACCCTGGAAATTGAGGAAAATGGAGCACCCAACCCCAGGACACCCGACCGTGGCTGGGCCCCTGTCCCCCCTGCCACTGGATGAGGGGATTCTCTCCTGCCCCTGCACAATGTATTGCACAATGCACAATGCATTGTAATAAGTCACCTGTCACGGTGGCTGCTCCGTCCATGCTCCATCTTGATCCGTGCCGCCTGCGTCTTCTCCAATACCTGGTGCAGGTTATTTACACATAACATGGGCTGCATGCAGGCAGCAGGCCTGAAGACAAAGCATGGACTGAGCAGCCACCAGGACAGGTGAGTTATTACAATGCAGCTAAGCATTATGCAAGCTAAGCATTATGCAGGGGTCCTGGGGAGCAGTCAGGGGAGACCACCGGGGACAGGGGGGCAACATCTGGCTTGGGGGCTGACTTTGCTGTGGAGAGGGCTAGCCTATGCCGTGGGGCCCCCATGCACCGACCCTGTCCTATCCCCATACTATCCTACAGTCTATCACTAACTTTCTCTAACTTTCTCTAACCATTACTTTTCCCAACCTTTCTAACCTGAGATACTTACTGGAATGGAGAGTTTCAATAACTGCACTGATACGGCTCTGCACCAAGCTGACCACTGGTGTGCACCATTTGAACAAAACTGAAAAATAAAATTAGCTAGAGTTTTACTTTAATTTCAGGCTTGTAGAAGGGAATAATTGAGAGATGGGTGTCTGTCTGGTGATCTTGAGGAAGGAAGTGGTGTCCTTCATGCTGCAGATTTCCATTTGCTTCTCTGCCAGGAGCATTTGCATGAGAAATAAGAAGGCAGTTCATACTCTGACCCCATGTTCTCTCTACAGTTCTGTCCCTGCAAGCTGACTAATATGCAAAGCCAGTGTTCCACAACTCAGACAATGGGGTCTCTTTACTTGGGGAACACAGGAGGCCAGCAGAAGGAATTAGAAAGACTTGTGGAAATCTTGTGCACCAGAGGAATTTAGGATCTGATGAAAAGGTCATTAGCTAAATACAATTTTAACTCAGTCATAGCCAAGACAAGTTGAAATAATAATGTATGTGTAGTATGCACCTTTGCATTCTGGGACTTATCAGCCCACTTTAAAGTTGACTTTCTGTCAGTTGCAGCAGGAGCCACCTTTCTGCAATGCTCACCTACCTCCCGTGTTCTCTGAGAGATGCTTCGAGGAAAAACAACAAATATTCGAGGAAGGTGAAAACAATGAGGAGCGTATGTGAAAATAATTACATCAGACTCTATCTTTAAAGTGTACCGGAGCCTAAGCTTGGGTACATACTCAGATGCTTATTTAAAGAGAATCTGTATTGTTAAAATCGCCCAAAAGTAAACATACCAGTGCGTTAGGGGACATCTCCTATTACCCTCTGTCACAATTTCGCCGCTCCCTGACGCATTAAAAGTGGTTAAAAACAGTTTTAAAAAGTTTGTTTATAAACAAACAAAATGGCCACCAAAACAGGAAGTAGGTTGATGTACAGCATGTCCACACATAGAAAATACATCCATACACAAGCAGGCTGTATACACCCTTCCTTTTTAATCTCAAGAGATCATTTGTGTGTTTCTTTCCCTCTGCAGCTATCTTCCACTAAAGTGTCAGGCTGTTTCTTCCTGTAGAGTGCAGACAGCTGTGCCTGTATGTAATTCCTCAGTATGTGAAAGCCCAGCCAGCTCAGAGGAGGATTTATCCAGCTTGTAAAAGATAATAGAGCAGAGAGAAGCTGCACTAATCTAAATAATACACAGGCAGTGTGCAGAGAGGGGCCTGGAGGCGGGAGATGCATCACAGAACCACAACACTGAAGAACTTGGCAGCCTTCCAGACACAGCCTGACAAGTCTGACAAGAGAGAGATAAGTTGATTTATTACAGAGACAGTGATAGTATAAAGTGCTGCAGTAAGCCAGAACACATTAGAATAGCTTTTGGAACTTGTAGGATGATAAAAAACAGGATGCAATTTTTGTTACGGAGTCTCTTTAAGAGAGGGAAGCATCAGGATCCTATTGTGGCTTCCCTCTCTATCTCTTGGTCCCCCGTTGCCGAGCGCACCTCCCCCCCCCCCCCGGACATTAACGACAATCACATCGGGGCCGTGTAGCTCCTCTTCCTAGTTCAATTGCGTGTGATAGCTGACTGAGGCTGCCTGCGTATGCGCAGTAGCACAGAGCATGCGCAGCTATTGCGCGCACTTAAACCCGGAAGGGGGGCGGCACTCAGCAACGGGAGATTTGCCACAAATGAGGGAAGCCTCATTAGGATTCTGAGGCTTCCCTCTCTAAATCGTTAGTAGCAGATTTTGAACCAAAACTTCGGCACGGGTTCACTTTAAAATTGCAAACATTTTTATTCAATATCAAACGGTTAAAAAACAGGATAGCAGCAGTGGAGTGGCCAATCCCTCTTGTGCGTACCCCACTGACATCTCAAATCATAACACATACTGCAAGCATCAGGTCATTGATATTGGCCTCAATTCACTAAGCTTATCTCCTGTCTTTAATAACGTTTCTAGAGTTATCACCATGGTGATGAGGCATGTAGTATTCAGGAAACATTTTACCTCAGGCAAACCTAAAGTTAAAGGGACCCCGGGCAGTGCCCGAATTTGTAACAGTAGCAACAGTGGCGTAGCAATGGGGATGCAGAGCTGGCGACTGCACCAGGGCCACTGGACTAGAGAGGCCCTGCTTCAACCACCTTATTAGCTCTTTATTGGTGCTAAGCTGGTAATGATCACCTCTATATGTGCTTTGATTAGTTGTAACCATTTATGAGGTGTTCTCTTCTCCAACCTACACCTCTCTGACTCTGGTTTTGGTGCTGCATATCACTTGTTATGTATAAAGCGCTTGAGAAGGCCCAATGTAACACTGTGGCCCAGAGCTCCTAAGCTACACTACTGAGTAGCAATGTTCCAAACATGGATTTGCAACACAGCTATGACAGCTGTATCCACCACACAACAAGTTCAGCCAAGTGGCAGGAAACAAATGCAGATATTAGTAAGATAAAATATCTTACTTATTATATCAGATATAAGTAGCATATGCAGAATAGCAGGGTAAGCTGGTCTCACCACATCCCTCAGGCTGATAGCTTTGTTAAGTTACAGCAGTGGAGACTGGCTGTAGCAAAGTTCAAGTACCCAGTCCCTGATCAACAGGCGACTGGAGATGTGCAACAGAGGTACATAGACCAATGGAAATTCATCCTCAAGCCAGGCATCCAGTAGAATCCAGTGAGGCAAAACACATGTAGCGGAAGGCACAGCACAGTGGAAAACATTAACTTCTCAGAGCCAGAGAAAGAGTATAAGATGCAGGTAATGTAATTTTAGTAATATTAAGAAAGCAGCCGCCATGACACATAAAAACAAAAGTTTTCTTTCTTAAAACAGAAAGAATTTGCGATAATTCAGGTTGGAGTGAAGCTTGAGATGTCTCCTAGTGCATCACTGCTGAATATATGCAAATTAACCATTGTTGCCCTTAGGAGCTAAACACACCTCCATTACCGCTGGAATGCAATGATGTGCCAGCTTGTTAATTTGTACAGAGCCATAATAATCCAACATTCATACAGACTGTTTGGGATTGTGTGATCCTCATCAGTGCATGGCATGGGTTAATTTGGCTCTATGGAGTAGGTCTTGCAACACCGAAAGGTACAGACTAACCAGCAAGCTCATGGTGAACCAGAACTCATTGGAGTGTGTAAGGGGTTACAATGGTCCTAGTAGTGGGTCTCTAATAATAGTGGGTCTCTTCCTAAGCCACAAATGAGTGGCAGTTGTAAAGGAGGCACGAGTCACTTGATAGTTCAAAGGATAGTAATTTATGAGCTGATTGTGCAGATATGTTAATTATTTACAATATTCATTTTTAAATTATAAAAACCAGGAAAATACACATAAAAGTGGGAATTCTGAATAATGTACTGCATGCTACTAGATGTCACTACAGTGCCTCTTTAAAACAGGAGTCAAACCAGGTATGTTAACGGCAACAGAGAAGCTTGTTGAATGAACCCCAATACTACAAGAAAAGGGCAAAGGGATCGCTGAAGCTCAGATTGTGTTTCAAGTGTCTTTTCAATATGTATTCAACTACTCATATTCCTGTGTCATACGATAACCCTAACACTGAGTAAATAAATCTGTTTTCAAACACAACTTAGAAAGGTCACAGTTTCAGGCAGTTTATTATCATAGTGCATGGGTATAAGTGTGACATGTGGTTGGAAACAGTGGTTTCTGCCGTTGGCTGAGGTGTGTAGTTTCTTTACAACATCCTAAGCACTGAATGGATGAAACTAGCTTGCCAGATTTCCTGATTGTCTTTTGACGTGGCACCATCAGCTCATCTGGACTGACAACACCCACTAGGCCAATCGGTGTGCAGAATAAATCTCCTGACTGAGTACTGCTGATAAATGATAACGCAGAGATACCTTGCACTATCGGATATATATAATGCAGTGTGTATGTGTGAATGATAGAGCCAATCCACGGATACCGACACTTGGAAAGAAAACATAACAAAACATAGGACAAAAGACCCATTGTATATGTGTGAACGTTAATATGGTATTTCATTCGAATCATTACTGTTCACGACATTAAGGGCTCATTTCCACTGGCAGTTGAACTGTGTGCTCAGCAAGCTGTGTGCTCAGCAGTGCGCAGTCACTAGGCAGCAGCAAGCAGTTGCCAGGCAGCAGTGCACAGTTACCAGGCAAGCAGTTACTCGCAATCAGTTTGAGAGGCATTTCATTGCTTATCAACTGCTCGTGGAAAAGGGGCCTTAATTAAAGGGTCAGTGCATATCTGACAATCAATATAGGCTTTCAAAATCCTTGGGGCTGATTGAGTAAGAACTGTGCAAAGTCGGAAAACCGGGAATAATGCCAGATCCTCTTTTGATCCTATTTTCTAAGTAAATTGCCTTTTAAATCTCTTCACAAGCACAGGTGCATTAAGCACCCCTGGGTGTTACTATCTGCGACACGAGTGTTTTAGATCAATGCAGATGGTTGGAGGACGTCCCCTAATCTAATGTCTTAATTATTTCTCATAAATATAATATTTTATACAGCACAATAAAGAGTTCATGGAGCCATTTACAACAGTCCCTGTTCTCAAGATAGCACTGACATAAATGAGGTGTGAACTCAATACTATTAGCCAGAGAGGTAAGAGTGCTAGCTAATGTATTTGCTGAGCTCAGAACACTGCTTCTGTTCCAGGGAGATAAGACTATGCTTAGCTGTAATGCTTCAGTGCTGGCCACGAACAGTTAAAATCTCAAAAGAGGGAGGTGGTGAGTCAGGTGATCTGTAGTCACAGGGAGAGACTAGCTGCTGTTCCCTCCCAGTCCCGTCCTTAGTACACTTCAGCCTACAGTGTCATTTCACCTTATGCATCCGAGCAACTTTCACCTCCCATTCATTCACCAATAACGTTATCACTACTTAACACAATTAATTGATCTATATCTTGTTTTTTCCGCCACCAATTAGGCTTTCTTTGGGTGGTCTATTTTTTCTAAATGCATTTTAATGGGAATATTAACCACTTAATGACAAGATGCCTCTTAATGGCTCCAGGACGTTTTTATAAGTCAGACAGTGCTGCTGCCACTGTGCGCATGCAAGTGCGCACGTGCATCCCTGAGCACGCGCATGTGAAAATAGTGAAACAAAAAACACACCAAAGAAAAAATACACCTTTATTTCCAAATACTATATTGTCACCATACTTTGTACTAGGGACATAATTAAAATCTTGTGATAGCCAGAACAAATAGGCAGATCAAATGTCTGGGTTCTATGTACAGTAGCAGTGTTTATATTTAAACTATAGGGGATGAAATTGGAGAAATAGTGTACTTTTTCATTTTTTCCTTTTTTTCCCTTTAAAATGCACAGAAAATAAAGTAATTTACTGAAAACAAATATCAACCCCAAAAATCCCAATTGGTGGTGAAAAAAACAAGATATAGATAATTTCATTGTGATTAGTAATGATTACGCTATTGGCAAATGAAAGGGATGAGCACTGAAGGGTGAAAATCGCTCTTGTCCATTAGGGTAAAAACACCTTTGGGGTGAAGTGGTTAAGAAAAATATGGAAAAAAAACATTATTTTTCAGTTTTCAGCCATTATAGCTTTAAAATAATACATGTTACCATAATTAAAACCCACGTATTTTATTTGCCTATTTGTCCCGGTTATTACACCATTTAAATTATGTCCCTATAACAATGTATGGCGTCAATATTTTATTTGGAAATAGAGGTTTATTTTTTCAATTTGCGTCCATCACTAATTACAAGCTTACAATTTAAAAAAAATTATAGTAATATACTCTCTTGACATGCATATTAAAAAAAAAGTTAAGACCCTTAGGTAACTATTTATGTTGTTGTTGTTTTTTTATTGTAATTTTTATTTATTTATTTAATAAAACATTTTATTTGGGGTTTTTTGGAGTGGGGAGGTTAACAGGTAGTTTTAAATGTAATTGATTGAGTATAATTTAAAAAAAAAAATGTCTGTAGATGTAGTTTTACTATTTGGCCACAAGATGGCCACAGTGATTTTTTGGTTTTTCATCCTGTAAGTGAGAGCTCTTGCTTACAGGAACTGAAGGGATGTAGTGAGACATAGAAAAATCGCGGCTTTTTAGAGAAGCCGTCGTTTTTTCTTACGGAGACATTGATCAATGAATGGGAATTGTATTCCCATTCATTGATCTCTAGGGCAGCGGAAGGCGGCAGGAGCGTGCGCTGGAGCCCGTGGCGCAGCAGCAGCAGCAGGGCAGGCTATCTGGACGGATATATCCCTCCAGATAGACCTAAGTGGTTAACTAATAATGAGATTGGAAGAGTTTGAACCGAAAATTGAACAGGAAAGCAAACACTATGCAAATACTACCATGTATGGGGCCTCCCTGCAAAAAATAAAAAGTTATAGCTCCCCCCACAAGGGACCAGGCAGGCATCCAGTAAACAAATGTCCCCGCCACCCCTTCCCACCATAGAGTAGCGCAGGGAGCGTTATATTTACCTGCTTCCAGTACCACAGATCTCCATGCATCACAGTGGCAGCACTTTCTGCTGCCCTTTTTCGAGATCCCGATCACATGACACGCATCGGTCATGTGATAGGGAGCTAGTAAATGGCAGAGAGTGTGCTGTGATGCATGGAGGAGACCTGCAGCACTGGAACAGGTAGCGAGTGTAATATTACCTGATTCTAGTGCTACGGGACTCCTCTGTGCATCACAGCACACTCTCTCTGCTGCCATTCACTGGCTCCCAATCACATGACGGATGTTATCGAGAGCTTGTAGTAGTGTAGAGAGAGAAAGTACTGCTGCTGTGATGCACAGAGATCCGCAGCACTGGAAGCAAATAAATATAACACTCCCTGCATGCAGATGGAGGGCTATTGTTACGTCCATGAACTGAACATAAAGCTTTACTTTATAGCTGGTGTGATTGGGAGTACCTAAGCAATACACGCAAACTGAACACAGTTATAGGAAGCTATTCCAATAATATTCCTGTTATCTTGTAAGTATTTATCTCTCCTGATCGAAGCCCCTTGAAAACACACCAGTGAGTGTCCATGCACTACATGTGAATTTTTTTTTTAACATTATAGTAAAATGTCTACTGTGTACTGTAACCATGACGTATGTGAAATTTAAATATGGATTGCCAGAGAACCACAGAAACATGGGAAAACAAAAGAGGCTGCATAATTATGTTACTTCCCTTTTCCTCAGAAATGTCGCATCCTTATCTGATTTCTACGCTTGTAGCTATGAGAACAGATGGGATCAATGCATTTTAGCTCTTGCAGTAAAAAAAAAATTGGTTAAAGAGGAGTGGTAACCTACTGCAACCAAACAGAGTTCATCCTTTACGGATGTGCCACCTGTAGCCAGAAAAAAAATCTCATCACAGGTCTTTGCATTTAAAGTGACACTGAAGCAAACCCCCTTCCCCCCCCCCCCCCAAACTTCTGATATTATGAATTGTATGTGTAGTACGGATAATTAATAGAACGTTAGTAGCAAAGAAAAGAGTCTCATATTTTTATTTTTAGTTATATAGCTGTTTTTCTATAACATTGTATAATTATCTAATATTTGCAGTTTACAAATTACACTGTATTTTAAATGATGAAACAGTAGAGTTTATAACCCTTTGAACTTCCTGGCAGAAAAACCTTAAATAAACAAGAAACAGCGAGAAACAGGTTGAGATAAGTGCTTCAGAAAATATCATTGCTCTCTGACTAAATTAGTCAGAGAGCTCAGAGAAGCTCTTTTGTATAGATAACAACTGAAGTTTCTTAACTCTTCCTGTACTGGAAACAATATGATCTGTGCTACTAATGTTTAATCAGCCTAGAAACTGCCATGCATAGTACTTGGAGTTTTCGTTGGCATGCTTACAGTGGGCCAAGAAATGTGTTCTGAAAATACATATACAATGCAAGATTATATGCTGCTATTTCAGGAACTATTAAAGAAGCACAAGGCACAAGCTGTACTTTATGAAACAGTAGTAATAACATTAATAGATCAATAAAGAGGCAGCCAGATAAACTAATAGAAAGACAGAGAGATGAACCACGTGATCTAGAACCCTTAATAACTAGAGATGTCACGAACATCAAATTTTGGGTTTGTGAATAACGAACGCGAACTTCTGCAAATGTTCGTGAACAGATGAATCTGGCGAACTGCCATAGACTTCAATGGGCAGGCAAATTTTCAAAACTACAAAGACTGTTTCTGGCCACAAAAGCGATGGAAAAGTTTTTTCAAGGGGTCTAACACCTGGACTGTGGCATGCCAGAGGGGGATCCATGCCAAAAGTCCCACCAAAAATTACGGAGTTGACACAGTCGTGTTTTAATAGCTAAAGGGCAGAAATCACATTGGATTCCTACAAATAATGCACTGAAGTGGTACTCTGTGCCTGCAACTTAATGTGGTCACAGCTCTGGGTGTCAGTGGGCTGAGGAGTGTCACACACACAGAAATGCAATATTACTATCAGAATACAGTGAAATAATAATGCATTGGAGTGGTTCTATGCCTGTAACTTAATGAGGCAACAGCAGTACTGTGCACACCAGGGGCGTAGCTAGAAATGACTGGGCCCCATACCCAAAAAAATTTATGGGCCCCCAACATGACAAATTCAGCAATTGTGAGGCCCCCAACAAGACAAATTCACTGCCTGAACTGGGGGGGGGGGGGGGGGCTCCTGACAGGCAGTGGCAGGAGCCCCCCAGTTCAGGCAGTGACATGAGCCCCCCAGTGTAAGTAGTGACAGGTGACCCCCAGTGTAAGTAGTGACAGGTAAACCCCAGTTCAGGTAGTGACAGGGACCCCCCAGTTCAGGTAGTGACAGGGACCCCAAGTGTATGTAGTGGCAGGAGCCCGCAGTTTAGGTAGTGAGTGACAGGGACCCCCAGTTAGGTAGTGATGGACCCCCAGGTTAGGTAGTAAGTGACAGGGACCCCCAGGTTAGGTAGTGAGTGACAGGGACCCCCAGGTTAGGTAGTGAGTGACAGGCGCCCCCCAGGTTAGGAAGTGACAGGAGCCCCCCCACGTTAGGTAGTGAGTGACAGGGACCCCCAGTTAGGTAGTGAGTGACAGGGACCCCCAGGTTAGGTTGTGAGCGACAGGGACCCCCAGTTAGGTAGTGAGTGACAGGGACCCCCAGTTAGGTAGTGAGTGACAGGGACCCCCAGTTAGGTAGTGAGTGACAGGGACCCCCAGGTTAGGTTGTGAGTGACAGGGACCCCCAGGTTAGGTTGTGAGCGACAGGGACCCCCCCAGGTTAGGTTGTGAGCGACAGGGACCCCCAGTTAGGTAGTGACTGACAGGGACCTCCAGGTTAGGCTGTGAGCAACAGGGACCCCCAGGTTAGGTTGTGAGTGACAGGCGCCCCCCCAGGTTAGGTTGTGAGTGACAGGGACCTCCAGGTTAGGTTGTGAGTGACAGGGACCCCCAGGTTAGGTTGTGAGTGACAGGGACCCCCAGGTTAGGTTGTGAGTGACAGGCGTCCCCCAGTTAAGTAGCGAGTGACAGGTGCCCCCCAGGTTAGGTTGTGAGTGACAGGGACTCCCAGGTTAGGTAGTGAGTGACAGGCGGCACCCCCCAGGTTAGGCCGCCCCTCCCCCTCCCCCCGGGCCCACTCCACAGCCCACTGACACCCATAACTGTGTGCACCAGGGGTGAAGCAATCGCTATAGCAACCATAGCGTTGCTATGGGGCCCCTACGTCGCAGGGGGCCCGCAGCAGGATGCCCCACTAGGTGCTGGAGGGTCGCAGCATGAGGGGAGAGCTTGGTGGCACGTCGGTGGGGAGGGGGGAAGGGCCCCCCCTCCCTCACCTCGGGCTCTCCCCCCTGCGCTCCCCTCCAGCATTGAACAAAGATTGTATGCAGGCGGTGGGGCAGCGGCAGCAGATACATACCTTCCGTGCGCTCCACCGATGCGTCTCTCTCTAGCTTCTGACGCGACTTCCGGTATAAACAGGAAGTCGCGTCAGAGGCTAGAGAGAGACGCATCGGTGGAGCGCACGGAAGGTATGTATCTGCCGCCGCTGCCCCGTCGCCTCCACCTGCATAAAATCTTTGTTCAATGCTGGAGGGGAGAGCCCGAGGTGAGGGAGGGGGCGCCCTTCCCCCCTCCCCACCGACGTGCCACCAAGCTCTCCCCTCATGCTGTGACCCACCAGCACCTAGCGGGGCATCCTGCTGCGGGCCCCCTGCGACGTAGGGGCCCCATAGCAACGCTATGGTTGCTATAGCAATTGCTTCGCCCCTGGTGCACACAGTTATGGGTGTCAGTGGGCTGTGGAGTGTAACATACAAAAAAACAAACAAACACAGCAGACCAATGTACTAGCCCTCAAAAGGGATATTTGAGGTGTTTTAGCAAGTAGTCAGTGAGGAACAAGAACACAGGCCTAGATAATGCTTTCCTTACCTATCTGCAGCAAATCCGACCCTGCTCTCACTATCACTGCAGCCAGAGAATGAATCCAATATGGCCACCGCAACTGCTTTTGAATAGGGGGGTGGGATGTCCAGGAGGGGGTGCTAGCTGATTGGCTTCCATGTGTCTGCTGACTGTGAAGTAAGGGGTTAAAGTTAAGCTCAATGATGGTGTATAGGGGCCGTTCGAACACGCCAAATGTTTTGCTGCTCGCTGCGAATGCGAACAGCGGAAGTTTACAGAATACTGTTCGCTGGCGAACAGTTCGGGCCATCTCTATTAATAACGCAAGTTACACATTCCACTAGAAGTTCAAGCCAAACATTTTACACAGACTATATATTTGAAGCTAAAACTGGCTGTAATTTACAAGTTCCTTCATACTTTCTAGATATTAAAAGTTTTTGTTACAGTAGCTGTTCAGTAACAGCTTTACTGTAACAATACATGAAATCTACTATACCAAAACCGCTACACAAAACCGCAAAACGCTAGCTGAAACGCTGCAGAAAAATAAGAAAAAGCGTTTCAAAATCTGCTAGCATTTTGCGGATCTGCTAGCGGTTTTTGGTGTGCACTAGGCCTGAGAGGGGATTAAGTTAGATTACAGCAGCGGGGATGCGGCGGTTTAGGTAGGGCTAACATGTTAAACACATTTTTTAAATAAAAAGATGATTTTCTGGAGACTTCAGTCTCTCTTTAACATTTTAAATTGCAGCTACAGTATATGAGGCCTGGAAAATTGGGCAATTTCCTGCATAAAACATGTTTCTTTTTTTTTTTTTTGCATCCACTTTAGAGGCCTGAAAAAATGAACAATAACCTGCCTACATTTTTTTTCTTTGCAGCCACACTGGAGGCCTGAAAAGTTTTGCAATTACCTGCCTAAAACATTTTTTGCAGCCACTTTGGGGGCCTTAAACATTGGGAAATTACTGTACTTGTCCAATTGTGAGAAATAATGACTTTTCCCAACTGCCAAGCAAGCAATATCTTCCTCTGTGTATAGAACTCTCAGTAAACAAACATTCTGCACAGATCACTTGCCAGTACTAAAGATGCCATCACCAGTTAAGCTCAATGATGGTGTATAGGGGCCGTTCGAACACGCCAAATGTTTTGCTGCTCGCTGCGAATGCGAACAGCGGAAGTTTACAGAATACTGTTCGCTGGCGAACAGTTCGGGCCATCTCTATTAATAACGCAAGTTACACATTCCACTAGAAGTTCAAGCCAAACATTTTACACAGACTATATATTTGAAGCTAAAACTGGCTGTAATTTACAAGTTCCTTCATACTTTCTAGATATTAAAAGTTGTAAAATTCATATTCTAACTGTTCTCGGCATTATTGCAGGAATCCCGGTAAACAAGACCAGGTTTCGGGCAGAGAGGTTATGCTACATTCAACTGAAGTCAGAGGGTTACATACGCTTAAAGCAGTGTTCCCCAACCTGTCCTTAAGGCCCACCAACAGTGCATGTTTTGCAGAGAACCACAGAGGTAGTTAATCAGCTCTGCTGAGACATAAATTACCTCACCTGTGCATGTTGCGGTTTTCTGAAAAACATGTACTGTTGGTGGGCCTTGAGGACAGGGTTGGGGAACTGTGGTTTAAAGGATATTCGAGCCCCAAAAACTGAATAAATACAGGCCTTACATACTATCTTTAATATCTCCAGGCCAGGACAGCTGGCTCAGTTGCCCTATGATGCTCTGTTTCACCGCAATCTATCCCCATGTAAGCAGCAACTACAAGTAGTCGGCGACCTTTGAACCAAGTCTTCCTTGGCCCGCATGAGGAGTTTATTCTGTAATGCCGCTCTGTACTGTACATGCCCCAATCACAAAGATGACGGGAGCATGGCCAGAGCGGCATCGCAGAACAAACTGTGCAGGCACAGGCAAAATAAGATCTGGTTCAAAGGTCGCCGACTACTTGTGTTTGCGGCTTATACCGACACAGATTGCAAGGAGGGGAAGCATTGCAGGGGGCAATGGAGGCAGTGGTCCTGGTCTAGATACATCAAGAATAGTATGTAGTGATGGTTGAACATCTCAATTTTGTGTTTTTGCATTTGCAAAATATACCACAAAAGTTTGTGAACCAACTGTTTGTTGCTAGCCCCATTGACTTTAATGGCAGGCCAACGTCAAAAACCTTCAGGTCAACTCTGCACCCACAATTTCTTTTAAAAAGGTTTACAAAGTGTACAAAAAACACATCGTGTCATGGCGGAGGGGTATCAAGGGCAAAATGTTCCTCCAAAATTACACTATCCAGTGGCTGGATAGTATAATGGTTGAGGGCACTGCCTCTGACATAGGATACTTTAGTTCAAATTCCAGCTCTTCCTATTCAGTAAGGAGTTCTTTGGAAAGACTCCCTAACACTGCTACTGCCTATTGAGCGAACCCTAATGGCTGCCTCTCAAGCACCAACAGGAGAAAAACCCTATACAAATCTAGGAATTTTTATTATTATATTTTACACAAAGGCTTTTTTATTTTTACATTTGCAAAGGATCATATATACTTTCTAGATTTTTCAAATTGTGGTCTTTAGAATGGCCGTTATGTTTACCTGCCTAAAAATTGTTATGTGCAGCCATTGTCTTAGATGCTTTAAAATGACTCTGAGACTCTGAAGTCTCCTGAAAAGCATCTTTTTATTTAAAAAATGTGTTTAACATGTTAGCCCTACCTAAGCCGCCGCATCCCCGCCGCTGTAATCTAACTAAATCCCCCCTAACTCCCTCCTCCCTCTCCCCCGCAAAATCCACGACTTTCTTGGTCGTGGATTTTGCTGCTGTTGGAGGCAGAGCCATGAGCCGCAGCTCTACCTCTACACACGTCTGTCAGCCGCGTATCTTCGCCTCTCCCCGCCCCTCTCAGTGAAGGAAGACTGAGAGGGGCGGGGGAGAGGCAGCGATCCGCGCTGACAGACGCGCTGAGAGGCAGAGCTGTGGCTCATAGCTCTGCCTCTCACGGAAACAGTGCCTGGATTGCCATCCGGGGAGTTAGGCCTAGTGCACACCGGAGCGTTTCCGCTGCTGTTTGCGATCTGCTTGCGGGTGCGGATCCGCTAGGGTAATGTATTTCAATGGGCTGGTGCACACCAGAGCGGGAGGCGTTTTGCAGAAACGCATACTCCCAGGCTGCTGCAGATTTTGGATTGCGGATGCGTTTCTGCCTGAATGTTAAGTATAGGAAAAACGCAAACCGCTTTGAAAAACGGCACTTCAGAGCGGTTTGCCAGGCGTTTTTGTTACAGTAGCTGTTCAGTAACAGCTTTACTGTAACAATACATGAAATCTACTATACCAAAACCGCTACACAAAACCGCAAAACGCTAGCTGAAACGCTGCAGAAAAATAAGAAAAAGCGTTTCAAAATCTGCTAGCATTTTGCGGATCTGCTAGCGGTTTTTGGTGTGCACTAGGCCTGAGAGGGGATTAAGTTAGATTACAGCAGCGGGGATGCGGCGGTTTAGGTAGGGCTAACATGTTAAACACATTTTTTAAATAAAAAGATGATTTTCTGGAGACTTCAGTCTCTCTTTAACATTTTAAATTGCAGCTACAGTATATGAGGCCTGGAAAATTGGGCAATTTCCTGCATAAAACATGTTTCTTTTTTTTTTTTGCATCCACTTTAGAGGCCTGAAAAAATGAACAATAACCTGCCTACATTTTTTTTCTTTGCAGCCACACTGGAGGCCTGAAAAGTTTTGCAATTACCTGCCTAAAACATTTTTTGCAGCCACTTTGGGGGCCTTAAACATTGGGAAATTACTGTACTTGTCCAATTGTGAGAAATAATGACTTTTCCCAACTGCCAAGCAAGCAATATCTTCCTCTGTGTATAGAACTCTCAGTAAACAAACATTCTGCACAGATCACTTGCCAGTACTAAAGATGCCATCACCAGTATTACATTTCAGAATGTAAATAAGAGTGTGGAAAGATTTTACAATGGGCAAACACTGAGTAAATACTCTATAAACAAATAGGGTAAAAAACAATCAATTGTATTCATTATGTCATTTTCACTACAGTTCCTCTTTAAAGTATGCTATGTGCAATTGCCTCTGAAGCTACGTAAACATTGAATGGAAAATCTTCTCGATGAGAAGAAAAACTGTGAGTTTCAAAGTCAGCCTGCAGACTCCTGGAATGTTCTTCCTGTACAACATCCAATCCTGAGAACAGGAGATAGGCTGATGCTAGTCACCTTAAAACACAACCTGACTACAATCTTCCTCTAGTGGTGCCCAGCAATGACTGTCACATAATATGCAAAGTGCATATTGTAAATAAGCACCAGGGCACTACAGGCCATCATCTGGGAAACACGTGTCTCCTCATTGAAGGTTAGGATTCCTGTTGACTATTTTTCCTGTTTGCAGAGACAAGTGTATATGTGTACATTTCCAATGTCCTCCTGTACACTTGAAGCTTTTTACAGTGATTCAGATTTAAAGAGGAACTGCAGTAAAAAAACATAATGAATAAAATTGCTTATTTTTCACAATATTAATTTAAAGATTATTTAGTCAGTGTTTGTCCACTGTAAGATCTTTCCTCTCCCTGATTTACATCCTGAAATGTATCACTGGTGGCGACATCTAGTTGTGCCTGGCGGGACAGATAAAAATGGGGAAATAGAAATGTCGCCACATAGACTTACATTATATAACGCTATTTAGCGTTATACGTGTTAAAAAAATGGCGCATGCAGGGTGCCTTACACTTATAACACTAAATAGTGTTATAAGTGTTAAAAATGCAAGGGGGGGGGGGCTAGTGTTAGGCAGCAGGGGTCGGGGGGGGGGGGGGAGGCAGCGGGGTGGAGGAAGTAGGATTAGGTGGAGGGAGGATGTGTGCATAGCCATGCATTACATTGTCCCGGCCGGCGATCGCTCCTTAATTCTTCAGTTAGTTTGCTGTAGTCCTGCACCAGCCAATCACCATGTAGCTTCAGTCCCTGCATGGTGATTGGCTGGCTGCAGGACTCTTGCAAACTAATTAGGAAGTGAAGGAGCGATGACATCGCCGGCTGGGACAAGGTAATGTATGGCTATGCACACATCCTCCCTCCACCTAATCCTACTCCCTCCACCTGGCTACCTAACACAAGTGTCATGCTGTCTCCCCCCCCCCGACCCCCGCTGCCTAAGACTAGCCCCCCTGCATGTTTTAATGGCGCATCTTTTTGACGATAAATGTATCATAAACGGTTATTTACTATTTGTTTATTATTTTTAATGTAAATACATTTAATACATTACAACGGTAAATAGCGTTTTATGATACATTTATCGGTGGAACGGTGCTCCATTTTTCACCTTGCGCCATTTTTAACTGTACCCCTGCCAGGTGACCTGTGCAGTTTCTGAGAGTTCTATGCACAGAGGGAGATACTGCTTGCTTGGCAGTTGGAAAAAGCTGTTATTTCCCACAATGCAATGAGGTTCCTAGACAGAAAACTGTCAGGACCTTGGTCATGAATCACACAGTGGGAGGGGTTTCACCACAATATTAATCCTTGGTTAAAGTTCCTTTTTAAAAAGTATACCCTATATGGTGATGCCTTGAATAACGTTGACTAAAATGAACATGATTATTAATACTGGGTTAAGCATTAGCAGTTTTGCCCAAATAGGAAGAAGACATACCACAAGAGCTGACTGCAGAAGCGACTTAAAGGGAAATTTCACACAGGGCAACTCTGGCAACTTTGTAGGCCAAATAGCTATCACAGCATCCCATCGCAAGGGTCATTGATTGCGTCCTAGAAGGACCACCTTTGAGCATCAAGAGGGGAAATATATGTGACAGGACATAGTCACAAGGGACTGTGAACAGAGCTATACAATTAATTTAACATAAATATGTGCAATATTTTGTCACATGCTATAGACACCGTTTTAAAGTGCCACACTTGTGTTACACATACAGTATGCATCACTGGTCTTCATGATACAGTGTCACACCTACTTGTAAGGAAAAAAATCATACAATTTAACCACTTGAGGGCCGCGGTGTTAAACCCCCTAAAGACCAGGCCGATTTTTATTAAAAGGGCCACTGCAGCTTTAAGGCCTAGCTGCAGGGTCGCACATGTCAGCACACAAGTGATTCCCCCCCCCCCCCCCTTTTCTCCCCACCAACAGAGCTTTCTGTTTTTGGGTTCTGATTGCTGCCCCAATTTTTTACAAATATCTATCTTCACAGCGCTGTACAGCTTAATTCGCCTTCTAACAGTCTCCGAGCGGCGATCGCGGCTGGGAGACCAAAGGCGGAGCAGAGCTCCACCTTCCAAGTGGAGATGCACGCGCATCGGTGCGCGCGCTCTCCTGCTAGCCCCATAGAAGGCCGTTCATGCCAATCAGCGTGGAGTAGTCCTGGGGCTGCTGCCGCGTTCACGCCAATTGGCATGGAGCGGTCGGCAAGAAGTTAAAAAAGGGGGAAAAAAATACCAAAAATAAATAATTTACTAACCAATGAATATGAAATGCAAATACAGTATAAATGACATGCAGGTATTACCAACAAAATGCAGCTATTACCAAAGCAGACAAGTAGAGAATATCAACAATAGGCAAATATTACAAATGATATACAGATTTTATACACAATAGGACGACAAGACCAACAACAAGCAGATAATACCAATCACAAGGAAATAGAAGCACATAAGTATAGCTAGTTTTTAATTACAGTCAGTTAGTGATAGGACATTTTTAGTGATGGGCAGATAGTGATGAGTAGATTCTATTGATAGGCAGATAGTTACAGGCCAATAGGGGTAGACAATAAGGATTCTTAGGTGATGCTAATTTGGTTGCAATTTGTATGTAGATTAAAAATGGATCAATTAAAATCAACTAATTCTTCTCAGGTAGCACGATCCAATGCTGTCTCCCCTGGAGAAGTAGCCGCTATAATATGTTTACACTGGCCTGCCTGCACAGGAACACTAGCAGCTCTCCACTTGAGCTCTGACGGAAATAGCAGAGAGCAGAGAGGAATTTCTGAGTTCAGGTTTGCTTTAAGTAAGAGGACAGGATACATTTCTATCACCTGGTTGCTAATGGAATTTGGTGGTGGCACATTTTAGTCACAAGAAGCGAATACAGATCCTAAACATATCTATTTTTTTAAATGTACTCTATGTGAGACTGAGGCCTACACTATTCCATATTATGGATGTGGACAGTGGGTCCAATTCTATAAGGGCTCATTCACACTGAGTGAGTTGCAGTGAGTTTTGTCTTACTGCACATAGTGCGCATTTTACAAGGGAACATTGTAAACAGCGAGCTGCTGTGCAGAGCATTTCAACTTTTCAGGACTTAAAATTCATGGAAATGCATAGAAACGCATGGAAACTCACAAACCCATTCACACCCATTCATTAGTTTTTAGTCATGCATTTTAACTCACTGACTAGTGTGAATGAACCCTAACTGCCACTTGCTTGCAGCAGCTAGCTGAATTTGAACTACATTTCCCACAATCACTTTTTGTTCCTTAGCAGTCATGAGGCAACCCTTTGGTTTGGCTATGTAAATTAGCAATGAGTCATGTGATCAGAGCCATTGCAGATAAAAATATCTTTTTTTTAAGCAAACCAAAACAGTAGGTTAATTTTGCAACATTAAAAATCTCAACATATTAATAATAATAAAAATGTCTGTTTCTCACAAAAAAAATTTATGTAAACTGGCAAATGACAAAACTTCCATATTTTGCAAGAGCATCTTGGTTTTGTGGTCGTGCAATGTAATAGAGAAAGCAAGGGAATTCCAGAAGAATGCCTACTTTAGCTTTATTGACTATTCAAAAGCTTTTGACTGTGTATATCATGATAGACTGTGGAAGATGCACATGGAAATGCGGATTCCAGGCCATCTCATTTGCCTTTTGAGGAATCTATATGCCAACCAAGATGCAACAGTTAGAACTGAGTATGGAATAACTGAATGGTTCCGAATTGGCAAAGAAGTGCGACAAGGCTGCATATTGTCTCCTTATTTATTTAACTTATTTGCTGAATATGTAATGTGGAAAGCTGGTTTGAATGAGTTAACCCTCCTGGCGGTATGAAAAATTCCACCAGGAGGCAGCACAGCAGTTTTTTTTTTTTTTTTTTTAAATCATGTAGCGAGCCCAGGGCTTGCTACATGATAGCCGCTGCTCAGCAGCATCCCCCCGCCCTCTTCGATCGCCTTCGGCGATCTCCGATCAGGAAATCCCGTTCAAGGAACGGGATTTCCTGGAGGGCTTCCCCCGTCGCCATGGCGACGGGGCGGGATGACGTCACCGACGTCAGCGACGTCGTGACATCATTGGGAGCCCCGATCCACCCCTCGGCGCTGCCTGGCACTGATTGGCCAGGCAGCGCACGGGGTCTGGGGGGGGGGCCCGCGCGCCGCAACGTATAGTGGCGATCGGGCGCGGGGCGGCGGCGATCAGTGTGCTGACGCAGCTAGCAAAGTGCTAGCTGCGTCCAGCAAAAAAAAAAATAAGAAAATCGGCCCAGCAGGGCCGGAGAAAAACTCCTGCACGACTTACCCCGAACTACGTTCGGGGTTACCGCCAGGAAGGTTACGAGAAGACATGTGCTGGAATTAAAATATTTGGTAGGAATAAATATTAACAATCTGAGATATGCCGATTATTTCACTCTGATTGCTGAAACTGAGGAAGAATTGAAGAGCCCAATAATGAATGTCAAACAAGAAAGTGCCTAAACTGGTCTACTGCTTAACATCAAGAAAACTAAAGCCATTTCATCTGCTCCAATGAACAATCTACAAATACAGTATTTGGAGAAAAAGTAGAAGTTGTAACAGTTTTCATCTTCCTGGGATCAGATATCTGAACATGGTGACTGCAGCCATGAGATTAAGGGCCATATGCAATTCTCTTTTTCACCTGAGTTTTCTCCTAGGAGATAATTTTTCATTTTTTATTTTAAATAATTTTCCAGTACTTTTCAACTAAAAAAGTACCAAAACATTGGGGGAAAAGTACTAACAAAATTATTTTGAGCATTTTCTTGCCTTCTGATGGCTTAAAATGCATTTTATTGACAAGTTTAACAATATCACCTACGAGAAAATTCAGGTAAAAAAGTGAATTGCATATGGCCCTAAGAGACGCTTGTTACTTGGGAGGAAAGCTATGGCAAATTTGGACAGATATTAAAGGATAGAGATGTCACCTTACTAAAGGATAGAGATGTAATCTTACAACAAAGATCAGGATAGTTAAAGCTATGGTTTTCCTAGAAATAACATATAGCTGTGAAAGTTGGATGCTTTTGAATTGTGGGTTTTAAGAAAGGTACTGAGAGTTCACTGGACAGACCGGAGTATTCACAAGAAGGGTTGATACTGCTATTAAAACGTAAAAACTTTGGACACATTAGGCCCAATCCAAAAACTTTCTCTTAAGTTTTCTCCTAGGAGATAATTTTTAATATTCTGTTTAAAATAACTTTTACACTACGCAAACGAAAAGTACAAAAAAGTAGGTGAAAAGGTACTATCAATATTATTCAAAAGCACTTTCCAAATCACAATTGCTCAGTCCAACTGCTTAAATTGCGTGCAAACAAGTAGGCAGGCTGGCTGGCATCCTAATATAGAGCTTTCCATGTAGTGCTTTTCTGAAGAATAAAATTGTAACGATAAGTGTCAGCGAAACAGAGTTCTGATTATGAGGTGATCTGCAGAATCACCTATAATGCAGATATATACCTGATTATATGGTGATCTGCAGAATCACCAATAATGCAAGTATACCATGCAATCTGATGTAGACTAACAGGAAGTATCGTGCTTGGTGCAACAGTAGTACTGATAGATTTAGCGATACCTCACCAGAGGAACTGGTGGGCACTAACAGTACAGAGCCCCTCACCAGAGTCAGGGCCCTCTGGTGAGAGTAGAGTGGTCAGACGGATCGGGTTCGGCAACAGACAGGCAGATACAGTACAGAATCGGAAAGCAGAGGCAGAACAGTGAACAGGCAAAGTCGGCAACTAGATCAGATGGGCAAAAGTACAGTAGCGTAGAGCAAGGGATAGTCAGGAGTAAGCCAGAGTCATACACAGAAAATACATATAATATAACACTATCCTAATCTGGCTTTGATGAACAGAGGCGCCAGCAGAATAAAAACAATAATTAAAAGTTTTAAGTTTTATAATGTGCTCTCAGGTAGCACATATAGCGCCTCACAGAGGCGCTATATGTGCTACCTGAGAGCTACTGTTTTGTCCCGTTTTATTGCCTGATGAAGCGGGCTTGGTCCTGCGAAATGCGTTGCATCTGTTGGGGTACTAATAAAGTGTTTATTTATGTCAGACAAGTAGTCTAGTCTGCTTTCGGAGGTAAGTCCACCACTGTCTCCGCAGCATATTTTAAAACTTTTAATTATTGTTTTTATTCTGCTGGCGCCTCTATTCATCAAAGTCATTATAGTGTCCACCCTTGGTGGAAGGGGGACCCACACCTACCTTTCTTCTATCTACGGAGAGCGACTTCTTAACCCTGAGTGAGGACATGTCTAATCTCCTCATCTGCATTCACAGTGGTTGCCTCAACGGTAACCCTTGTTTGTGAGTATAACCTTCTCACATTACATTATTCACTATTGTCCTGAGCATACTACACCATATTGGGCTCTCGGTGTCTTTTTCTAATATCCTAATCTGGGTGTGAAGTCCTTGGTTTCGACACCTGGGATCTAGTCTAAGGTCTGAGCGCTAACACAACAGTATTCATGACAGCAGACAGCGAGCTACTGAGAGCTCTCTGCCTTTATGCTGGCAGGGGACTCCAGGCACGCCCCCACAAGCCAGACCAATCAGGAGCGCTCCTGGTGACATCAGCCGACCCGTAGGTCAGCTGATGCGTCTTCGAGACGTGTAAAGGTCTCGCCGCTGGCCGCGCGCGCGCATAGCTCTGACGTAGGGATGGTCGGAAATGCCAATTTCCAATTCCGTGGTAAATCCGCATTCCGCCACTGCCAAATACCGATTCCGCTTTCCGCTAGAAATTTCCGCATTCCAATGCGGAATTTCCGCCGGAAATCGCGGAAACTCCGCCCGACTTTAACATCGATTTTCTCAAAAACTATAAGGTCTTTTCGAAAACTTTTTTTTGCATCTTGTTCAGAAGATTCGGTTTAATAAACCTTGAAAATCTGGTGTTTATAGGACTTACGGGGGCTTTGCTATTAACCGCTAAAGTCGGCGGATTTTTACTGTAATGTAGATGCAGAAAATAGGCAGATGCAGATTTTCTGCATTTTACATTACAGTAAAAATCCGCCGACTTTAGTGGTTAATAGCAAAGCCCCTGTAAGTCCTAGAAACACCAAAGTCACGGTTTATTAAACAGAATCCTCTGAACAAGATGCAAAAAAAAGTTTTCAAAAAGACCTTATAGTTTTGTAGAAAATCGATTTAAAGTCGGGCGGAAATTCCGCGATTTCCGGCGGAAATCCGCCTAACGCACTTTCATTACCGATTTCCGCATTCCGATACGGAAATGCAATTCCACGGAATCCGATGAGCATCCCTCCTCTGACGCTATGCGCCGGCGACAGGCCAGTGCACGCCGGACCGAGCTGAGCGGCGGGGATGGCAGCGGTCGTATCCCCGCCGCTCGTTACAAAAATAAATGCAATCCCCTATAAGGAGATGCCAGATCTGTCAGTCAGATTTTTACTGCCTACTGTAGCGACAACAATGTAGAGAAAAGTAATTGATGGAGAATTTTACTCTTTTTAGAATTTTTCATGACAGTGGTTCTTTAATGGGTTAAGTTTTTATACAAATCATTTTTAATGTTTAACTTTAGATAGGCTTTAACCAGTTGACACCTAGACCTTATTTTCCCCTTTATTGATTGGAGCAGTGTTTCTGAGCACTATCATAACATGAACCTTTTATTAATGATTGCATTGGTCAAACACGCCTTACCGTGGGTTACATAATTTCAGGTATCCCTTGACACATATATATTTGTTAGGAGTACGCCATAATTGTGTGAAAGTGTTTTTTCCTGACTTTCCTAACTAATTAACTATTAGTGTAATTCAGGTTTCTTTAAACATAATTTATTATTTTTCAATGTCAAAATTTTCTAATAATGAATTGACTACTACAGTATCTACTAAGTATCCCCTGCACCTTACTAAAGCATTATATTTTTTATTGTATCACAGTATAAATGCACAACGTTTCGGCACCTAGGCCTTTGTCAAGTGCTCTTGACAAAGGCCTGCGTGACAAAATGTTGTGCATTTACACTGTGATACACTAAAAAATTGCTTTTTTTTTAAAGCCTTTAAATCCGGGTCGAGACCCGGACATTCTTGATTTCACATATGTTCCCTTGCACCGTCTCTGGCCCCCAGGTTCCGAGTGGTTGACTCCCTAGTATCTTTGACTTATGCAGTGGCTGAGCAACTGGAAAATCTCACCAAATGGACCTTACTAAAGCACCCCCTGGGTACAAGTACCATGAGTTGAGAACCTAGGCTCTATCCAGAGGCTTCACACTAATAAGGTAAGTATTTAACTTTTATATGTTTTTTTTTTTTTTTTACAATTCAGTAGTGCTTTAAAATGCAACCCCAACAAATTGAAAATAAAAATCTAAGGCCCTTATTCAATCCACTTTTTGGGCCTGATCCAGTTCACATTTTCTCCTAGGTTTTCTCCTAGGAGATCATTTTCCATCTCCTGTTTAAAATAACTTTTGCACTCTGCAATTCAAACAGTATCGTAGTGTAAGTAGGTGAAAGTAGGTAAAAAAGTACTGTCAAAATTATTCAGAGTTTTTTCTTGCTTTCTGGTGACTCAAAGGGCATTATTTATTTATAATTTAAAAATATCACCTAGGAGAAAACTGGGGAGAAAATATGAATCGGATAAGGCCCCTTTTCTCCTAAGTTTTTTCCTATTTGCACACCTTTTCAATAAAATGGCCCATATGTAGTAATATTTTAACAAATTGTCAATGAAATGCCTTTTAAATCAGCAAGCAAGAAAATACTCCAAATAATTGTGACCGTACCTTTTCACCTTCTATTTGGTGCTTTTCAATTGTGAAGTGCTGTGAAGTTTAGGAGATCATTTTTAATCTTCTGTTTATAATACATATTATGCAATCATGACATCATTTGCCAATTGATATAGCCCAAGACAATTCCCCACTGACAGTTGTACAGAGCCTGTTGTCCAGATATCCTAGAAGCTGAGTGTTTGTCTCTCTCTTTTTTTTAATCTGGATCTAGATTTACATATTTAGAATTCTTGCAAACAGCTGCGGAAAGCAGGGAGTTGTTTGCAACTGGCTATTAACTCTTCTAAGCCGGGCCTGACCCATAAACACACAGAATTGCAAAAAGATTAAACTGTCTGGTGTCCAGTCCAGCAGGTATCTTATAAAGGAGATAAATGACTTAAGCAGTGCCAAGGGTTTTAGGAAAATAACAGGAACTCTTGTGTTAAATAAAAGATATTTCCACAAAGAGAGACAATAGCAATGCAGCGCTCATGTCTAATGTGAGCCCAGAAGGTAAAATTACTTCATTGCTGAGAAAAAGGCAGTTCCTCCAGTTTAGCTCTATAGACTGCAAGGATTAATGGCAAAGCTGGTATTCGCTTGCTTATACTGTATGTAAATGTATAAGAATGTGTTAGTGAAGTAGTTATTGCACAGGCTTCCTAACAGACTGTGAAATCAGATGTATCCAAAATTGCTATCAATCAATGGATTAGTAAGGTGAAATTTTAAACAAAATTGAAGTCTCACTTAAAAGCAAACCTGAAACGAAAATAAACTGATGAGAAAATAAATTGTACTGTATGTGTAGTACAGCTAAGAAATAGAACATAGGTAGCAAAGAAAAGAGTCTCATGTTGCTTTCCAGTTCTGGAAGAGTTAAAAAAAAAACTTCAATAACAACAACAAAACATTTGTAAAGTGCTTTTCTCCGGTGGACCCAAAGCTTGTCTCAGATCAGTACATAGTGATGTGTACAGGGGGAAAAGTTATGTGATCATAATTACCAGACTAAACTGGTGGCTTCTCAGTTTTGATTTAAATGTGTCCACAGGGTTGAAGCTGTCTTTATTAAGTTTGGCAAGGCATTGCACAGGGTAGGGGCAGTATGACAGAAAGCACTGGCTCCATAGGTATTTAGTTGAACTCTGGGGATTGTCAACTAATTGGATCCTTTTGATGTGAGGTTGTGGGAGGTGTGACGCAGTTGCAACAAATGTTTCAGATATCCAGGGCCTAGGTCATGTAGGGATTGGAATGTCAGCATGCCAGTTATGAAAAAGGATTCTCCAGGATTGGTGTTATGTGGCAATGGCGGGGTTGGCTTGTTTGCACCATTCTGTACTAGCTGCAGACAGTGTAGGTTTTATTTGGAAGGCCTGCATAGAGGGCAATGCAATAGTCCAGCCATGACATGATGAAGGCATGGACTAGGGTTGAAAGATCCTCTGAAGGAATGAGGTGCTTAATTTTTGCAATATTCCTTAGGTGAAAGAAGGAATGTTTCACAACAGCTGAAATTTGATTCCTAAAGTTTAATTCCCCATCAATCAGTAAACCCAGGCTGCTCACAGTGTTGGAGCTAGTAAGATATGTTTATTGTATACTACCCTACCTTTTGTTTCCCTGTATTCCTTTAGATTGAAAGCTTGCAAGGGAAGGGCCCTCTCCTCCTTTTGTGTCTTGGAATTCATTAAACATTTTATTCATAATGTTACTTTTGTCACTGTAACTACCAATTCTGTATTCTGTATCGATTCTGTATTTTATATATTGGTGTACACCATCATTTGTATTATTATGTACCCCATGACATGTACCCCAAAGGAGGATGAAGGCAGCCAAAAAACAACAAAAGAATAAAAAAAACAGATTAAGATGGAGAGGTAGGTGTTGCCTTTGCGCTGCAAGAAGATACTACACCAATGTAGAAGTATATATTTAGTAGCACAATGAAAACAAGAGAGTACTTTTTGTGGATTTTCTCCCATTTCTCCCATCCAATAAATACTGGAGGTATCTTACCTCTCCAGATGAACCAACCCAGAAAAACAAGGGTATAGATCAGGTAAGGTTTACTCAAGCACAATTAAAAAAGACAATGGCCTCTATTCACTAAACTTATCTCCGGTCTTTAATAACGTTTCTACAGTTATCACCATGGTGACGAGGCATGTAGTATTCAGGAAACATTTTACCTTTTCAATCCTTAAAATAACTCCAGAAGGATTGAAGAGTTAACTTTAGAGATCTCACCTTAACTTAAAGACAGAGAGTTAACTTTAGGTTTGCCTGAGGTAAAATGTTTCCTGAATACTACATGCCTTATCCCCATGGTGATAACTCTAGAAACGTTATTAAAGACAGGAGATAAGCTTACTGAATTGAGGCCAATGTGTTTCTTGGGTCTCTACCTGCTTCCTCAGGTCAATAAAGTGCCTTAAAGAGAACCTGAACTGTAAAGAAAAAGTCAAAATAACCATACACAGGTCACATCCTGTGTAGTGCACGTCTCAATCTCTTTCTCCTCTAATGCGTCCTGTTTGTCCGCTGTGATCAATGGAATTCTCCGTCCTCCATTTTAAAAATGGCTATTACCCCATAACAGCTTCCTGGTCAGCACACTGTTAAACTGTAACATCACCCGCTTGAGCCATAGGGAAACATGGACATTACCTTGCACATTCAGCTGTAACCGACAGCTGCTGATATATAACTGACAGCAACTGGTATATTTCAGTTCTGGCAAACTTTTGTCACAACTGGAAGGGATCACTGTAAAAAGAAAATGGTGAGCTTCTGAGAGGAACTGACAGTGAGGTTCGTATGTAATATTCATTTGCAGCCATGTCATGTGTTTATTTTAAATAGTTTTACTCGCTTCAGGTTCCCTTTAAGGAATTCAGTTTGCAGCCTGGGCGCCAGTTTTCATAGCTTATTGATTGTCCTGAGGAAGCGTGAGAGAACCCATGAAATGCATTGTCTTGTTTTTGTTGTGCTAATAAATGTATACTTCTATACTTTGGTGGTATCTTCTTGGAGAAGTAAGCCAAAACCTACCTCCCACTTTTAATCTGTTTTTAACTGATTAATTGTTTTTGGGTGCCTGCATCCTCCATTGTTTCCATTCCCCTCTGTTAAGAGGCTGTTTTTTTATGTAGTCTTGACCACACAAATTACTTATTTAGTGCCCTAAATAAGAAGGACCACGAGAGTCAAAGGCCTTCTCCACATCCAAACTCAGGAGCAGAGAAGCCCCCAGACCGTGTCCCATGACCTCCACCAGATCAATTGTGTGTCGAGTTGTCTCCAACCTGGCATTCCTTCACAAACCCTACCCAATTCCAGTGCACCAATGAAGGTAGGATATAATTTAACCAACTGGCTAACACCTTGGTGAAAATCTTAAGGTCGGAATTGAAAAGTGCTATCGGGTAATAACTCTAGGGAAACTAAGAGTCCCTGCCCTCTTTCAAAATGACCATCTGAAGAGATCTCTGTAAAGAATCCAGCAGGGGGGTTGCCCTTTAAAACGACATTATCCAATGTTAAATGTTATCAAACGGGGGGGGGGGGGGGGGGGAGTGGGGGATTTCTTTTTTGGTAGAGACTTCAAGACCTCAAGGACATCCTCCAAGGAGACAGGTTCATGGAGGGTACTTACTTGCAAGCTCGTCAGCTTGGGAATGGAAATTCAGGCAAAAAAGTCATTTATTTTAGAAGTAAATTGTTCAGAGGACAGCCTTTGGGGAAGGTTATACAACAACTGATGGTAATTGGAGAAAATATTAGACACCTGAACTGGGTCTGTAGTAGCATTGCCACTGGGATCAAGCAACCAGAGTGTTTTAACAATTTCATTCGCAGGTTTACAATAGTCAGAGTGAGTCCTCTGTCCTTCTACAGAAGTGGTGGCAGCTACCTGAAATATTTTGTATCAGAGTATTTGTGTTGCTTGCACATTCCCCTCCTGGCCTGTCTGATTGCCCAATTCCAGCGGTTTTAGCGCATCGATTGAATCCACAATATTGGATTGTCTGTGCACTGAAACAGATTGGGAGGCATTGAGCAGTCCGGCCACTAGGGGGCATGTGACAGATGGCAAAACCTTTTTTTCTTCATACACAGATCCAAACTCTCTTTAAATGCAGATATAGAGTTTGCCATAACTACTTCCCAAGGTAAGGTATTCCAGATTTTAGCCACTCTCACTGTGAAGGACCCCTTTCTGAATCGATGTCCCCTTGTCCGTTGTACAAACAAGGGGACATGATCTTGCATCTATCCGGGACTGGCTCGCACTGATGAAAACAATAAGTTATATTCCCCCCCCCCCCAAAAAAAAACAAAAAAAAAAAACAAAACAAAAACAAAACATGGATCTATTGAGAAAGAGGCTGTTTTATCGAACACTTCCTGCACAAAGCCAAAATGATATTGGTTAGGGCATACATGTTTCCTAAAATTATGTCTAAACCTTGAATCTCAAACTATAATAATATATAATGACCTCTTAACAGCTTGCCCTTGGGCATTTTTCCTGATCTTAATTGCTACTAAAGCCCATTTAGTAGGTGCATTTGCGTAGAACACCTAAGGGATGACAAAGAGGGATGGCCCACATATTAAAGCGCATTTCCTGCACTAAGACTACATCTGCTTTAAGGCATTTAGCTTCACGGTATAATAAGTGGTGTTTGCAGGGCGTATTCAGCCCTTTCACGTTAAGCAAAAAAATCTTAAACATTGGGTGACGTAGACCAAATTAAGCTAATTATATCAGAATGAAGACAAAGCATTGTAAATCTATATAAATTCGGCAGCCAACCTGTAAAGTAATAGTCAGGATTGTTAAACTGTGAGGCAACCAAAAAAACAATAACCATAGTAAGAGATCCCATAATAACCACCTGGAAATAAGAAACCCTTGGCTGAGGTATTACATCTTCATGCCAAGCCACAGGGAGGCCCAGGTGCAGTAGCAAAAAGGGATAAAAAAACACAGAGTAACCCATAATTAGAACCTAACCCAGCCTAAATGTCAGGCAGCAGGCAGGTCTCCACGGAGGGGTTACCATGCGGGGGCCCAGGAGTAAATCAGAAAGGGCCTTGCCTCATCATGATTCAGAAAGTACTCCAGTTAGGGTCCGGTGGGAAGGTGTACATTAATTAGGGGGAATCGGAGGGCAAAGGAGGTAAAGCAGATCAATCCACATGAGGAGAGCTGTTCCACGAGGGAAAGGAGATATGAATACCAGAAACTGATGTCTTTTTCTCTTGAACTATAGCCCATTCAGCTCATTTACGTGGAGGCTTGGGTGATGCAGCCATCTCTGAAACTGTAGTATTGCCCCAAAGGGAGGGAGGGGCTGAGGGTGCAGTCCTAATGACTTCAGAAAGGGCCCTGCTCCTTCAGCATCCTGCAAAACATAGGTACATCTGGGCCTTGGTGGCTATAGTTTTAAAAGGGAAAGCCCATTTATAGGGTAAGCCTCCCTCCCTAAGCTTCCTGAGTGACATGGCATATAGTCCCTTGCTTAGCCAGCGTAACAGGAGAGAGGTCATTGAACACTGATAGGTAATCTCCATTAAAGTCCACAGAACGTAGGCTGCGTGTGCCATCGATCAGATCTCCTTAGATCAGTGCTCCTTAGATCCAGCGTCAGGAAAAAATCAGCCCTGCAGGCAAATGAAGGTTTACTTTATTTGGCAGCTAAAGGGTTAAAAGGGAGTTTCAGGCCAGGTGCTCACAGAGCATCAGAGGAGAGCAGCCATCCTGGGCGTAGCCGTGCATGCATCCCATCAATTTTGTGTCTACAAAATGGCTGGGCAGCCCTACTTCCAACCTGTCATTGGCCAGCCACATTTTAGTATTAGATTTTTGTTCCTAGGCTTGAGCAAAGGACTAGAGGACATGACGTGCACATGGAGTAAAAAGTTTAAGCTATTTATTATTACATTGTGGAAAGTATTGCCACATGAAGTAGTTATGGCAAATTCTATATTTGTATATCATAAAATAAGAAAAAAGCAAGACTGTGTGGCACTTCCTATAAACGTTTAAGTCGGCTCTTCCTGGTTAATGACGCATGGTGTCATCACGCCAGCCACATTGCGTCATCGAGCCGGCCGCTTCGCGTCATCACGGCGGCCGACTTGACAGGTCTGCGCATGCGCGGGCTTTCGGCGCATGCGCAGACCTGTCACGCCGGCCGCCATGATGACGCCATGCACCATGAACTAGGAAGAGCCGGCCTGACACCCGGGCCGGTTGTCGCCGGGTAATGCCGGTAGCGGGGACCGGTGGAGGCAGAAGGAGAGGAGCCAGAAGGACGCAGGGGGACCTGGCTGTCTACGGTGAGCTGGAAGAAGCCCCAGGTAAGTGTACTTTTTTAATTTACGCACTGCTCGGAGTCCCTTTAAGGGAGGCTTAGATGCTTTCCTTGTATTGAAAGACATCCTTTGTTATGGTTTACTAGGTAATTCCCGGTGGTGTTGATCCAGGGAATTTATCTGATTGCCATCAGGAGTCAGGAAGGAATTTTATCACCTTTTGGGGCTAATTGGACCATGCCTAGTAAGGGTTTTTTTTGCCTACCCCTGGATCAACAGGGATATGTGAGGGTGCAGGCTGGTGTTGTACCTAATTTTCCGGTTGAACTCGATGGACGTCTTTTTTCAACCCAAATAACAATGTAACTGTGTCAGGATGAAGAGTGATAGATTGCAGGGTCCTTCCATTAGTTCGTCTGGGTGGGAAGCCACTGGAGGTGCGCAGTAAAATATAGATTGTCACAATGAAGCCGTAAGCTTTGTTATTCCCTGTAATATCACAAACACTGGTCCACATGACAGCCCAGGGGCTCCAGGTCTCTCTCACTCACTGGGGCCCCCAAACCACCATGCGACACCTAGAGGGAAGTGCGGGCAAGCCCTGGACCTCTCACCTCCAGGGAACTCACCCCACCACCTCTAAACTGAATGCCAACTGCAACAAACACAATTGCTAACTTCCAGTCAGAGCAATGTCCTGCCTCTATCTGGCCAGCAGACGCTTGTCAGCCAATCAGTTTGTGGTTTGGGGGCCCCAGTGAGTGAGAGAGACCTGGGGCCCCTGGGCTGTCATGTGGACCAGTGTTTGTGATTTTAAATTTTATTTTTTGCAGCTTCTACGATGCGGTTGACAGGTGAGTGGTTAGGGAGGGGACCGTGTGGGAGATGTGCCTACACGGGGCGTCCCTGTTAAACGACGCAATTCACGATTGCGTCCAACCGAAGCCTCCCACCTGAATGCTAATCTATGTAATTCCTGCTAGGTATGGTACAGCAGGCAAAGGGTGTATGACAGTGCACCTGATTGGCTGACA
The DNA here is from genome assembly GCF_040937935.1 of Hyperolius riggenbachi. Classification (NCBI taxonomy): domain Eukaryota; kingdom Metazoa; phylum Chordata; class Amphibia; order Anura; family Hyperoliidae; genus Hyperolius; species Hyperolius riggenbachi. Next base: position 87,946,922 of record NC_090656.1, read on the forward strand.
AGCGTCTGCTGGCCAGATAGAGGCAGGATATTGCTCTGACTGGAAGTTAGCAATTGTGTTTGTTGCAGTTGGCATTCAGTTTAGAGGTGGTGGGGTGAGTTCCCTGGAGGTGAGAGGTCCAGGGCTTGCCCGCACTTCCCTCTAGGTGTCGCATGGTGGTTTGGGGGCCCCAGTGAGTGAGAGAGACCTGGGGCCCCTGGGCTGTCATGTGGACCAGTGTTTGTGATTTTAAATTTTATTTTTTGCAGCTTCTACGATGCGGTTGACAGGTGAGTGGTTAGGGAGGGGACCGTGTGGGAGATGTGCCTACACGGGGCGTCCCTGTTAAACGACGCAATTCACGATTGCGTCCAACCGAAGCCTCCCACCTGAATGCTAATCTATGTAATTCCTGCTAGGTATGGTACAGCAGGCAAAGGGTGTATGACAGTGCACCTGATTGGCTGACAAGCGTCTGCTGGCCAGATAGAGGCAGGATATTGCTCTGACTGGAAGTTAGCAATTGTGTTTGTTGCAGTTGTTATTCCCTGTAATAATCAGGTTTTTAACATAACATGCAACTTTGGGTCATTATCACAATATGTAAGCCCTTCCTCTTTCTTTACCAAAATTGACAAAAAGGTGGTCAGATAGGATTATCCCACAACATACTGAAGAAATTTCAGAGTACGGTAATTCTGCAAAATGGGGAACTGCCAGGAACTGAAGTTAACAACCAGTTCCCCTTCTGAGAATGCAGAAATATGCAGAATGTAAAGGTGGCCATACATCTAGTGATTATGCATCTATTCTAGATTTGGTACTGCAGCCACAGGTGTAATTCATGCACCTATATTGGCTGACTGGCTGTCTGCAGACCAATTTAAATGGCAGAGTGCTGATTGGGCATGAGCATTTGCTTCTCTTGTGTTTGGCATTCATATCAGTTCATTGCCAGGGTTGTTGAGAGGTTTGTGAACTTGTAGTTGTGTAATTGCAACTGCATGAAGCACCCACAGCAAGACTTTCTTTTATTATCTCAGTGGCGTCAATATTTCCCCCGCCGCCAACTCAGTGTCGGGAGGGGAGGTTGAGTTGGAGGAGGGCCCGGGAAGCAGTCCTGTATACAGAGCAGAAGCATACCGTATATACGTTACCTGCTACCGAGTCTCTTACACTTACTTCCTGGTTAGTTTTTAAGTGCCATGCACTGCATGCAGCAAACCAGTCATCATGAGGGGACTGAATCAGCATGGTGATTGGCTGGCTGCATGCAGTGCAAGGCACTTGAAAACTTACCAGGAAGTGAGTGGAGGACACAAAGCCTCTGCCGCGCATAATGTTCTTCATAGCAGTGTACTGGGCATGGCCCCCTCGCTTCTGGCCCGCCCCCCTGTGATGGAGGGGGTGCTGACAGATCTTTACAGGGGGACCTTGTCCAGCATAGTTACGCCACTGTATTATCCTGTATTTTGTAAAAAATAAATAAAAAAGAACCGTACTGTAGAATACTGCACATAACTACAATCACTAGATCACTGAAAATGCTTTAGTAGATCAAGCCCTGTATATATCACAAGGCTTACCCCATAGAAGGTGTGGGTGCTCCACTACTACTCTGATGTACTAATTTCATACAGTCTAGCCCAGAAAAACCACAGTGATGACTGACCTATACTCAACTTCATCACCACATCCTCTTCTCTGCAGCCTCCAGTCACTGAAACGTTCACATTACAGTGTAAGGCAAGGGTCAAGATAACGGCTAATTCAATTGCTACGGATGCATATGCTATTTCAAACTCGCTTGGCACGTTAAATTTACTGACTTGAGTGTGACAAGGGGGACTTTAGACAAGGTGCTGGGCAATTGCTTCTATGGAGCTGTCTCCTTCAGCACCACACATATCACATAGAAAACTCACACAAAACTTATACAAAACTGACAGGACTGGAACGGAACTGGTCAGATTTATGTGTGAACCAAGCCCTAGAAAACATTGATGAGCCGTAAACAGATGATCACAATTCTGCACAATTTTCACAATCATGCCCATACGTAATCACAATTTGTAAATGTAATTGATTTAGTGTAATCATTTATAATTTCGCATAATTTATTTGCGTCATTTTCACAAAATTTGACGATTTTAGCGATGAATACCAAAGCTCCTATGCATGTCTCCAAAATTGCTGCATATCTTAGGGAGAATAGTGGGTACCAGTAAAAAAAAAAAAATTCAAAAAGACCTTGTAGTGTTCGAGAAAATTGATTTTAAAAATGCAAAAGGAAAATGGTTTTTTAAACTGTCAACTTTCTGAGTTTAAAACCATTTTTCCTTTGCATTTTTAACATCGATTTTTTTTTGCTTGTACCTACTATTCTCCTTAAGAAATGTAGCAATTTTAGTGGCAATAGCATGTATGGAGGCCTTGCTATTAACCGCTAAACATTATGCGAAAATTACACACAATTGCGAATGATTACAATTACAGATGCAATTAATTACGATTTTCCCAAAATTTCGCATTATGATTACGTCTAAGCAAAATATGTGCTCCTCACTGAAAACTGATACAAAACTGACAGGACCAAAATGGAACTGTACACCTTTTGTGTGCGAACCCAGCCTTGTACCCTCAATGCTTTTTTTTTCTTTCAAATTTTATTTAAATGATAAAAAAAACAAAAAAGACATAGCTCTCCAGAAGTCTATTTAACCTCTTTTCCCTCAAGCAAGCTGTTATTGCCAGGATACAGTGGGATGCGAAAGTTTGGGCAACCTTGTTAATCGTTATGATTTTCCTGTATAAATCGTTGGTTGTTACGATAAAAAGGTCAGTTAAATATATCATATAGGAGACACACACAGTGATATTTGAGAAGTGAAATGAAGTTTATTGGATTTACAGAAAGTGCGAAATAATTGTTTAAATAAAATTAGGCAGGTGCATAGATTTGGGCACTGTTGTCATTTTTTTGATTCCAAAACCTTTAGAACTTATTATTGGAACTCAAATTGGGTTGGTAAAGCTCAGTGACCCCTAACCTACATACACAAGTGAATCCAATTATGAGAAAGAGTATTTAGGGGGTCTATTCTAAGTTTCCCTGCTCTTTTAATTTTCTCTGAAGAGTAGCAACATGGGGGTCTCAAAACAACTCTCAAATGACCTGAAGACAAAGACTGTTCACATCATGGTTTTTAGGGGAAGGATACAGAAAGCTGTCTCAGAGATTTCAGCTGTCTGTTTCCACAGTTAGGAACATATTGAGGAAATGGAAGACCACAGGCTCAGTTCAAGTTAAGGCTCGAAGTGGAAGACCAAGAAAAATCTTGGATAAACAGAAGCGACGAATGGTGAGAACAGTCAGAGTCAACCCACAGACCAGCACCAAAGACCTACAACATCGTCTTGCTGCAGATGGAGTCACTGTGCATCGATCAACCATTCGGCGCACTTTACATAAGGAGATGCTGTATGCGAGAGTGATGCAGAGGAAGCCTTATCTCCGCCCACAGCACAAACACAGACACTTGAGGTATGCCAAAGCACATTTGGACAATCCATCTTCATTTTGGAAGAAGGTGCTGTGGACTGATGAAACTAAAATTGAGTTATTTGGGCATAACAAGGGGCATTTTGCATGGAGGAAAAACAACACAGCATTCCAAGAAAAACACCTACTACCTACAGTAAAATATGGTGGTGGTTCCATAATGCTGTGGGGCTGTGGCCTGTGCAGGGACTGGGATTCTTGTCAAAGTTGAGGGACGCATGGATTCCACTCAGTATCAGCAGATTATGGAGACCAATGTCCAGGAATCAGTGACAAAGCTGAAGCTGTGCCGGGGCTGGGTCTTTCAGCAAGACAACGACCATAAACCCTGCTCAGAATCCACTAAGCAGAGGCATTCATGCAGAGGAACAAGTACAATGTTCTGGAATGGCCATATCAGTTCCCAGACCTGAATATAATTGAAAATCCGTGGTGTGAGTTAAAGAGAGCTGTCCATGCTCAGAAGCCATCAAATCTGAATAAACTAGAGATATTTTGTAAAGAGAAATGGTCCAAAATACCTTCAACCAAAATCCAGACTCTCATTGGAACCTATAGGAAGCATTTAGAGGCTGTAATTTCTGCAAAAGGCGGATATACTAAATATTGATTTCATTTCTTTTTTGTAGTGCTCAAATGTATGCACCTGCCTAATTTGGTTTAAACAATTATTGCAAACTTTCTGTAAATACAATAAATGTCATTTCACTTCTCAAATATCACTGTGTGTGTCTCCTATATGATATATTTAACTGACATTTTTTATCGTAACAATCAACGATTTATACAGGAAAATCATGACGATTAACAAGGTTGCCTAAACTTTCGCATCCCACTGTATGTGTGTAGTACATTGGTCATATTTTTGAAATGTTCAACTCAGTTAGAAAAATTGATTGCAATTCTTGAATTGAACAGATATTTAAAAAATTGTATGGTGTGTGGCCACCTTTAGGTTAAATGTTTTTCTGGTTTCTACAACAGGCGTGTTGTTCATTGTCTTCACTGCACTGATTGCTGATTGAGTACATTACACAATAACTGTACAAAGCATTTAGGGAACAACGTCATCACTAATAGCTCACACGTCTTAAATTACATGAGCAGTTTCTAGCTGCAATAGACCTATATTCAACAACTGAGGAATTCCACATGCATTTGCGGTGCTATTTTTGTTATAGTCAATGTGTCAGAAAAAAATTGTGGTGTGCACCCATCTGTGTACATGTAAAAAAAGGACTCTAGAAGCAGTGGAGTGCTTCCTTACAAGCAGTAGTGCAGCCGCAGGGGTGGGGAGGGGGCTTATCAGGAAGGAGGCTTCTTTCTTCCCTCCCGCTACCAGGGCCCCTCTTTTGAGCTCACCTGGCAGCCGCCTTTCACCCTTTCTTCCCTTTAGCTGACCTACAGATCAGCACTGCAGTGGCAGGGAAGAGAGGGAGGCCTGGTTGAGGAAAAAGGAAGAATTACTCTCTGTTAAGAAGATCAGATGCTGGGATTGGCTGCTGAAATGAAGGTGGTGGGTAAGATGCCCACACAATTTATGGGGGGTGGTGGAGAGGAAAATTGTTCTTGTTACACTTTTCAGAGAGGGGAGATTCGGGGAAAGGATGTTTTGGCAGCTGCAACACTTGTAGGTAAGGTGAGTTTCGCTGTCCCAATTCAGGGAAGGTCATAAAATGTGTGTGTGTGTGTGTGGGGGGGGGGCAGGGGGGGCGGATAGTAGTGGCAGCTTTTGTTCCAGTGATTTACTTTATGATATGGAGGAAGTGGAATGTCCCGGTGCTTGTTATCAGGGAGGTGGTGGAGGTAAGTTGAGGCACTTATTATTGGGGAAAGGGGAGGTGGGGATTCGGTGGCTTCACCTGTCATGTGGGGAGAGGGATGGTGGCTGCATTTGTTATGTATGTATGTGTATGTGTGTGTGTGTGTGGGGGGGGGGGGAGGATGCTTTGGCTCTGCCTTGGAGGTAGACAGCTATTGCTGTCACACTTGCTAAAGTGGGGGGGGGGGGGGGGAGGCAATAGATTAATGGTGGCAGATGGCACAGCAGCAAGTTCAAGGTGGCCATTCTTTTCAGGTAAGGGAAGGTGATTTTGGCTGCTCTAGGCTCATGACACAATTGGTACAGAATTGGTACAAAAAGCACCAGAATCGGCAATTATACTGGCAACATAGCAACTCACCTGTCCCTGCTGGTGCATTTCTCCCTTAGTCTGTACTCTATCATCTTCATTCTTGCAGGGGTGCCTCCTCTCAGTGACCCAGCGCTTGTAATGACATGCCCCAGGTCACTGAGAAGATGCAGCTAGCGGGGAAGTAGATGGAAAGCCCCGACTAATGGAGCAGCATGCCAGGACAACTTTGCAGGGACCCCAGGGAGCACACATTGGGGGAAGATATGAGGTGGCCTAGCAGTGCTCGGGGGCCCTGGGGCAATTGCCTGGGTTGCCCATATGGCAGCTCTGACCCTAAATGGCAAATACCCTGCAAATTGGATAAATACCTTTGTTTTATTAAAGCAGACCTTCAGGCATAAACGTAAATTAACCAGTAGGGAAAAAACAATATACTAACCTCATCAGGAAAACTTTTGCTTATTTCCAGTCTTGTCACCTGACATGGCGTTGTTGAGTTTGTGTTAGCTCCAACTTCAGGACCATCATCCACACTATTTCTGGTCATTACAACCATGGTTTAGGTAAGTGGGTAACAACCCGGCCAATCAAGCCCACTCCTCGTACCTTTACAGAGTGTCTACTACCAGAAGGAGCAAAATGTCATAGCCACCTTGAAAAATGTAGCTTGAGGGTCTCCTCATGGTTGACACGGAAATGCTGGAGAGGTAGACACCTAGAAAATAATGAAGAAGAGTATCAAGGACCATCAGCAGCCTTCTGGGAAGGAGACACCCTGCTTTTCTCCCTACAGGTCCATTTTAGAGACTGACTGGAGTTCCACTTTAAGAGCTATATAAAAGCTATAATCTGCAATTGCATTTCACATGCAATAAATGTACTTTACAGTTAAATGGTAATTCGAGTTAGTGCCTTAACAACATGCCATCAATCACAGAACTCATGAATTCACAAATGTCAATAAAAAGGATGAGTTGGCAACCCTGATACACATATTGACTTTAATGTAAATTTAGCAGTATAGTGAACTTAGTACAGGAGTCCATGTGTGAATGCTACGTGCAATGGCTGAGCCTGGGGTCTGATTTGACACACGCAGATGTGACTATGAGGGCGCCCCTCACCTGATGTTCTCTTCCTGGACCTGCCCAGTGCTTATCGGCCAGGCTTACTGGAGTTCATCAGACAAAGCAGCCGATGTGTTAACTGCAAACAACCCTTCAGATTAGATAGAGAGCATTATCTGTCCTGTACTATCCTTATGTACCTACTGAGGGCAGATAACAGGCCTTCATGTCAACTTTGTTTATGCAGTACAGAGACATGACATGTTCACATGCCTGCCAGATTTACAGTATATACAGACAGTAGAGATGTGCTATGAGGGCCGGTTTCCACTAGGAGCCGCAGCCATTTCCGACTTGGCTACGACTCCCGTTCTCTGCATAGCCGCAACCCGAATCGCTACGTCGTGCCATGCCTAGCTATAGGATTCGGCTGTGTGCTGCATAAACTTATTTGTATTATTATTTTTTTATTCAGTATATGTTTTAGCTAAATACAGTAGCTCCATCATTTTCCATTCCATTTCCTGTGCAACACAGACAACAGTGAGCAACAACACACACAGCTCATACATAATTCAGTCAGAACTTCCAATGATACAAGCAGTAGGATTAGCCATACTATGCCAGGAAAAAAAACACATATATAAGTAGATACATACTTGATCTACTTACATAACACATGTATTGTACTGTCCACGTCTTGATTTCAGTGAATGTTATATAGTAAATGAAGAGAATTCTGTTCCTGGTGGGAACCATGTATTTTGCCCACAGTTTAGGCTAAATCATGATGTCATTTCTGCCCTTAACTTTTATCCTGAACTCAGAACTTCCTCTCTGCTCTAAAACATTTCTTTGTTACAGCTGATACAAATCCTGCAATAAATCTGCAGTGTATCTACTTCCTGCTTTCATGGAAGCAGACATAGGGTTTATATCCTGTTTACAAATTAGCTGCTCTGCCATGGCACCCAGATGTCACAGCTGAAAGTTCCAATTATGGTGGGGATTAGTCACAGATGAGGGAGAAATTAGGATAATTTCTCTAAATACATACAGGGTGCATTTCTCTCTGTTTTCCTTATGTCCTGTGCAAGAGTTCAGGTCCACTTTAATATATCTGAATTACACATACCTGTTAAAAAATTAGAAAAAAAATGTATTGGGGGGTTTTGCGCATCATTAATAATTAATATATTGATTTGAATGAGAGGGGATTTTAGTTCCAATGAATACGCTATAAGTATCTTTAAATTAAGCCACCCACAGAAACACTACTATTAAAATACTTCACTAATAGTTTCACTTATGATAGCAAAGCCTCAAAGAGCATTTTTCATCAGCAAATACTTTCATTCTTATCTTAATAAGGAGTGATAGGATTCGCATATGGCGATTATCCTATCTCTCTTCACTCTGTCAGCACATATGCATGTTGTAGTTACAGTACTAATAACCCATCCTGATTTGTTTTTTCCTGATAGCTTCTCTTTGGAAAAAATAAATTAAATAGATAATAGGATAAGAAAAAAAAAAAGAAATGAGTTCAGATACTCTATTGAATCAGTGATACAACACTGCGCCTCTTCCTCCACTAACCAACTAGAGACACACTAGATCAGGGGTGTCAATCTCAAATACAAAAGTGGGCCGAAACTGCACACTGGGACCTAGTCGCAGGCCAACCTCAATGTCTACTGGCTATCTTCCTCCCTTATAAAGTTCCCAGGCCTCTAATGGCCCCCCATCCAACCCCTATACAGTTCCCAGGTGTGTAGTGGTTCTCCCTTCCCTATATAGTTCCCTGGTGTCTAGAGACCCCCACACTTCCCTATACAGTTCCCTTGTGTCTAGAGGCCCCACCCTCCCCTATACAGTTCCCTACTGTTTAGTGCTTTCCCCTACCTCCCCCATATGGCTTTCCTGGTGTTCTAGGACTTCACCTTCAATATAGCTTCCCTGGGGGTCTAGAGTGGCCCAACATAATGCAAAGTAGGGAAACCACTTGAGGGCCAAATTTAATGGCTCTGAGGGCCAGGAGGATTGTCTCAGCCGAGCATAAGCTGGGAGCACTGCACTCTCTCCCCCCCCCCCCCCCCCCGCTCCACTGTCTGTACATCAGCGTCGGCCTTCCACCACCCTCCATAGCAAAATAATTATTTTCTAACCCGGAGGCTAGTAAAGTGTCTGTACAGTCCCAATCCTGACAGACTTTGAACATGTGTACCCACCTTTAGACAAAGCCATACACTGTACAATCTTGGCTGATCAATCTTACCACTTAACCTCTTGAGGACCATGGGCTTTACCCCCTCCCCCCCCCCAAAGACCAGGCTATTTTTGTCAAAAAAGGCCACTGCAGCTTTAAGGCCAAGCTGCAGGGCCGCACAACACAGCACACCAGTGATTCCTCCACCCTTTTCTCCCCACCAACAGAGCTCTCTGCCCCAACCCCTCCCCCCCCCCCCCCCAGTGTTTGTTTGTTTTTTGTGTAAATATTTATGTTGTATATATTTTAATAATTCTGCCTATTTTTTTTTTTTTCCCCTAAAAAACTGCCTCCCACCCCACAGCTAGCCAATAACGGCGATCGGCTGCCATAGGCTTCTGCCTATGAAAGCCGATCGCTCTGTAGTGTCCCATGGGGACAGCCGTGTCACACAACTGTCCCCAGTATAGCGCTGCTGCAGATCGCAGTGCTGTACAATGTAATTCGACTCCGCCATCAAACAGTCTCCCGAGTGGCAGTCGCCACTCGGAGACTGAAGGCGGAGCTCAGCTCCGCCCACTAACAGGAAATGCGCGCGCAGCGTGTGCACAATCTCCTGCACTGCGAGCCCCAAGGACTTTACGCCGATCAGCGTTAGGCGGTCCTGGGGCTGCCGCTGCGGCCACGCCCACCGGCGTGACGCGGTCGGCAAGCAGTTAAAGAGAACGCGAGGTGGATCTTCGGAGGGCAGATAGTACACAGAACCATGTTCTCTGCCTAATGACATGCCTCTGTGTTCCCCAACCGCCGATGTCTGCCCCCCTCCCCCCTGCCGCGCTATAGACCCCCGAGTTTAGCGTCAAGATTTGTCACAAACTCAGAGGTAAACAGAGGGGAGAGGAATTCCCTGTAGAAAACGTTCGCCAGGGCAGCTCTCTCCCCCTGGCTGCGCCTCCTGCCGCTTCCCGCCTCACTGCACGCTATGAAAGACAACACAGCGCAGAGTCGTGACCCAGAGGTCACCAAAGTGAAAGTGGGCCATTGTGGCCCACGAGAGAGACGGGGAGCGGCAGTTTTTGCGCCTACATGTTCTTCTCAGCCCTGCGGATGAGGTAGCCAACTTTAAATTTTTGGAGCCCACCTCGGGTTCTCTTTAAAGTTATGGTGTATGGGAAATGTATCTATGTTCCAGCATCACAAGACTTCATAGGTCAAACACATTTCAGGTACCGTATATTTAAAGCGGACCTGAACCCAGAACTAGAGCTGCTCAAATCTGGATCCGAGAGACATCCGGATAGTTCTATCCGGATATATCCCAGTTACCTGTGCGGGGTGGGCGGGTGTCAATTGTACCTGTCTGATGTCTTCTTCGGTCCGTCCCCCAGCGCCTCCCACGATGCGGTCCAAGCGGCAGTCACGTGATTACAAACACTTCCTCCTTCCGGATTGAAGGAGGAAGTGTTCGTAATCACGTGACGCACGTGGAGCACATTGTGGGAGGCGCCGAGGGACGGACAAAGAAGACGTCAGACAGGTAAGATTGACCCCCCAGGTTTACCGGGTGATATCCGGATAGCAACTATCCGGGTATCTCCCGGATCCGGATTTGAGCAGCTCTACTCAGAACGTCCTCTCCGCTCTAAAAGATAAGCAACAGCATAATAACCTTTAATGAAAAAACATTTCTTTGTTACAACTGATACAAAACCTAAAATAAATCTGCAGTGTTTCTACTTTCTGATTCATGGAAGCAGACATAGCATGCTATCATTTGACAAAGAACGGTTGATCCATTCGAAACAGCAACTGTCCGTTGTGTGGGCAGATTGGGCTGCAATGAAGGTGTAACCTATGTCTGAGTGGACCTTCATCCATCTGTATGCAGCAAAGAGCTATTACTACAACTGAGCTATAGTTACATTCTAGAAGTTTCTGGATGTCATGGCAATTTTTGTTTCACATTTTTGGTGAATAAACAACCTGCTTTTTAAGAAACGGCTGGTGCTGGTGATTTTTTTCTTGTGCACTTGTGATTAGACACAAATGAGGGGGAATTAAACAATCTTGTTTTAAAGGTAACCTAAACTGCGAAGGATATGGATTTTCCTTTTAAAATACCGGTAATACCAGTTGCCTGACTCTCCTGCTGATCCTGTGTCTCTAATACTTTCAGCCACAGCCCCCCAACAAGTATGCAAATTAAGTGCTCTGACTGAAGTCAGACTGGATTAGCTCCATGCTTGTTTCAGGTGTGTGATTCATCCACTACTGCAGCAGCAGAGATCAGTAAAGCTGGCCACTAACGGTCCAATTTCTAGCGAAAAATCGTTCAAGTGATCAGAAATTCTGATCGGATTGGTTGTAAATAATCTCCATTGGTGGACACAAGCGATTATGAACGAGTGAAAAAAATGTCGCCCGAATGAATTTTCGTCGAACGAAAATTTGGATTTTCTTGGTGGTCGTGATAGATAGGAAGCAATGATTGGTTAGTTGATGGTTTAGTGAACGGTTTTTCGTCCGATTAAAATTTCTGATCGCTCGAACGATTTTTCGCTAGAAATTGGACCGTTAGTGGCCAGCTTAAGACTGACAAGCAACTGGTATTGTTTAAAAGGAAACATCCATATCCCTCTCAGTTTAGGTTCCCTTTAAGGCAAAGAAGATGTGCAGATTTCAGACAGCTAATGTGACTAATCAGACAGCACATCGTGGGAATCTGCCAACAACATGCATTCTAAATTGTTGCCATGGTTAGAGTATATTGATGCCCTATTCTGAAATATGCTCAGAATGGATTTTCATTCCATATTGAGTTGCTGCAGTTACTATAGCATTGGTAGCTCATCATTAATTAAGGCTTTGCCAGTAATGCGCTAAATGATAATGCTTCTGTCGGTTCTTGTAAGTTACGATTGTTACCGATTCTGTATAAATGTCAGTGGATGAGCAACGAGTATGTAAGTAAATGTAGGACTAGGAGCCCAGTGTGTCAGTGCTTTCTGCAAACTGTCTTTCCACAATAGATGTGTAGCAATGGGCCACCTCTGAACGCCCATGGAGCCACGGTTGACAAAACCAAAGGTCACACCAGCAGACCTCCAGCGTATACCATACAATAAACATATCCTATAGCAAGTTATAATTACCTACTGTCAGGCCTGGATTTACATCACAGGAGCCTATAGGCACAGATGTCCTGGTACCCTAGACTTCGCCCTACATGGACCTACAACCCCCCACTGAGCTGCACCCCAAGTGTACTGGCTGGCCCAGCTGTCACTTCTCCCTCACTTCCCTTGCCCATCATAGGTAGCTTTAGGTGTCCCTTAGAATTAGGTAGTCAGAAGTACCCTCAATATTAAGTAGCTAGAGGAGTCCCCAAGTATAGTGGGGTGGGGTGCAAAAGTTTAGGCAACCTTGCTAATCGTCATGATTTTCCTGTATAAATCTTTGCTTAAGATAAAAAATGTCAGATAAATATATCATATAGGAGACACACACAGTGATATTTGAGAAGTTTAATGAAGTCTATTGGATTTACAGAAAGTGTGCAATAATTGTTTAAACCGAATTAGGCAGGTGCATAAATTTGGTCACCACAAAAAAGAAATGAAATCAATATTTAGTAGATCCTCCTTTTGCAGAAATGACAGCCTCTAAATGCTTCCTGTAGGTTCCAATGAGAGTCTGGATTCTGGTTGAAGGTACTTTGGACCATTCCTCTTTACAAAACATCTCTAGTTCATTCAGGTTTGATGGCTTCCAAGCATGAACAGCTCTCTAACTCACACAATGGATTTTCAATTATATTCAGGTCTGGGGACTGTGATGGCCATTCCAGAACGTTATACTTGTTCCTCTGCATGAATGCCTTAGTGGATTTTGAGCAGTGTTTAGGGTCGTTGTCTTGTTGAAAGATCCAGCCCCGGCGCAGCTTCAGCTTTGTCACTGATTCCTGGACATTGGTCTCCAGAATCTGCTGATACTGAGTGGAATCCATGCGTCCCTCAACTTTGACAAGATTCCCAGTCCCTGCACTGGCCACACAGCCCTACAGCATGATGGAACCACTACCATATTTTACTGTAGGTAGCAGGTGTTTTTCTAAGAGTGTTGTGTTCTTTTTCCTCCATGCATAACGCCCCTTGTTATGACCAAACAACTCAATTTTAGTTTCATCAGTCCACAGCACCTTATTCCAAAATGAAGCTGGCTTGTCTAAATGCGATTTAGCATACCTCAAGCGGCTCTGTTTGTGCTGTGGGCAAAGAAAATACTTCCTCTGCATCATTCTCACATACAGCATCTCCTTGTGTAAAGTGCGCCCAATGGTTGAACGATGCACAGTGACTTCATCTGCAGCAAGATGATGTTGTAGGTCTTTGATGCTGGTCTGTGGGTTGACTCTGGTCTGCCACTTCGAGCCTTAACTTGAACTGAGCCTGTGGTCTTCCATTTCCTCAATATGTTCCATAACTGTGGAAACAAACAGCTGAAATCTCTGAGACAGCTTCCTGTATCCTTCCCCTAAACTATGATGGTGTAACGATTGTGGGATTCTCTCCATGATCAGCGCACAAGACGTGCGCTGACACTGCGGAAATCCTCCACAAGCGTAGAATTTGCGGGAACCCAGCAAAAGGTGCAATGCACCTGTAGAGGGAAATTCCTGTCGACAGGTGGAGCTGTGGAGTGCAGAGGAACCGCTACTCTGCCCTATCACACACGCCAGACAGGAATTGCACGAAGGGAAGAAACGCAGGGCAAGATAGCCCTGAAGGAGATCGAGCAAAGGGACAGATTGTATGTGTGTGCACCAAACTAGTCGCCAACCCGCGATGGTGCATACACAACAGCAGATAGTAAGCGGGAACGCAATCGCGAGAGAGGCGATTGCCAGAGGTGACACAAGGATACAGCAAGGCAGAGCGCGAGAGTAGCAAAGGCACAGCAAATAATACAATGAGAAGATACGGAAAATAACAAACGCTAGCTAAACGCAAACACCGCACTCATTCGCAACAGTGCACACGTTTATGCGCGGTCCCCGCGTGATAAGCACAACAGAGACAAGCACGCCTAACTAACCACGGACAGACAAACATGAAACAGAGGACGCGAGCGCTTGCTTAACGGTTACCTCACTGAGCCTCCAGCAAGCGTTCGTAGCAGACAAAACAGACACACGAAAACATGAACTCACGAGAGATAGGATCCACAGCACTAGCGAAAGTGGCTAGTGCAATCCAGGAAGACAGAACAGAAGGATCCACAGCGCTAGCGCAAGATGCTAGTGCGATCCAAGTACAGAGTAGCAGAACAGAAGGATCCACAGCACTAGCACAAGAGGCTGGTGCAATCCAGGGAAACTGATCAGAAGGGGCTGCCAGTAACAACCGCTGTTCCGGTTAGCACCCAGACACACAGAACGATTTTCTGTCGACCACCGCTGGGACAGGACAATCGCAACAGACAAACAAAACAGATAAGCAATCCTAACTGCACTAGGGAAACCTGCCTAGTGCAGTCCCAGGAATTACTCTAGGCTAATTTTTAAACAAAGAGCAAGGCTGACACTCCAGGCAAGTGTTCCACAGGACTAACTCTTATGACCAGCAAAGGACTCTGGGAAACATGGCTCTTTATACTGCCAGTCATCAAAGGAGGCAGGTAAGGGATTTGCATAACGAGTGTATGCAAATTCCTCAGCAGCAGAACAGACCAGAAATTGTAATGGAAAAACAGGTCTCTCTTGCAGAGACCTGCAGCCCACAGACTAGAGGAATGGTCAAACAGCTGTCTGCCAGTGCACCCAGCTGAGCGGATCATTACAGATGGTGAACAATCTTTGTCTTCAGGTCATTTGAGAGTTGTTTTGAGACCCCCATGTTCCTACTCTTTAGAGAAAATTAAAAGAGGATGGAAACTTACAATTGACCCCCTTAAATACTCTTTCTTATAATTGGATTCACCTGTGTATATAGGTCAGGGGTCACTGAGCTTACCAAACCAATTTGAGTTCCAATAATTAGTTCTAAAGGTTTTTGAATCAATAAAATGACAACAGTGCCCAAATTTATGCACCTGCCTAATTTTATTTAAACAATTATTGCGCACTTTCTGTAAATCCAATAAACTTCATTTCACTTCTCAAATATTACTGTGCGTGTCTCCTATATGATATATTTAACTGACATTTTTTATCGTAACAACCAACAATTTATACAGGATAATCATGACGATTAACAAGGTTGCCCAAACTTTAGCACCCCACTGTATGTATAGCTAGAAGAACCTCAGTTTTGAGTAGTTGAGGTGCCCCAACTGAAAGGAGAGTTCGTAGTGGAATACCAAGACCCGGGTGAGTAACCTCTCATTTACACTCTGCTTGGGTCTCTGCATAGGAAAGGCAGAAGAGATGCACTTTAAGAGGGGAGTGAGCCGCCTTTCCACCTTCAGGCACCTGTAGGCAATGCCTTGTGGTAAATCCGGCCATGGCTACTGTGTCTTTACCCCCCAAATGCATCTTGTAGCCCCTGGGTTCTGGTGCATAGCCCCCCAAATCGGGTATCAAATCTTCTTTTCCCACAGCTCTGGTACACTTTAAGCTTCACTTTCCTGGGGCTTCTTCCAGCCCCTAGTAGTCTATGTGGTCCCTCGCTGCAGTTCCGCTGCCCTCCAGTGCACTGCTAGATGATCCAGAAGCTTCCCATGTCATCCTGAACCCCACCGCTGTTCTCTGGGACCCTCTTATAATGCATGGTCATGCTACCTTCTGTGCTCAACTTTGAGAGTCCTGTCTGCACTAGTGCAGTAGCAAATCTGACTATCCAGCGGCTTCACTCTGCGTACCTAACTTTGATTAAAAATTTGGGGGGCTAGTCTAGTTAAGGTGAACCAGGACTGTCTCCTGCTCGTGGCAATTTGGTTGTGACCACTAAACAGGGCTGGCGCTACAATTAAGGCAAAGGGGGAAATTGCCCCCCAAGCCCAAGAGTCCGTAGGGGTCCCCATACATTTCATATTGCCCCTTATAAAATGTCTTGCTGGTTTAAAAAGTTATTTTTCTGATCTCTCCTTTGGATGACATGCCAAGTAGGATGTGATCATACTCATTGCGTGTAACTATCGGTTGAGGACAGAGCACGGAAAGAGCAGCGCACCCGGACAGCTGAGTTATTACAATGCAGCCAGCCACACATCGTGCAGGGGCCACGGGAGCAGTCAGGGGGAGACCACTCAGGGGAAGGGGGAGGTAGAAACTGACTCAGGGGGCCCCAGAGGCTGACTTTGCTGGGGGTGGGGGGGAAGGGCCCCTATGATGCCTTTGCCCTGGGGCCCCCATGCCGCTTAAACCAGCCCTGCCACTAATTTGTAAGAAATAAGGGATGCAGTGGGAAACACTATCCATAAACGCTAAAAACATGGCTTTGGGCACGGGGCTCGCTTCGGCTGCTGTCTATGCTTGCATAATTTTACTAAACCTATTCATTGATGCCCTGGATAGTGGTCGCGACCTTATTGCCACGAGCAGAGAGCGGCCGTTAGTCTACGACGTTTCCCACTAGGTCACCTCAACTACACTAGCTCCTAAATTTCCCTTGAGGTTCAATGTTTTTCTAAACTGAAAAGAAACCTGAAGTTGGTAAAATGATTTAAAATAAACACATGACATAGCTGCAAATGAATATTAAGTACTAACCTCACGGTCAGTTCCTCTCAGAAGCTCACCAGTGATCCCTTCCAGTTCTGACAAGATTTTGTCAGAGCAGAATATACCAGTTGCTGTCAGTTATATATCAGCAGCTGTCAGTTACAACTGAATGTGCAAGGTAATGTCCATGTTTCCTTATGGCTCAAGTGGGTGATATTACAGTTTAACAGTGTGCTGACCAGCAAGCTGTTATGTGGATAATAATTCCATAGATCACAGTGGACAAATGGGACGTAGGAGAGGAGAGAGAAGTAGACTACACAGGATGTAAGTATAACCTGTGTATAGTTATTTTGACTTTTCAGTTCCAACTCCACCATGAGAAGCCAGCTATAGGCTGATGACGTCCCTTCTACACAGCGGGACTGGTGACAAACAGCTGCATATGCTGCCACCTGGCGGCATTATTTCATAGTTCAGAATAAACAGAATCGGGAAGGTTGTTCGCTGGTAGAGAGCTTTCCTTCTCATTTACATGTAACGGGCTTTGCAGAGGGTTAACGGATGCTTTGAAGATAACAGCCCCCGTGGATTGGCTCCCTGCGTCACCAAAACCGCGCTGCGCATCCAATGAGCGCAGTGGGCACGTTCTCTGGAACTTGCAGAGTTTATAGGCTGAGACGGCGGTCAGTAGGCACAGGGGAAGTCTAGAGGGCGTGTCTCGCCGCCGCAGTCCAAGAGCTGTTGGTGCTGAAGACAGAACAGAGCGGTGTGACCGGGCGGAGGGGAGTGACAGCGGTGTAGAGCAGGCATTACAGCAGCCACAGCTCATTCACTCATTCACTGGGGGAGAAATCACAACGAAAGCTGTCAAGTGGTGCACATGCGCTTCTAAGCATAGGCGATAGCATCCTGTATTCAGCAGCACATGTAGCTTATTTATAGCTTATTTACAATTCAGCAGGGCAGTGTGATGTGTCTATGCTGTAGATATTGAATTTATTTTAGTGCTGGCTACTATTAATAGACCTCTATGTATGTATAGAAATCAGTGCAGGTAACTGCAACTCTAATGCCTACTTATTTATGTAGGCTATGTAGTGCAGCAGGTGTAGGCATAGATGCTGTAAAGTGACAGTGTAGTGTTGGGGTGTTGCTGTAAAATATTGTGTTGATAGGGTAAAGTTACCTGCAAGGTATCTGTAGACATGGGAGATAAAGCTAATGGACTCGGGGGAGAAGTGACTTATTACACCTGGGAAGAGGTGCAGAAGCGCTGCACGCGGGATGAGCGGTGGCTGGTCATCAATCGCAAAGTGTACAATATCACCAAATTCTGCTACAGGCATCCGGGAGGATCCAGAGTCATCAGCCACTATTCAGGGCAAGATGCTACGGTGAGAACATTCATATTTACAAGTCACTTTAACATAGGCATATTGACAATTCATTCAGCAGGAAAGTCAATGTCATGTGAAGTGGACCTGAACTCTGGCACAGGACAGAAGGAAAACATAGAGAAATGCACCCTGTATGTATTTAGAGAGTTTAGCCTGTCTAATTCTCCCTTGTCTGTGACTAATCATCACTGTAATTTCATCTCCCAGCCATGGCAGAGCAGCTAATTTGTAAACGCGGTGTTAACAATATATCAGCTTCCATGAAAGCAGGAAGTAGACACACTGCAGATTTATGGAAGGATTTGTATCAGCTGTAACAAAGAAATGTTTTTCTTTTAATGCTATTATGCTGTTCCTTATGTTTTAGAGAGGAAGTTCTGAGTTTTAAGTTCAGGTCTGCTTCAAGCCTGGAACACACATTCAGTTTTGGTTGGCCAATGACTGACCAATTCTACCACCTCCAAGTAGTAGGAGGGTTAACAGGTTTTGAATACAATGAACAGATGGTGTAGGTAAACTCTCATACTACATGGAGGTGGTAGAATTGGTCACTTATTGGCCAAAATAAAAATTGAAGGTATGTACTAGGCTTTCAGGTCATCCTGTGGAGCTTGTCACTTGCAGAAATGCTACATAGTAGTATTGTATGCATCAAATGACCATATCTATTTTTCCGCTGTCATTTAGGTGCCACTGTGGATTTAAAGTAGCATAGACAGGTTTTATCATAGACAATACTGACTGGTAGATGTAGTTCTGATGGCCTGATGACGTAGGCCGCAAACTCTAAAACAACCTGTAGCAGACTGCAGCATTACTATTTGGGGTTAGAGTACTTCCAATCATCACCCTTCCCAATTTCTGCATCTAGGTGTGTAATTTACTCATAATTGTAGAATGACCTTTTTTCTAATTGCAATAATTTATCTGAAATAGGAAGTTAAAGGACACCTGAAGTGAGAAGCATATGGAGGTTGCCATATGTATTTCCTTTTAAACAACACCAGTTGCCTGGCAGCCCTGCTGATAAATTTGGCTACAGTAGTGCCTGAATCACACCAGAAACAAGCATGCAGCTAATCTTGTCACATCTGACAATAATGTCAGAAACACCTGATCTGCTGCATGCTTGTTCAGGGTCTATGGCTAAAAGAATTAGAGACAGCGGATCAGCAGGACAGCCAGGCAACTGGTATTGCATAAAAGGAAATAAATATGACAGCCTCCATATCCCTCTCACTTCAGTTGCCCTTTAAGTAGCTAACAGTAAGTTGCTTAATAAAAGGTACCTGGTAAAACCTTGAAATATTTTTAAAAGTTTAGAAAATAGGGGGAAATATTTTGTATAGACTAGTACTCTTGGGGCCTTGTTTTTCTCTGCAGTTTATTTTGGTAAGATTACAGTATTAAATGTTTACTTTAGCAATGTAACCTTCTATAAATACTGTACACACCTGTTGCATAGGTGATATTCATTGTAAATATGACAGAAATACTAATAATGAAAATAGCACCTATCAAAACATATAGCACTTACAAAAGAACATTAGGGGAGAGAGCCCTGCCCTTAGAAACTTCACTTTTCCTTTGAGTGAACTTGACATGTGGCAGTCAGACCAGTCTGACTTGTCATAGTTCTCCATAGCAAAGAATAATCGCTCATATACTGTATACACTTCAATGTTCCCTTGTAAGCTTGAGGCTTCTGTAACCTGCTACTGTATCAGCTAGTTTTGTCTCTTCAGGAAATTCCTAAGATGCAGTGTAATAAAAAGCCTGAAAAGTAAGCTGAGTATAATAATAATAATACAACAGACATTCTGCAAAGATGCATACAAATGGAACTGACATCTGACACCGCAGTGCAACACTGTGATATAACACTGATATAACAACTGATAAAAGTTACATAATGACAGCTGTTTCCTTATGCTCACAGTATCTTTGTATACCTTTATACCCATGTGTGTATGTGTGATCTACCCTATGTTAATATTATCATGGAATGTGTATCCTGTTTGACAGAAAATCAATGTTGCAGCAGATCGGTGTATTTTCCGTACACACATCCCCTGTTTCAGAGCTGCACACATGCTTCATTCTGTACAATGTCAGGTGTTGGCAATTCTCTGCTCTGACTTCATATCCATTCACAGGATTGGTTCAGCCCTGTGGTTCCACCGGCTGCTTGATCAGCCCACTCCTCCACCACTATCATCTCCTCCTCCTCATCCCCCAGGGGCGGAGCTTGTGTTTTATGTCTGAGCGTACCACATCCAGCTCAGGTTAACCCCTTACATTCCAGAAAAAGGGGTTTCACTCACCGCTTAGTTTTAATAGTTCCTTTGTGCAGTCAGGCTACGCATTAAAGTATGTTTAGCTATTTTCATATAATTTGGTTCTGTACAAATTCAGTTAGTACAGTAAATTCATAGGAACATGTAAATCCCATAGGAATCTATGTTTAACTTGTGTTTCTGTACATCTATCAGATACATGGAGGAAATCACAAAGTATGTCTCCCTGGGTAACTATGTGGAGGGATTTTGATGCTTAAAACAGTGCAGAGAATTCAATGTTGATTAGAATGTAATACGATTTAAAAGAGTGGCATAGGTAAGGAGCTAAGGGCCCCAGTGCAAGTTTTACATGGGGCCCCCTCAAGCACTCTATACAGAACAAGTCATATTGAGCACAAAAGACTGCCAAGGGCAGCCACAGTGTCAGAGACTTGTAATCAGGGGAGAGGAACAGCTTGTTAATGATTAACACTATTCAAAGCACATATAGAGGTTGTAATTACTAACATAACATCAATGAAGAGCTAATACAGTGGTTGAAGGAGGGCCCCTCTGGTCCAGGGGTCCGGTGCGGTCCCAACCTCTGTATCCCGTATTGCTATAGCACTGATTTAGACAGAGTTGTACATTTCCCAGAAGTACACCTAACGTTTCACACTTGGACATTTGTATTTTCCCTGTCTCTTTAAAGTAGCACTCCACCCAGTTGAGATCTGAGTTTCCTTTTATCAAACAAATAACTTTTATCATGTACACCATTACAAAATGCTGCTGTTATGGGATACCAGCTTCTTAAAGGAATACTGTAGGGGAGTAGGGGGAAAATGAGTTGAACTTACCCGGGGCTTCTAATGGTCCCCCCGCTCCGGCCCCGCCTCCGGTTCACTTCTGGAATTTTAGACTTTAAAGTCTGAAAACCACTGTGCCTGGGCAGCCGTGTCCTCGCTCCCGCTGATGTCACCAGGAGCGTACTGCTCAAGCCCAGTATGGTCTGTGCCTGTGCAGTACGCTCCTGGTGACGTCAGCGGGAGCGAGGACACGGCAACACAGGCGCAGTGGTTTTCAGACTTTAAAGTCTGAAATTCCAGAAGTGAACCGAAGGCGGGGCCGGAGCATCAGTGAGTGGCTGCGCGGGCACAGGATGTCTGCGGGGGATCATTAGAAGCCCCGGGTAAGTTCAACTAATTTTCAGTATTCCTTTAAAGATAATCTGTACTGTCCGATTTGTACAATAAAAAACACACCAATCGAGTCACTGTGATCTCCTGGATCCCTCTTTGCCGTTTCCGCCGTTCCCCACCACGATCCTGGCTTTTAATCGCCAGTTTTAGGCAGTGTTTACAACAAAAAAAACATGGTCGCTAACCAGGAAGTGATGTATATATATATATATATATATATATATATTTATATATATATATATATATATATATATATATATAATGTTACAGTATACCAGTATACTACAAGTTTTTATTACATAGTGAATTATCTGCACTCCAGTCTGGGTTTCTCACAGTTTCTCAGCATGTGACAGGCAGCTCCCTCCCCCCTCAGCCTCACAAACTGCATCACACAGACGAGCTGAAACTGAGAGTAGAGAGTAAGGAGTAAACAAAACACACAGAGCCTGCAGGGGGCGTGCATAACTTGGATTCATTACAACAGAGGCAGCCCATTCCTCCCTGGATCGACAAAGCTTGACAAACAAAAGAAGATTAGATATATTACAGAGACTAGAAAAGGCTGCATAATCCAGACCACATTAGAACAGGTACAGGAACTTATAGGATAGAAGAAATAAGGCTGATAATTTTGTTACAGAGTCTCTTTAAAGTCCCTAAATATGCTAGTATAGTTGTCGATAACCAACTAAAGATGTTGTGAGGTTGAATGTTGACAGTAGATAGGTCCAGTGGGTGTGTTGAAGCTAGTCACAGGTGGCTGGACTATTACAGATACGTGTATACTGAATAATTACAGACACGTTTCACCTAAATTCCTTAAATGTTAATATATGAAATTAGGGGTGCTATTGATTACAACTTATTGAATTATTTAATGTTGCTTGATCACTCCACGATTGAAGCAATGCAGCACATATATTCTAGAACAGGACCTCCCAGGATTTTTACTCCCAATAAGAGGGGCTGGCTTAGAGAGGTGAGAAAGTTTTTAACATACCCCCTAAGCTCTTTTGTGTCTCATTCACTTATTATCTGCCTCATCCTATATAATGCTTGTCAAGCTCCAGTCCGTGGGCCAGATCTGGCCCGCAGAGTCATCAAATCTTGCCTGCAAGCAGTTTCCCCACTTTGCATTATGTTTGGCCCACTGTAGGACACCAAGGAAACTATATTGGAGGTGAAGCCCTTAATCACCAGGGAAGCTATATGAGGGAAGGAGGGCAAAAGCACCAGACACCAGCGAACTGTACAGGGGAGGGAGTGGGCCACTAGACACCAGGGAACTGTATAGGGATGGAGGGGGTCACTAGACACCAGGGAACTGTAAAGGGGAGGTAGAGAGCCACTAGACACCAGGGGACTGTATAGGGGAGGGAAGGAGGACCACTAAACACCAGGGGGCTGTATAGTCCTGCTTGGAGGACCACTAGACAGCAGTGAACTGTATAGGAGAAGGAGGAGGCATTAGACACCAAGGAACTGTGCAGTTGACGGAGGGGGGCCATTAGACACCAGGGAACTTTATAAGGGAGGGAGGTAGCACTAGACATTGAGTTGGCCCACAACTTGGTCCCAGTGTTCAATTTTGTCCCACTTTGTATTTGAGTTTGACACCAGTGTCCTAGATTTTAGCATCCCTGGTTGTTCAGTACTGGCACACTGGTTACATGACTACAGTGTCACATGACTTTACTCTCTGACATTAGCATCTCCTGTCTCTGAAACTACTGGTCACTTTGACTTGAAATTTTCACTGAAAATAACTCAGCTATATATTTTCTTTGCACAGTATACTCAGCTTCTGTTACTCACCTTTCTTAACACTGGACACATGGTTACTTTACTTTTATTTTTTATCACTATTTTTTTTTTAACTTCACTTTTTCATCATCCAAATTTACGTTAGATAAGCATTTAGCTGTCACTGTGAATAAACATAAGATATGAATCTATGATGCGCCTGTATGAGCTATGCAGGTGCATGTATGCAGAGTACTAATATTTGCATCTGCTCTTTTCTCTGGCTAATCAGGATCCATTCACTGCATTCCACATCGATAAGGAGCTGGTACAGAAGCACATGAAATGCCTGCTGATCGGGGAACTGGCGCCAGGAGAGCCTTGCATTGAGCCCAGCAAAAATGTAAGCACTCCACGTGTTGCCTGAGCCAACATTTCCCTGCCCTGTAATTTGTCTGCCTTGCTAGCAGTGCTGACGCTTCATCTTGTCTCCAACAGGCAGCTATGGTGGAGGATTTCCGGACGCTGCGCTCAACTGTGGAGCAGATGGGACTTCTTAACCCAAATAAATTATTTTTCTGTGGCATGCTGCTACACGTTCTGCTGCTGGACATGCTGGCTTGGTTAAACCTCTATTATTTTGGTACTTCATTCATCCCACTACTGATCACAGCATTGCTGCTGGGCACCGTGCAGGTAGGATAAAGTCACTAGTAGTGAATTAGACTGATGCACCTCAATGATTCACAGATCACTTTAGATCCAACGCCCGGTTTTGGCATGTCCCCACCCCTGTAATTCTTACACAGTAATGGCGTACACCAAAAGCAGTTTCTACATTTTCATACACAATAATTTGTTAGTGTATACCTAAGCAGTCATGTGATCCATGCTTGGACATTCTGTTGAGGGCAGACTGGTAGGCTCCTGAAGCATGTGGGAGGGAGCCTGGCTGTCCACTCCCAGCTCCAGTCACATGACTGTGTGGTTATACTGGAAAATACAGAGATTTAGAAACCTTTTGGACTGACCACACTAATGTTTATGTGTTTAAATGCTTTTAGGTGGGAAAAAAGACAGTTATTTCCAGGTCATCTCTCACTACCTCAGCGTAATCGCATGTTTTCCCAGTTTAGTGGGGGTGATAATATAGTTTTTGTGGACATTGACTGCCAATAGACCAGCCTTTCTCAACCTTTTTACCCTGGAGGAACCCTGGAAATAACTTTTGGATCTCGAACCCCTGCAAACAGTTTTTTTGATCCCGAGGAACCGCTGCATTTATTTTGCAGGAGGCATGGTCTTTAAAGAGGTTCTCTTGCGCTTTAAAAAAACAAAAAACGGCTCTTACTTGGGGCTTCTATCGACCCCCTGCAGCTGGAATGTCCCGCGCCATCCTCCTCCGATCACCTGTTCCCCGCCGCCAGCACCGGTGTAATTATTAGGCTAACTAGATGAATAGAAGTGTGGCTGTGCGCGTGTTCGCTCCCGCGCATGTCAGCGGGAGCTTACTGCACATGCGCAGTACAGGAAAACTTTGTACTGCGCCTGCGCAGTACGCTGACTCGCGCGGGAGCGAGCTCACGCACGGCCATGCAGCCACACTTCTATTTGTCTAGTTAGATGAATAATTAAACAGACAAATGATAAGCGCTCAAGGATGCACCTGAATTGTAAGCCATCAGAGGCAATGCAGAGCGCCCTAGGGCTAAATACATGCCTCTAATGCAAAACAGATGCAAAATTATGTGCTAAATTCTATTCTAAAAATTGGAGAGTGAATTTAAAACAGTGAAGGCAGCTAGCCACTAGTATACTTACATTTAATTTTGCACAGTGGGAGACATGGCAGCGCTTTCAAACAAACCTCATACCTGAATGGTTTATCTGCAATGGTGAGCAGAGCTCCAGAAACTGGACTATATTACACACCCAGCATACACTGCAGGCAAAGAGAGGGAGGGGGAATTAGTGATTGATCTGCACCGGTGGGCAGAGCTCCAGAAACTGGACTATATTACACACCCTGCATCACTATAGACCATAGGGGGGTGTTAGCTTCAGTGATAATTAGTGCACAAATTATGACCTATCTGCTCACCATTGCAGATAAACCATTCAGGTATGAGGTTTGTTTGAAAGCGCTGCCATGTCTCCCATAGATGAATAATTAGCCTGATGCCGGCGGCGGGGAACAGGTGATCAGAGGAGGACGGCGCGGGATGTTCCAGCTGCAGGGGGCTGATAGAAGCCCCAGGCAAGTGACTCTTTTTGTTTCTTTTACAGTGCAAGAGAACCCCTTTAAAGTAGGTGAGGTGGTTTATTTCACTACCCCCTATTACACTGACACTCATTATACTGTCTCCTTATCCTAGTGCTTTTTATTAATGTGATCATTATTATTCTATCCCCCAATTTAGAGCTTCTTTTTATAGAACCCCCTATTATAATGTGCTTCCCCCATGATGGAGGAAAATGCCAAGGGGCCCCTGCAGAGTACTCAAGGAACCCTTGGGATTCCAGGGAACCCAGGGTGAGAAAGCCTGCAATAGACATTTGGGCCCATATGCAATTAGGTTTCTCTCCTGAGTTTTCTCCTAGGTGATATGTTCACACCTTGTCAACAAAATGCCTTTTAAACCACCAGCAAGCAAGAAAATATTCAAATAATTTTGATAATGCTCTTTCACCTACATTTTTAAATTGTAAAGTGCTGAAAAGTTATTTTAAACAAAAGATGAAAAAATATCTCCTAGGAGGAAACTCAGGACAAAAATATAATTGCATATGGGCCTTGGTATTTTTATATTGCTGAGAATATTCGTTTCTGATATTAATGGAACCATCATTGCAGAAAATGGAGGAGACATACTTTAGCATGTATGTGCATATCCTGTCACAGTAATGTTCTCCTGTGCTCTTACACTATGGCAGTGCCCTCTGCCATTTGGTAGTGGGTAGGATGGAGGCGCCCAATCTGCGTTCTATTTTAGTATTTTTAAATACAAATAAAAAATGATATAATAAAAAGAGAGGTAATCGCTTACCTCTCCAGAATATATAGACACAAGTTCAACTGTAAAAAAGTTTTTATGCAAAAAGCAATCTGACAACGCGTTTCACGGGTCATGGCCCGCTTCCTCAGGTCAATACAAAATGCCCTGATAGCATAGGGGATGGAGTGTAGGCGCCTCTAATGTTGTTTTCTAGTGCATCCCAGGTCTTACTTTTTGACCTCATTGAAATGCTTAAAAATCAACACAAAATGTAAATTGGCCAGAGGTACAATGGGTAGTTTTCAGTGAGTACCACTGACACATTCCTCTGGTGCTCTGATGGTCCTTGGACCACAGCCTTGGAACTATTACTTTGGAGCTATTGGAAATGTTTGTGTCATTTTGTAAATGTCAGTAACCTATAGCAGACTGTAATTTGATCTCAGATTGTCCCATAATTGGAATTCTTCACCTTCATATTGTACATTGTACAGGCTCTCAGCAAATACTTGAGACACAGAGAAATAGTACTCATATGCACAATCCATCTCACTATAGAAAATAAAGGACAGGTGGACCTGAACTAAAAGACATTGGTATAATGTATTATATTTCAGGGTTTATTCGTAAAATGGATTTCCTCTCTATATCTGTTTCTCTTCTTATCTATAGAATAACTTTTTAGCACTTTCTAAACAAACAAATAAAACATAAATGGTTTCTAATTAACTCACCTACAGTATATTACTTTTTTTGCATTGTATTTATTTAGTACTATTTTTTGCTGGTTGGGTGCTTATTAAAGGATACATGAGGTGTAGTGAAGTATTGCAGCTTTACTTGCCTGGGGCTTCTAACCAGCCCCTAGGAGTCTCTGTGTCCCTCAGAGCAGTTCCGCAGTCACCCAGTCGTCAACTGTCTCCTCCGCGTCACTCGCAGTCACACTTCCATGGCCGGGGTTGTTCTGAGCAGGCGCAGTAGCCCAGAATGGACACTGGAAGACTGAGTGACAGTGGAACTGCATCGAGGGACACAGAGACTTCTCGAGGCTGGAAGAAGCCTGGGTAAGACATTTTTTTTAATGTAGATTAGGTAAAAAACACGAGATATACTGTAGTTTATAAAAAATGTTTTGTGTCTCAAAGCCTCTGGAACAGTGACATAGCAAAGCATCACCAACAATTAAGCCCAATCTACACAATACGATTCTTTGTGCGATTCGATTGTGATTCTATTTACAATCCGATTAAATCTGACATGTCCGATCGGGATTCGATTCAATTGAATCGAATCCTGATCGGACATGTCGGATTTAATTGGATCGTAAATAGAATCGTAATCGAATCGCACAAAGATTCGTATCGTGTAGATTGGGCTTTAGTTTTATAACCATTAACAACACTGGTAAGATCTCAAATATTTTGTGTGAATGGGCTCTATGTAATCTAACTCATTGAGTGACTTTAGGGATGTAAAAAGTTTATTGGTTGCCCTCTAATTGTAGACAACTTTCGGATATGAACCGGATGACCTCCCAGTGACACCAGGAACTGAAAATAGACAAAAGCAGGAGCCAATAGTGTAATCTGGCACATAAAATAATGATCAAAAGAATGTTACTCATAACAAGTTGGGTTGCATGGGATTGCATATACCCAATAAAGGAAAACAAAGGGACACCAGCCTCTGCTCTGGTTTGAGTCCCAGGTACTTCAGGATTTGGGTGGCTGCTTTGTTAGATTTGAGATTCGAAAGATTCAAGAAAATTGAGAATCTTTTTGGATTCGGATTCAATGAAATGGGGTGCTCGTCCCATCTCTAGTTATTAGATTGAAATGCGTGCCTCCAGATTCTATGCAGAGTCACCTCCACCCTGCAGGACAATGTAATAAAGAATGTAATTCATCTGCATTCCACTTCGTTTTTTTAATCCCAGCTTTTCTTGCTCATAAAGTACATCTGCTGTATTGTGATTTTGGTCTTTCAGCTATGGGTTTGCAAAGCTTTCAGTATACAGTATATGTTGGTTGTGTTGTGAAGTGAAAATCAACTGATGAGATAAACAATAGTATGTATAGCCCTGCTCCTAAAGAGGACTTTTCTAGAATCCCATAGTTTTATTTTGCTATAAATAATTAGAAGTTCTGTAAGGATTTGGCTGCCTCAAGTGAATTATAATGTTTATTCACCTCTTGTAAAGACAAATGATAAGCTATTGAACTTGTCATAGGTTCCCAGCTCTAACGAGTGTTTTGCTTCAGCTATGTATAATTAGTTATAAATGAGAGTTACCTGTTCAGACTGCAGCCTGACTGCAGAGAAACACTCATGAGCCCTGGATTCTTATCCCTTACGGGGGGAAAAAGGGACTGAAGCTAGTTCTAGGTAGGGGCGGGACTTTATATACACGTTCATCTTTGCATGTTACATTTCACTTCAGGTAACCTATAAATGTTATCTACAGGCTTGAGTCATGTCTTCCTTCTTGGTATTGGTACTACTACATCTCCACTAATCCACGGGCAGGTAATACAGCTAGTTGAGTAGATGTATTTCTTATCAAGAGGAAGCAGTGGCATTAATGGCAGTAATAGCAGTTTCTGAGGTAGTGACGGAAACCAGTCTCCTGCTACAGAGGTCTCCTGAAGTTCACACTAGATGGGAAATTGTACCATTTTCTGGAATGGGCCTCAGTGGACATGTTGACTGATCCTGTGTTGGCTATATGATCCATTCAGTCATGTTGTAATATGTCCATTGTGTCAGTTGGGCTGACTGAATGCAAAGTTTTCTCCTGCACAACTTTCTGGCCACCAGATGGAAATTAGACATGTCATAGCTTGCTGTCTCTGACATGTCAGTCACAATGGACACCAACGGACATGAAAATGATGTTAGGTCACAGCGGATCGTACATTGGATGTTCTGTTCATGGCACGGCTCCAATATAGTGTGAACCCAGTCTGAGAGACGCTGCATCACTTACTGCATTTACTGTTCATTGATGATAATTACAGTTGTATTACTGTGATTATTGTATAAACTGTTCCCTGCAACTCTTAAGAAGCAGGTTGTAGGGGAAAAGAAAGCATAATGCTTTGTGCCCCCAGTGTAAAATTATGAAGAGGAAGTGGGAATGGATGTAGTTTATAATGTGTACTGGAGTCATGACTCTTTGACGCATAGGTTTGCTTATTCATGGGGAAGATCTTGTTGACTGTTACAAAATCTCTGAAATGTGACATTAAAGTGTAACTCCAAGCAGTAGAAAAATGATCGACAGGAAGTAAATCCCCTCCCCTAAGGCACTCAGTAGTCTCCAGTCCTTCCCTTCATTAATAAGAAGGGGGATATAGAACTTCAGACAACAGAAGAGGAACACTGTGAATTGCTGGAACACGTAAGGGAGAGGTCAGTATTCTGTTTCCTCCCTATAGTTTATTTTTTTACTTTTGCTATAAGTGAGATTTCACATGTACATTTACCTTTCCTTTTGTCTAGCAATGAACTAAAGGCCCCTTTTACCTGAGATCTACCATTTGCTGTAACCACACTGCACAGTCTTCACAACCCCCAAAATATGAGATTACCTTCATAGAGAAGCAACATTTACTTGTTTCTGTTACTATAACTGAGAGTTGAGTCCAGCTTTAACTGTATGAAATAGAAGAAGAGCCCAAACTGATCAATATTTGCTTGTGCTTCTTTTTTTATAATATAATATTGATATACATTTAATATTATTAGTTCTAGCTGTACAATTGCCATTCATTTGGGTTGCACTGTTATTCCTCTTCAGGCTCAGGCTGGATGGTTACAGCACGACTTTGGCCACTTGTCTGTATTCAGCAAATCAAAATGGAATCACCTGGTGCATCATTTTGTGATTGGACATCTGAAGGTAACATTGCTGGTAGATTTCTATAATAACATGTTGCGGTTGATTTTGTTTGTTTAGAGGTTTGAGCTAGTAGTCATCTCTAGTATAGGGTTAGGTTAGTGTTACGTTTCTTGGGCTTTCAAGCATATCTGTGATATGTAAAATCAAAAATGGCATCTGCAACACATCATCAAATAGTATGCTGGGACAGCAAAATGATGCCACCGTGAGCACCTGTACCTCGTGACATCAGCGCATAGAGTGACGTCACTACATGCGCCTGTGTCACATGGTACAGGTGCTCATGGCACTAGGACTAATTCCAGTAGATTTCATGGTGAAAATCTGTGCCACGTGTGGTCAGGTATTAGATCCCTCTCTGATCAGATTCGATCAAAGAGGGATCTTTGATGGTCAATCTTGTGGCAGATCGACAGGTGTATGTTTCCATTTGCATTTGCTTATAGCAAATTTGTGATTAATATAGTTTTAACTGGTTTTATTGTTTTGTTTTGATTAAGAAATACAGCTGTTATATGGTATTTGATAAATTAGTTATATGCATAGGGAATACTTTTTTGAATGTCTCTGATGTGGGTTATCACCTCTCTTCTGGTATAGGGAGCTCCTGCCAGCTGGTGGAATCACATGCATTTCCAGCATCATGCCAAACCCAACTGTTTCCGCAAGGACCCAGATATTAATATGCACCCGCTTTTGTTTGCACTGGGGAAGAAGTTGGCAGTGGAGGTAAGTAAAACCAGGAGAGACAGGAAACAAAATACAGACTAGAAAAGAACATTTCACATTGTTTGGACTGCTAAAGTCTTGGTAGACTGTGAAAGTCAGCTGACCTTCTCCACTGGTGCTTATTACAGTGTGAAATAGGTTGTTTTATCCTCTGTACTTTGACATATTTTCTACATAAAACAAGTGTAATTTAAACATAAAAAGAATTAGGGTTTAGATGAGTTACGAGACTTGAAGGAGATGGACGTCATCCTGTATACTGAGACATACACAAACTAACAAAACTATTGTTTTTATATCATGTAATTAGAAGATGTCATTGTAGTTTTGTATTAAACGGGTACTTTAGCAAAAGGAGAAGAATAAATGTATACATTGCAAAGTAAGAAGCTAAAAAATAGAACAGAGATCAATACATGATTGATATCCGCAATGCAATTTATTCATGTTGTTTGATCCACATTCAGCCTGCATGTCATCTGGCAGACAAGAAGAAAAAAAACCTGCATCAACTGCCCTTTTTTATAACCACACCCACTAACAATGTGATAGGCTAAAAGGTTGGGTTTCTTTGTAGACATTCATATGCACATAGGGAAATACTGGTTGCTTGGCATTTGGAAACAGCTCTTATTTCTCACAATGCAAGAAGGCTCACAGACAGGAAACTGTCAGGACCCAGGTCCTGACATCACACTGTGGGAGGGGTTTCACCACAATATCAGCCATAGAGTCCCCCTTGATGATCAGGAGAAAATGTAAAGCACTAGGTATCCCCTCCCCAAGTTGGATAGTCAGATAACCCCCCCCCCTTCCCAGTATTAGGTAGCCCCTTAAACTGAGCAGCCCTCCCAACATAGAGAGTTTCAAGCAGAGCCTGCAGTGCTGCCTGCTCACCTTACCACACTGGGAACTTAGCCGTATAACAGGCTGACAGCATCCCCTCGTGTCTTGTGGGGAGGGGGTGCTCCATCCACGCCTGTCTCCTTCAGTCCCCTTGTGCATCCATCCATCCTTCTGTCCCTCCTTCCATGCACCCATTGCCTCCTTCCCTCCCTCCTGTGCCTCCTTCCATGCACCCATTGCCTCCTTCCCTCCCTCCTGTGCCTCCTTTCATGCACCCATTGCCTCCTTCACTCCCTCCTGTGCCTCCTTCCATGCACCCATTGCCTCCTTCCCTCCCGCCTGTGCCTCCTAGAGGCTCTCTGCAGCTACGCCTCCGTCACATACTGTATTTTCCGCCATATAAGATGCACTTTTTCTCCATAAAAAATGGTACATTGCGGAAGTGACGTCATTGGGCCCAGCATGAGGCGGGTACATCAGGTATAGGTAACATAAACAGGTAACTTAGGGAATACCTGTAGCTTTAATTCAAAATCGAATGCCACTAATACACACTGTACCGGAAACAAGTTTTGTGATTTTCAGTAGCACTATTTATTTTATTTTCAAAACAAATATTATAGGGGAAACTGAGAAATAGTGTATTTTTAAATGTTTATTCTTTTTGTCTCTACATGTGTTTATCACTTAGGTGTCAGTAGTAGTGATAAAGTTATTGTTGAACAAGTTGGGATAGGGTAACAATGTCAGAAGGACCCATAAGGTCCATAGAGTGAAGCAAACCCTAGATGTGGAAAATAAGTGACAATAACACAGGAATTGCCTAGATATCTTCTTAGATTACATACTGTAGGTATTCTTTATTAGGCAATTTTTGATTGTCTTCTGTGATTCTTCCTCAGCTTGGACTTAAAAAGAAGAAGTATATGCCGTATAATCAGCAGCACAAATACTTTTTTCTGAGTAAGTATCACTGCCTGCACAGCACATAAAACATAGTGTGATTCCTTATGCGATCTCTTCCAGTATCACTCTTTCTTTCAGTCGGTCCTCCAGCTCTGATTCCAGTCTACTTTCAGTGGTACATTTTCTACTTTGCCGTACAGCGCAAGAAGTGGGTGGTGAGTATTTTGTAATTGGCCGAAGGGAATTTTATAACGAAAAGCTTTAGTAACACTTTCTGACTGAAAAAATCTGAAAACTGTGTTTGTTTCCAGTCAGCAAATTTGTTTGCATTTCTAAATCAGAACATAAAAGAAAGATTTGGCAATGCCTTTACCCAAAATTTACCCAGTCTTTTATATAATGGTCTCACCAGTGTTTGTTGCAACAGGGGAGGCAAAGGATGAGACTGCACCAGGGCTCTTGGATCAGAGGGGCCCTCCTTTAAACTCTATCTTTACTTTTCATTGGTGCTATAATGGTAATTACCACCTATTTGTTCTTTCAATAGCGGTAATCACCAACAAACTCATCCCCTCCTCTGCTTTACCTCTTTGACACCGTAGCTGCCCTTGGCAGATCTTGGTGCTCCATAACAGTTGGTGCCCATAGCTCCTTAGCTACAGGGTCTCACAACTTAAAGCTGATGTTATGGGGACTGGTTAATGAAATTGGCAATCTGTTCGATATTTTTTTTAACACTGAATGTATAAAAATGTATAAAAGGACATCAGATTTTGTTCTCTGGTGATCACTGCTGTGAATGCCTCACTATGTTTATCCCAAAAGTGGTGATTCAAAGTTCCTTTCACTTTAAGGATGGAACTGCAGTGAAAATAATGTAATGAAAAAGGTGTTTAATTTTTACAATAATTATTTATAAATGATTTAATCAGTGATTGCCCATTGTAAAATCTTTCCTCTCACAGATTTACATTCTGCAATTTCCACAATGAAACAAGGCTCCCATAGTGTGATATCAGTACTGACATCACACTGGGGGAGGGGTTTCACCACAATATCAGCCACATAGAGCCCCCTGATGAGCTTTCTGAGAAAAGGTAAAGCTTTCTCATGGGAAGGGGGGTATCAGCTACTTATTGGGATGAAGTTTAATCCTTGGTTACAGTTCCTCTTTAATGGAATAATGGATCACCAGCTTCAAATGTTCCTATTCAGCAAAATAAAGCAGCACTAGGTGACCCAGAGACCTTTATTGCAGCCATGAACCAATAATAGTTGAAGTGGTGATTTGCAGCAAGGTGACTTACAGGGTTGTCATTAAACTGCATTGTTTCCTGTGGTGTTCACTACAGTGAAAGACTGCTATTTAGTGTTCATAAAGTGGCATTGAATACAAGTGCATTAGCATAAGATGATGATTATGCAGAAAGTGGAAATCTCACAAAAAAGTAAAGTAACAATCGCTTTTCCCCTTTTTATGACTAGACCTCTGTGTTTGACTTTTTTCTCTTTCCAGGATTTGGCTTGGATGATTACATTCTACATTAGATTTTCCTATTGCTATATTCCGCTCATTGGGATTGGTGGTACAATCGGCCTGTTCATGTTTGTCAGGTATGTGTGTCCTGTCTATTGAGAGGAAAAGAAGAGAATTATAGAGAATACATTGTTTTCAAGCAGTCCTCAGACTCGTAAGCTGTGCAAGCTTGAGAGCGGAACAGGAAGGATGGCCATAGACGGCCTGTACATTATAGTTTGAGCTCTGTCTGCGTTTGGGCTTATTGTGACATCCCTAGAAGTTATAATAAATGGAACCGAAGGTGTGAGATATGTGGAGGCTGTATTAGTAGAAAGAACTATAGTATGATGAGCATAAAATACAAAGTCTTACAAATCTTGTGGTACAAAAATATCAAAAATCTTTATTGACAAAGATACAAAAAAATCCTTAAAAAAGGAGGTCTCTGCAGGGTGCTCCTTATTTGCATGGATAATCACAGGAATTTCAATATTTTGTAGTGAAAAAAGGCTCTCAGTAAAAAATCAATTGGCAACGACACGCTCGTTTCGGGCAAATAATGCCCTTCATCAGGCCACTGTATAAGCATTTTCTATATATCCTGTAGGCAACACATGGCAGGAGCAGGCAAAAATGACAGAAACTACGTATGACCTAGCAAACGCATATCGCACAATCCTGATGGCAGGGAATAGAATCACCAAGCAGCTATAGGCAGGAGTTCCCTGCCATCAGGATTGTGCAATATGCGTTTGCTAGGTCATACATAGTTTCTGTCATTTTTGCCTCCTTTACTGAGAGCCTTTTTTCACTACAAAATATTGAAATTCCTGTGATTATCCATGCAAATAAGGAGCATCCTGCAGAGACCTCCTTTTTTAAGGATTTTTTGTATCTATGTCAATAAAGATTTTTGATATTTTTGTACCACAAGATTTGTAAGACTTTGTATTTTATGCTCATCATACTATAGTTCTTTCTACTAATACAGTGAACTGTTTTGAGGTGAAGTGGATCACATCAAAAAGGACTTCATGGTTTTTTAGTCTTTTTCCTAGACAAATTAAAAAGACATCCTCCCAATTACAATATTACAGATATGTGGAGGCTGCCATATTTATTTCCTTTTAAACAATACCAGTTGCCTGGCAGCCCTTTGTGGTCAGTAGTGTCTGAATCACACACCTGAAACCAGTATTCAGCTTAGATTTTTGTCTATAAATGTCCAAATGGAACTCGACCCTTCACAGATAGTTTATCCGATAATCATATTTATTTGATTAAAGTAGCGTTTAGACAGCATACAGAAACTGTGCTGGTTTTATTGCTGTGTGGATGTACATGGGAGAATTGATGAACCTCTAACTTTATTGGAACTCCCTGTGCTACATAATTACATTCCTGAGGCCTGCAGACTACTCTTGCCTGTTATTAGATGTTTTGTCTGAAACATCTGATCTGCAAGCTTGTTCAGAATCTGTGGCTAAAAGTACTAGAGGCAGAGGATCAGCAGGACTGCCAGGCAATGAGGTACGTTTCATTGCCTGGTCAGTTGGGTGCAGGGTGAGATGAATGACGCTGAAATACCAGGCAGTACTAAATACTATTCCCCCTCCGAGTCGTAGCAACTCAGACGGAGAAGTACGGTAATTTGGGACCTGGCGATCGCTGACACCCAAATTACATTAAAAAACATATCTATGGTGACGCCCAGGTCAGGCACAGTGCGGGGAAGAGCCTGTACCAAAGTGGCCTGCTTTAAGGCAATGAGCATTGTTTAAAAGGAAATAAATATGGCAGCCTCCATATGTCTCTCACCTCGGCTTTCCTTCAAGTATCTCTGGCTCTTTTACCATCAGCCACACTCTGGGGTAAATTTATCAAGACAGCTGCAGTCATGTTGGAGAACAGTGGGACAGTTATGCTGACTGCACACGTACACAGTATAATGTTAATGCAGTTTTCTTTGTTGTAAAATGATAGCAAATAATAAAAAGAGCTGTTGGGTGCCCATACACCACAGGCCGATAAATTTCAGCATGAAATCTCTCAGCAATCAGCCTTGTGACTCATCTGCTACTATCCCCCCCCCCCCCCCCCCCCAGATATTAATGTTTTGTGTATTAAAACACATTAAAACAGTCACCTGTTCAGCCGCAGCAAGTGTCCAGCTGCTTCTGTTTCCGCATTCGTGTCCCACGTGGTTGGTTTGCATACCATGGCTTGAAATCGGGTTGAATCGTCAATCGGGCATGCTTTCTGCAGCACCGATTTTCACCTGATAAAATTATTGAACCAAATGTCGGTTGGACTGCAAAATTGCTACATGTATGGCCATGTATGGCCACCTCAAGTTTGACTTTGCTATAAGGACAGTGCTGTTTGAATCTAATTCTACTCATATTCTAGGTTCCTGGAGAGCAATTGGTTTGTGTGGGTGACACAGATGAACCACATCCCAATGCACATCTACTATGATGAGAACAAGGAATGGCTTTCTACCCAGGTAAATAATCCTCACCTACTTTTCTGTGAATGGCTTGACAAGCCAACTGCTCTAACGACAATCTATGTCATTTGTCATGTGTGGCAGGAAAGACATGGTGTGAACTTTCACCTGATTTCTATTGAGGAGGTATTTCTGTCCATCCATAAGAGTATGAAGTGAGGAGGGCTTAGTGTGCAGGCTGGAGCTTTATTGGCAATCTGCCTTCACCATAAAGGGACTACTGTGGGCCAGGTCTGCAGTGACTGACATGAGTATCGGGACTTTCATTAAAAGCTTCTCACGCTGCAGTAGCTAAACAGGAACATCCAGTCCTCCGCTACAAATAATGAGCGGTTCTGTGTCACTTGGCTTGCATGGCAGCAAAAAGCTTATGTTATACAGCATAACAAATCCAATCCGAGCTCAACTCTAAATGCTGGGATAATATTATTCATATTATAATAAATGGTGTGCCTTGTAAGGGTTTCTAGCCTTCCTCTGGATCAACAGGTATATGTGATATATGTGATGGAGCAGGCTGGTGTTGTACTTTGTTTTCTGGTTGAACTCGATGGACGTATGTCTTTTTTCAACCCAAATAACTATGTAACTATGTAATATCTCCAAGCTTCAATGTTATTGATGTTAAATAAATAAATGTTGCAGTGATCAGGCATGCTCACCGGATGCTGTCACGAGTAATCACAAGTGTAAGAATCTACCCCTCTATCACCCCCCCCCCCTTCAAACACCTCCTCTGGCCCCGTTCTGGCAATAATTGTGAGCGGGGAGGAAGTGACAGTTCTTCCTCCCCGCTGTGTGTCCATAACTCTGCCCCCTCCACCTGCCGTTTTAGTTCCGTATCCGATTCATTGCACACAGCGAGCAGAGTAGCTGCGCTGTGTGTGTGGGCATGTAGTTTTTGAGGTCGGAAAGATATCCCACCTCAATTATCACAAGCCAGCACACAGCGCAGCTACCCTGTGTGCTGTATGCAATGAATCAGATACGGAACTAAAGCGGCAGGTGGAGGGGCAGAGTTATGGACGCACAGCGGGAAGGAAAAACTGTCACTTTCTCCCCGCTCATAATCGACATTCTGCCTCAGTCAAAGTCTATGACAGAACGGGGTTCACAGGGGGCACAGGAGGGGTAGGATGGTGCTGTGTGCTAGTCGCAGCATCAGTAATAAAGAAATGTCAAAAGTTTAACTTGTTCCCGACCGTGTCGCGCCTATGGGCGTGGCCGCGGCGGCAGCCCCAGAACTGCCTAACGCCGATTGGCCTAAAGTCCTGGGGCCGGCTTTTGCAGGAGATCGCGCAAGCATCTTCACTTGGTAGGTGGAGCGATCGCCACTAGGAGACTGTTAGACGGCGAAACCGCCGTCTAATTAGCTTGTACAGTGCTGCGAGCCATGGCAGCGCTGTACTGGGGACAGCCATGTGACACAGCTGTCCCCTCACTGGGCTCGGAGGTGATCGGCTGCTGGAGGGGCTGCTGAAGCCTATGACAGCTAATCACGGGGATTTGCTGGAGGTAGGAGGGAGGGAGGGTGAGCACAAAAATTGAAAAAAAGACACTCTTTAATTAAAAAAATAAACAAATAAATAGTGATGAAAAAAAAAACATTAGGGAAGCTATCAGACCCCACCAACAAAAAGCTCTGTTGGTGGGGAGAAAAGGGAATCACTTGAGTGCTTTGTTGTGCGGCCCTGCAGTGAGCCCTTAAAGCTGCAGTGGCCCTTATTGAAAAATGGGTCTTTAGGGGGGTTTAACATTGCGGTCCTCAAGTGGTTAAGGGGAGGGGGGAACCGGGTCAGGGTACTTTCAAGTCTATTTAAAGGGAGACTGTTAGACGGCGAAACCGCTGTCTAATTAGCTTGTACAGCGCTGCGAGCCATGACAGCTATGTACTAGGGACAGCCATGTGACACGGCTGTCCCTTCTGTGGGCTCGGAGGTGATCGGCTGCTGGAGGTGCTGCTGAAGCCTATGACAGCTGATCACAGGGATTGGCGGGAGGGGGGAGCACAAAAATTAAAAAAGACACTTTTTAATTTAAAAAAATAAATATTGATGAAAAAAAAACATTGGGAAGCGATCAGACCCCACCAACTGTGTTGTGCAGCCCTGCAGTGAGCCGTTAAAGCTGCAGTGGCCCTTATTGAAAAATGGCCTGGTCTTTAGGGGGGTTTAACACTGCGGTCCTCAAGTGGTTAAGGGGAGGGGGGAACCGGGTCAGGGTACTTTCAAGTCTATTTAAAGGGACTCCCAGCTCAGGGTACTTTCAAGTCTATTTATAGGGACTCCGAGCTCAAAAAATAAACGAAATTGGTACTTACCTGGGGTTTTCTGCAGCCCACCGTAGGTCGGGAGGTCCCCCGGTGTGGTCCTGGCTCCTCTCCCGGGTGTCAGTGGTGCGGTATGCGGCAGAGGGACTGGAAGAGGAGCCAGGACCACGTCGGGGGACCTCCCGACCTACGGTGGGCTGCAGAAAGCCCCAGGTAAGTACCAATTTTGTTTATTTTTGAGGCCAGGGTCCCTTTAAATCCCAAAAAACAAAGAGATAATAAACCATAATTTAACAGTCTTTAAAGGGAATCTGAAGAGGTGCTGCCCCTGCTGCCGTTAATAACTGTAAAATTACCATGCGCTGCCGTTTGTGCATCAGGCCATAATACTCTCTACATGACACTTTCTCTGCAGTCTAAGTGTTTTGATTATTAATTAAGGTTGGAAAACGCTACAGACCTGATTCAATTCACTATTTTCTCCTAATGGTGCCCATACACAGTACAATAAAAACATTAAATTTGCCCATTTATTTGACCAAAACAATCAAATCGAATAAGAAATTTTCGATCAAGAAAAACAAACGACTATCCTGTTTTTTCAATAAAAATCCGATCAGATGTTGGAAAAATCTTTATATTCAATCTAACTGAATAATCAAACACAATTATCTAATCGAAAAAAATGAAGAAATTGTACCATGTATGGGCACCATAAGTTTTCTCCTTGATATTTTCACATCTTATCATAAAATGCCTTTAAAGCAACCAACAAGCAAGAAAATAGTATTTTGACAGTACCTTTTCACCTACTTTATGGCACTTTTTCAATTGCAGAGTGCTCAAAAATGTATTTTAAACAAAAGATGAAAAATTATCTCCTAGGAGAAAACTTAAGAGAAAAAGTGAATTGGATAAGGGCCATTATGTGACTTAACTCCTTCCCGACCACCTAACGCCGATAGGCGTCAGGAAGGTGGCTTCCACAGGACCGCCTAACACCGATTGGTGTCAAATCCTGGGGGGAGAGATTAGCAGGGATCGCGCACCTTCGCTTTAGTTACGGAGCCGAGCTCCGTAAACAGCCTGCTAGCCCGTGATCGCCGCTAGCAGGCTGTTAGAAGAAATGAAGTATAGCATACTAGTATAGCATAGAGTGCAGCGCTGTAAGGGGACAGCTTAGTGACAAAGCTGTCCCCTCGAATGGCCCACAATGTGATCCCCTCTCATAGGCTGATGCCTATAAGAGGTGATCACTGATTGGATCTCGGGGGGAGGGAGGGAGGGATGGATGTAAATAAAAGAAAAATAGTGAAATTTAATTTAAATAAAAACATTTTAAATTAATAAAAAAACAAACGAACACTGCAGCAGCGATCAGAGTACACAAAGGGCCCATTCACACTTTCATTAAAATCACAGAAAAATCGCAGTGATATTGATGTACGCAATCGCGAAATCGCATCGATTTTTCCACAATTTTAATAAACGTGAATGGGAGCGATTTTAAAAACCGCTAATCAATCACAAAACGCTCAGAAAAGCGCTTCTAGTGTGAATGAGCCCTAACAGAAAGCTCTGTTGGTGGGCAGAAAAGGGGGGCAGACTCATTTGGCTGCTAAGTTGTATTGCCGTGCAGCACACTGTTAAAGGTGCAGTGTGCTGTAAAAAAATAGCCTGGTCAGTGGGGAGTGTAAGCCTGTGGTTCTCGAGTGTTTAAAGTACACCTGAACTTTCTTTATATTCTCTTTCATACAGCTTACCTCTTCAGATGGGCAGATACAGGAACCCCTTACATAACGGTTCTGCACCCAGTTAACAAATCCATCCCTCAATCCCCTGCTTATTCTAGACCTCTAGTCTTGCCACAATAAATACCACTAAGACTCATAGACCCCCCAAGACGCTTATGGTCAATAACATGCCCTACCTCGCTGGAGGAAGGGTATCATTTATGGCCGATAATCCAATGTTCAAGAGCAGTCTCCATCCAGCCATTTATGGTTTAGTGTTTGGATGGACGACATGCTCTACAAAACTATCTTTTGTCATACTTTCCTCCTTTTTTTTTCACCTTTCTCCCAGTTGCACTTATAAGTGCTTTCTCTGTTTATCCCTTCGACTAAATATAACTATATAATGGTGGATATTCTCCCTGATTTTGTTAACTAATGCTATCCTCTCATGTGTTCCTCGCTGAATGTTAAAACTATTCTGTTATACTGGTAACCCCATGCCTTTGACAATTCTGTTGTAA
This sequence comes from Hyperolius riggenbachi, assembly GCF_040937935.1. NCBI lineage: Eukaryota > Metazoa > Chordata > Amphibia > Anura > Hyperoliidae > Hyperolius > Hyperolius riggenbachi. Next base: position 87,988,093 of record NC_090656.1, read on the forward strand.
GATTGATGTTCTAACTGTACCCTTAAGTATCTTGTGATATGAGCTGTACATTTACTTTAATGAAAATTCAATAAAAATAATTGAAAATAAAGTACACCTGAACTGAGAGGGATATGGAGGCTGCCATATAGTATATCTCTGGCAATCCTGCTGATCTCTCTAACATCAGTAGTGTCTGAATCACACACTTGAAACAAGCATGCTGCTAATCCAGTTAGAGCACCTGATCAACATGCTTGTTCAGGGTCTATGGCTAAGAGTATAAGAGGTAGAGGCCCAGTAGGACAGCCAGGCAACCTGCATTGTTTAAAAGAAAATAAATATGTCAGCCTCCGTATCCCTCTCTTTTTTTTAAAAAATGTAAACTTTAAATACAAAGTAAGACCATGGGATTCCCGGAAATTGTTAAGGACAAGGACTATAGATACCATTTTTAATCTCATCAGTTTATTTTCCCTTAAAGCGACTCAGAGATGAGCCATGAGGCAGGTTTTTTTACTTACCCGGGGCTTCCTCCAGCCCCATAAGCACGGATGCGTCTTTCTGCTGTCTCCCATTCAGCCGCAGTGAGCTCCGGTAACGTGCTCAGTCGAAGCCAGTCTTGGTCGTCTGCGCATGTGCTGACCTACTGCATGCGCAGTAGACCCGGACTGGCGTCACTGATCCTGTTACCAGGGCTCACCGCGGCTGAACGGGAGACAGCAGGCGGACAGCGAGGGACGCATCTGTGCTTTATGGGACTTAAGAAAGCCCCGGGTAAGTAAAAAAAACTGCCTTAACCTCCATGGCGGTACGTAGTTTCGCTGGCTGTGTCCACGGAGGGATTTTTTGAATAAAACTTGTTGTAATACTTGTAGCTAGCACTAAGCTAGTTACCTGTGTCCCCCAAGTCCCCCACACCTCTCTGATCCCCCCCATCGCTGCAGCCTCCCCAATCAGCTTCAGTCGTCGCTATGGCGACGATCGGACATGACGTCTGACGTCATCGACGTCATGCGCAGTCCTGATCCTCCCCATAGCGAAGCCTGGAGCTGATTGGTAGGCTGCGCCATCGCAGTATCCCTGGGGGGTACGTATTACGGTGGCGATCGGGGGGGATCGGAGCAGAGCGGACAGACTTGGGGGACACAGGTAGCTAGCCTAGTGCTAGCTACAAGTATTACAACAAGTTTTATTCAAAAAATTCCTCTTGGGGCCATCCAATCCTCTGCGGCGGCTACCCCGCGTGTAGATCGGGGTTGCCGACAGGAGGGTTAAGACTCATCTCTGAGTCTCTTTAAAGGAATTATCAGCAAAATTACCTGAAAACCCATTTACTTACCTGGGGCTTTCTCCAGCCCCTTGCAGCTGACATGTCCCACGCCGCAGCTCCGCCGCCATCCCGGGGTCCCCGCACGGTGTCTCGCCAGGCGTCCTCTACTGCGCCTGTTCGAGCGCCGCTCTCAATCAAGGCCACGTTGTCCGCTGCTTACTGCGCCTGCGCAGTGCCATGCGTACAACGTGGGCTTGATTGACAGCCGTGCTTCACGCAGGTGCAGTAAGGACGACCTTGTGGTCGTCCTCTGCACCGCGCGGGGACCCCGGGCCGGCGACTGGGAATCTAGCTGTCAGCGTGGGACACTCGGCTGCAAAGGGATGGAGAAAACCCCAGGTAAGTAAATGGGTTTTCAGGTAATTTGGCTGATGGTTCCTTTAGGCCTCTTTCACAGTGGGATGTTAAAGTCACACGTTAGAAAATTGTATAACGCAGACTAACGCACAGCAATACAAAGTCTGTGTGACATTCACAGTGCACACGTGTGTGTAACGTGTAGCAATATTTAGAAAGTGCTGCATGCTGTGCGTTTAACAATAAATTTGCTGCGTTGTGTGTTGCACATTCTCAGTAAGGTTTTTTTTTTTGTTAAAAAATGTAACCACATGCGCCGTTTTCATTCCATCAGTATGCGACGAAAACGGCGCACCAAGAGACACATAACGCAATGCAAAATAACGTCCAATTTCATAACCTACATGCGCTGCGTTAGGGGCACGTTGTGCAACTTTAACGTCGCATCAAACGCAACGTCCCACTGTGAAATAGGCCTAAAGGTTTGCTTTAAAAATACACTATAAGCAATGGTAAAAAGGTACTTAAAATGCCAATAATGATACAACCTGGGGAGGGACGCTTCTAGTTCTACTTAATTTTGGCGTTCTTTCTAGTGTCATTATTTTTTTTGTTAGCATCAATATATCAGGCTTACAAATAAATATATAAGATTTATGCGTGTGTGTCGCTCTGAGCTATATTTCCCCTTCTCTTATTTAGCTGCAGGCCACTTGTAATGTAGACCAATCCTTATTTAATGACTGGTTCAGTGGACACCTCAATTTCCAGATTGAACATCAGTAAGTATTTCAGATTTCCCTTCCCTGTAGTGACCTCACTGTACTATTACTAACAGATGTCACTTTCTGCTCACAGCTTATTTCCCACAATGCCGAGACACAATTACTGGAAGGCTGCTCCTCTTGTTCGCTCACTGTGCAAGAAATATGGAGTCAATTACCAATCCAAACCACTGTTTACTGCATTTGCCGATATAGTTTCGTAAGTTATCTGAGTTTATTTCATTTTAAGAATAATTGAACTTACAGTGTACCTAAGGTGGACCTACATCAGGCGACTTGGGGGCCGATCGACCGTCCGATTTGATTATTATAATCGAATCAGATGAAAATTTGTGCCGCCAAGTGCATACCCGATCAATGATGAGACTAATTTTGGTCTGAAATTGGATGCATGAAGCAGTCAGACATGCTGCAAGATGTAGGGCCAACTTGCTCAATCGGGTGCACAGTGGTAACGGCACATGTCATGTATGCGGCTAATGTAAGAGCGGCAGATTTGGAAGACAGATGGGCACCGTGACACAGGACAGGTAATGTGCACACATGTACATTTATACAATAAGGAACAGCGGCAAGGCGGTGGACTCGGACGATTTCCGAGAATCGGCCTGCGGTGTATGGGCAGCCAACAGATCTCTTTCCGATCAGAGATTGGTTGAACCTGTCCATCAATTGCCTGATATATGGGCACACCACCTATAATCAATCACCACAGATAGGCCATGGCAATGCATTACTGATTAGCTGCCTGCAGTGATATGAGAACCCTCAGGCTGGTTGTGCAGCTTCTACATATCTCTCCTTGCTCTTTGCCAGCACCTCACTACAATCCATGGCTGTGTGTGACCACATTACTTACATATCTATGATCGTACATGTATATCTGTGGTCTGTTATCTTCATTTAGATATGGCTGCTCTCTATCCTGTCCAATTTGACCGGAAATGCAGCTAAAATATAACGACTCTGCTACAGCCTGGATTACACTTGGGTGGGGCGGCCAATAAAGACCACCTTGGACGAGAACATACAATCCATCTAGTGCAGTGATGGCTAACCTTGGCACTTCAGCTGTGACAAAACTACAAATCCCATGATGCCTCTGCCTCCCCGAGTTATGCTTAGAGCTGTCAGTATTTCAATGCCTCATGGGACGTGTAGTTCCACCACAACTGGAGTACCAAGGTTAGCCATCACTGATCTAGTGGGTGTACAGTAGCCTCCAATGTCACCTAAAGATCCGGCCCCCAGCACATTGTTCTCCCCACTCACCCTGCCCACGAGAAGCCATATCTGCCTTGGAGAGCTTGTTTATCTAAGTACAGTGTAACCAGTGGCGTATCTATAGGGGAGCATCTATGGCTAGTGCCATGGGTGTCACAGCACCCATGGGCACCATGCCCGCACCCCCCTTCTCCCTGTGCTGCGCTGCTAAAATGTATTTATTGAGGCCCTGCTCAAAAACAGTCACCCCCTCCTCCTCTCCGTGCTGCGCGCCACGTGCTGCATGTATTGAGAGCCCCTCCTTCTCCACCTCTCCCCCTCCTTCCCCGTGCTGCCGCCGCTACAGCATGAACAGACCTGGAATCAGCGGCGACCAGGAGACAGGACAGGAGATTGGGTACATAGTAGCTGCACGGTGAACTTCAAATGCAGGAGTAACCGATGCTGTCACTTCCTGCATTTGAAGTTCACCGTGCAGCTACTATGTGCCCGATCTCCTGTCATTTTTCCTGGTCACCGCTGATTCCAGGTCTGATCATGCTTTAGCAGCAGCAGCATGGGGAAGAAGGAGGGGAGAGGTGGAGAAGGAGGGGGAGAGGCTCTCAATACATTGAGCACGGAGAGGAGGAGGGGACGACTGTTTTTGAGCGGCGGCTCAATAAATACATTTTAGTGCCGCCGCTGATCTTAAGGTGTGCAGCACGGGGGAGAGTGGAAACTGTATTGAGCCGTGTGGAAGCGCAATTTTGAGCGCAGCACAGGGAGAAGGAAAGGGGGCTACCGGTCTGCCTTGGGGGGAGAAAATGGGCCTATTTTGTGTGGTGGGGGTGTGGGTAAGTTTTTTGGGGGAGCGCAATTTTAGGCCTCTTGCACACTGCAAGTGATTCAGATTCCGCTTTTTAATCAGTTTTTACATCCGATTCAGATTCCAATTTGCAGTTTGCTTCCTGCACACTGCAAATCGGAATCTGAATCGGATGTAAAAACTGATTAAAACGCGGAATCTGAATCGGAATCACTTACAGTGTGCAAGAGGCCTTAGTGTTTGCCACAGGAGCTGGTTTACCCAGATACACCCCTGAGTGTAACCCATAGAAACACCTTCTGGCAGCCACCAATTAGGTTGCAGCTGGCTAGCTGGGAAAGGGGGGGGGGTTGCGTGGCATCGCAGATAGGGGTGGCCACACACACATCTAATGATTTATGGGCAGGCTGGTGAGTTATTAAACCTATTACCTGCCAATCTCCTGGCACTATTAACAGGGATCATTACATTACAGGTTTTTACATTTGTCACTCTTGGTACTCTTTAACATTGCCCCTCGGTGGCAGGGATGCACACTTGTACTGCAGGATTTGATTTGCAGAAATGGAGGGTAGGATTCGAATATACGTAAATGTTCCAGGGATTCAATGGTTTTGTCATCCCATCTCTAGTTACATCAAACCTTTGTCAACAAATAGCATATCGTTTTTAACAAATGCAGTCTAGTTTTATTGGATCACTTCTCTTTTTTATGCATCTCCAATTTCAGGAGATCAATCCTTAAATTCCATGTGACAGCGCTCTTGGTAAATCACTTTTCTCGAATGATGTTGACAGTTTTTTGACAAAGAAAAAATGTGCAGTTTTAGTTTTCAAGAATAGTTCTAACTTGTTGCTTGGCTTCTGTCTTCTGCAGTTCTCTTAAGGAGTCTGGTGAGCTGTGGCTGGATGCGTATCTGCACAAATAAGGAAAGTATTCTGCCTGCCATACTGCAGTATTTACTTCTGAGACACAAGACAGCCGGAGGAACTACTGCTGCCAATGCTGTACTTCTCACCATTCCAGCAGTCTCTGCCCAGTCATGCAATCACCCGCAGTCTCTGCCCAGTTATGAAATCACCTGCAGTCTCTGCCCAGTCGTACAATCACCCGCAGTCTCTGCCCAGTTATGAAATCACCCGCAGTCTCTGCCCAGTCGTGCAGTCATCCACAGTCTATGCCCAGTCATGCAATCACCCGCAGTCTCTGCCCATTCATGCAATCACCCGCAGTCTCTGCCCAGTTATGAAATCACCCGCAGTCTCTGCATGACTGGGCAGAGACTGCGGGTGATTGCATGACTGGGCAAAGACTGCAGGTGACTGCATGACTGGGCAAAGACTGCAGGTGACTGCATGACTGGGCAGAGACTGTGGGTGATTTCATAACTGGGCAGAGACTGCGGGTGATTGCATGACTGGGCAGAGACTGCGGGTGATTGCATGACTGGGCAGAGACTGCGGGTGATTGCATGACTGGGCAAAGACTGCTGGTGACTGCATGACTGGGCAGAGACTGTGGGTGATTTCATAACTGGGCAGAGACTGCGGGTGATTGCATGACTGGGCAGAGACTGCGGGTGATTGCATGACTGGGCAGAGACTGCGGGTGATTGCATGACTGGGCATAGACTGTGGGTGACTGCATGACTGGGCAGAGACTGCGGGTGATTGCATGACTGGGCAGAGACTGCGGGTGATTGCATGACTGGGCAGAGACTGCGGGTGATTGCATGACTGGGCAGAGACTGCGGGTGATTGCATGACTGGGCATAGACTGTGGGTGACTGCATGACTGGGCAATCACCCGCAGTCTCTGCCCCGTTATGAAATCACCCACAGTCTCTGCCCAGTCATGCAGTCACCTGCAGTCTTTGCCCAGTCATGCAATCACCCGCAGTCTCTGCCCAGTCATGCAATCACCCGCAGTCTCTGCCCAGTCATGCAATCACCCGCAGTCTCTGCCCAGTTATGAAATCACCCACAGTCTCTGCCCAGTCATGCAGTCACCCGCAGTCTCTGCCCAGTCATGCAATCACCCGCAGTCTCTGCCCAGTCATGCAATCACTCGCAGTCTCTGCCCAGTCATGCAATCACCCGCAGTCTCTGCCCAGTCATGCAGTCACCTGCAGTCTTTGCCCAGTCATGCAATCACCCGCAGTCTCTGCCCAGTCATGAAATCACCCGCAGTCTCTGCCCAGTCATGCAGTCACCTGCAGTCTTTGCCCAGTCATGCAATCACTCGCAGTCTCTGCCCAGTCATGCAATCACCCGCAGTCTCTGCCCAGTCATGCAGTGTCTGCAGAGCTGCATAGATGAAGTGATGTTACTCATTCACAGTCATGGCACCCCAAAATAACTCCTGACTCACGCACAACGCTCCTTGCTGATGACAATCTAGGTGCAGCACTGAAATTTTATTTTGTAGCTTAAGAAGAAAATTGACATTTCCTCATTTTATACTTATGAAAGGATAGCAGTGAGGGCTTAAGTGCAAATAATAGGGCCCTCCAGTGAAAATGTCCTGCTCCCACTTTCAGGTGACCCCAGCAAGTGTGGTTACCTTAACCCCAGTCTATCCCCCCCCCCCCCCCCCCAGCAAGTGTAGCTAATTCAAACATATTTGGCAATCATGACTCCACATACATAACAGTTATGGCCAACATAACTCACCTCCCCCCACCATGACACGTGTAGGCAGTATAACTCTACCTCCCCTCCCAAACAAGTGTTGCCACCATTATGCCCCCTCTGACCATGTGTGGCCAGTATAACACCTTTCTCTCCCTGGCAAGTCTAGCTAGTACAACACCGACCCTTGGCTAGTATAACCTCCCCACCAAATATGTGACACTGCCTGCAGTGTATTACAGTGGAACATTGTATTTTACCTGCTCCAGCACAGGATCTGACCTGCTCTTCACTCCAGCCATGTTCTGTTGCAAACCTCCATGTAGCTTCTGAGTGTCCCTACATGTGACACAACATGCAGGAGCAATCAGGAGCCTCAGAGCAGGCAGCTAGGAGGAGAGCGGACCTGACACTGGAGCAGGCTAAATACTGTGCTCTGTTGTGCATATTGGGGAGCAGACGGCAGCTGCCCAAGGAATTGGGGGGGGGGGGGGGGGTGATGGTGAGAAGAGGGGATTGTTGTTACACCCTTATTAGTAGTTCCACAATGTACTTGCATTGTACTGGCTGGGTGCTGTCATAGACTCTGTCCGAGCTTCTCCCACCCTTTGCCTTTCTGTCCCACCCCAACATGCCTTTGAATACACTGAGGATGTACAGTTATACTTGTAGACAGCAGGCAGAGCTCACAAGCCTCGAAATCTTTTATACAAGAGATTGTTCCAAAAACAGCGACATGTTCCCCTAACAAAAACGTGGTTGAAGTGCGAATTAGAAATTGCCAAATATCAAAGTGAGGATTCCAAGTATAGAAAATGCACCATCATTCAATTATAGGATAGAAAAAAAGATATCTAACATGACTATCCTAATGAATGCATCCATAAATATCTGTTTCTACATAGGGCGTTTTCTATTGATGCTGGACATTTGCTACTTGGAATATTTCAATTAAGATATTCTAATGACGATCTTTCTGGGATGTTTAGAAACTGAAAATGTTAGTCTCTGTATAGCATAAGAGTCTGAACCAAATTACAGAAGTACAGCCAATAGGAACATGAGCTTTATTCGCAAGGCCCTTGCTAGCTCGTGGGCTCAATACATGTATGCCGAATATCCAGTAGTGGAGCTGGTTCTTTTACCAAGATGATACTCTACCTAAGATGTCATTTTTATATACATCTGTTTTCAGGATCTGCATTACAAATGCTGCTGGTCTGTCTGCTATCCCCAGGCACAGCCCAACTATTTTAATGCAAGTTCTGTCCACGATTAATACGTTCTGTTTTTGATAAATTCTAGTTTGATAACTCATCTATTCCTTATTTCTTTTTCCACTTGGGAAACACGAAGATGACATCTACACGCATATATTGCCAAGACTGCCCATCTACTGTGGCCATGTCAAGGAGGTCTTAAAGCAGAACTTCAGACACTATATAAAAAAATCACATGTAGTGAAAATGAATTAAACTGCGGTAATAGGATGCATGGGGAGGCAGTGAGAGTGGTCTTGATTGACAAGTTGCTATCCCCTTTCCTATAGTGGCTATGACCAGAAGTGATAAGTGTAGAAAGCAATGGAAGAGGCATAGGACAGTAAAGACACTCACATTCCTGTCACCATGAGCTGCAAATGTGCACACATGGAGTGTGTCTTAAAACAATCTTGGTGGAAGTGGTTTCCAGAAAAAGGCTACTTTGTGAGTGGGAAGCCTCTGCACAGTTCAGAGGCTTCCCAGATCATCTTACATCCTACCATTTCAGTGCTGAGTCCCTCTATACAATCCAACCAGTGGAAAATGTTACTTCAGTGCACAAGTATGGACATACTGGGCATGTGTGAGTATGGTCTGTGCAGGCCCAATAGAATGAAGACGTTTGTGCATGGCGTTTTCCCTCTGTGCACAAGTGCCTTCATTCTACTGGACTTGCGTGGAGCGCATGCACAGTACCACCACTGCCAGTGCTTGTCGGGTGTAAGAAGATACAGGAAGCCTCCTGACTACCCAGTGGCCTACTACTACTGAGGTAACTATTTATGTGCCAAATAAGGATGGTAAATGAGATGAAAATAATTTTGAGTTGATACAGGATTATGCAAATTCATGCGGCTTGAAAATGGACTAATCAAACTTTATCTTGGTTTGATTTGACTGGGCCACTTTAAAACTGCATACATATGCAAATAAAATGTACATAAAGTGGAATTATTTGCATCTCATTGATCATCCCTAGTGTCAAAATTGGAACTATGGATTTCAGTTTGGGGTTTTGTATTTTTTTTTTTTTTTACAATAGAGTAACCAAGCAGCTCGGGGTGACCCAAGCCACTAGAAATGTAGTGTCCAATCCTTTAGATACAATACCGACATCTGGTGGCCACTGCTGGTAATGCACTCTTGTCAATGATGAGTAGCAGTAGAGTATGTTAGCGATCAGTAAAAGTAAGAAGGCTTCTGAAGAATGCTCATTTAGCTGAAAGCTAAAGCCTGATACACACATCCAATGTTGACTGGCCAATTTTACCACTTCCATGTAGTATGAGAGCCTACCTCCACAATCTGTTCATAGAATTAGGTTGGATTTCATAACTGAATAGGGAAAAGTAACGTAATGGCTTTTACACAGATTTACTTTCACACTGATGAATAGGAACAGCATATCAAAAACAGTAGAAAATGATGTAAAACCCTTTATTGCACCATAATTGCAGCTTATAAATATGTAGATATAATTTAAAATTGCTAGAGGCTGCAATTATGTTCAAAGAAATCTTCTGTACAGAATATTTGGTATAAAGCAGCCTTACCTGACATTTGCTAGCGATGATTGCATCCATTCACACTTATTGTTTAATAAAGTAGTGTCTATAAGAAATTGAGCTCCTCTGAACATTATATCTCTAGCTGGGTATTGAGATTCCTTTGAGAATGCCAACCTGCTGTACAGGACTCTCAAACAACCAATAATTTGGAGGCTCTCCTGGCAAGAGGGCCACTTTGTAGTTTAGCATCAGCAAGGCCCTTGTTTTCACATTTACTTCCAGAACACTAATCATTCTGATTTATTGCCACTGATTGTATACAAGAGTCAAACTCTGGTCTGATTGTATCGCAATGACTAATACATTGATTTTCATAATTGTTAGGATTTTTGTGAATTTTGTACTGCTGTGTTACGGCAAGCAATGAATAATGCCCTTCTAACAACACAATGGTTTATTGCAAAGAATATATTTAGAAACAGTTTTAACTTGTATTGTTATAATAAACTTTGGTATGCTTATACATGCAGTCTTAATTCTTTTCACTGTCAGACCAGACAGCTAGATGGCAAATGTGAGAAAATGTTGTGTATATTATGTTTTACTAGATACCTAGGATACATTTGACATAAAAAATATCCCGCCACTTAATGAAAGTTAATCTACATGAATACGTTTTTGCCAACCTGAAGTGAGAATGCAAACTGCGACCGTTTCCTGTCTGATTGCATGAAAACATCCTGTGGACTATGAATATATCACTGCAAAACAAAAATCACATCCAAGAAAATCTCCAAAAAATGTCACCTAATGCTGATCTGACAGCCGCATGCAACACTCTAAGGCTAGGTTCACGCTAAGGTGTTTTCTGCACTGCAAAAACAGGATTCCATTAAATATAATTGCATTGCGCTTGCTATGCGATTATATTGTCTAACGTACCACAACATTTCAGTGTGAATGTAGCCAAAGGCCCCATTCACAATGGTGCGGTGCAACCAGGGCTGTGGAGTCGGTACAAAAATCATATGGTGCATACTCAGACGATGAAACCTTCAACTCCAGGTACCCAAAATTGCTCCCACTCCTCGACTCATACTTTAGTCTGATACTTACAGTGCATCCAGAAAGTATTTACAGCGCATCACTTTTTCCACATTTTGTTGTGTCGGCCTTATTCCCGAATGGATTTAATTTTTCTCTCAAAATTCTACACACAACACCCCATAATGACAACATAAAAAAAAAAATTAAGGGTTCGTTAAATTTATTAAACATAAAAAAACAAACTGAGAAATCACATGCACATAAGCATTCACAGCCTTTGCTCAATACTTTGCTATGCTCGTTTGGCAGCATGTCTTTTTAAATATGACGCCACAAGCTTGGCCTACCTATCCTTGGCCAGTATCGCCCATTCCTCTTTGCGGCACGTCTCAAGTTCCATCAGGTAGGATGGGAAACGTTGGTGGCACAGCCATTTTAAGTTATCTCCAGAGATGTTCAATTGCATTTAAGTCTGGGCTCTGGCTGGGCCACTCAAGGAAATTCACAGTTGTCCTGAAGCCACTCCTTTGATATGTGCTTAAGCTCGTTGTCCTGCTGAAAGATAAACCGTTGCCACCAGGGCCGGGTTTACCATAAGGCACATGCCTACAGGCGCCTGATGGTCAAAAGGCGGCTCACTCCCTACCCTAGTACCTTCCTCCCTCTTTTCCTATGCAAAGTCCTGATGAGAGTGTAAATGAGAGGTTACTCACCCAGCTCTCTGCATTCCACTGACAAAATCTCCGTTCAGTCAAAGGTACCTCTAGCTACTTAATACTGAGCTTCCTCCAGCTACCTAATACTTGGGGGCACCTCTAGCTACTTAGTATTAGGTAGCCAAAAATACGTTCAATAAGGGGCAGCTGTAGGTATCTTTGACAGGCAGGGGAGAAATGACAGGTGTGACAGAAAGCACACTTACGGTGCAGTTTGGTGGGGGTCTGCAGGTTCATGGAGGGCAAAGTCTAACGTGCCAGGACAATCTGTGCTTATAGGCTCCTGAAAGGTAAATCCGGGCCTGGTTGCCCCAGTCTGAGTTCAAGAGCGCTCTGGAGCAGATTGTCATCCACATTGTCTCTGTACATTGCTGCAGTCATCTTTCCCTTTACGGGCGGGCCTTATTAGGATTATTTAGTTTATAGGGAATTAGAGTATTAAAACTAAAACAAAAGTATTTGGCTTGAGGAATGCCCTATAAACTATGTGAAAGGAATACAATTATGCAATGAGTAAACGTTTATCTCGGATCCACTTTATGCGTGGTACACACCATGCAATTTCCCCATCACATAAATGGTTCGAAAGATAGTTTCTGACAGATCCGATTTCCAATCCTTTTTCTTATCGATTTTCTGATCACTTCTATGCAAATCCATCAGAAAAACGATCAGAAATCAGACCTGTCGGAAATGTTCTATTCGACCCATCTATCTGATGGGAAATTGCATGGTGTGTACCAGGCTTAAGTGCCCTACAACTGAATGGAGGATTTTACAGCGGAGAGGCAGAATTGTATAAGGAAGGAGATTGCTCCTAGTACCTGTGGTGATCTGTGCCCTAATATATAAAAAAAATGTTGTTTTAATGGATAGTTTTTCTTTTAGAATGACGGCCTTTCCATACAGTTCATATCATATCACCTTCACTTTAGGAGGTAACAGATTATCATTAGAGATGAGCTTGGAATCCAATAGTAAAATTTACATGAACTTTAAATGTCATTTGTGTCTAGCAGTCGCTGGTGATAAATCACCTTACAGCAGTTACCAGGCTTGATTGTTTCAGTTCTGAGCCCGAGGAAATTTGCACAGAAAGTTAGAACTGAGACTCACGCCTGCTCCTGTTCCGATTTTATGTAAGTGCGTCTAATCAATGCTTTAACTGTAAAAAACAGACTCATACACACATTACTGTCAAGCGCATTCTTCCCCTCCCTACCTCACCCACCAGATGCAGTGCCATCAACTCTCCTCCCCTCTCTACAGAAAATGTACTCAACAACCAGGTATACACTGCGATGTGTCAGTACAGCACTCCTTGCCTGCAGTGTCAGAAGCAGAATGGAGTATGATTCTTATGGGTGACACTGAAGGATTGTACACATCTTGAGGCCTAGTTCATATGAACAAATGTCAGTCAGCAGGTGCTCTGTGTCATCCACACATGTGAACAAGTGTTTGTCAGAGACTAGAGGCACCCGGGGTCGGCGCTGCTGGAGTGCCTGTAAAGTGTTGTGGCCAATATAGTAACAACTAAGCAGGTAGAAGAATCAACCACCAGACTTTATATAAAAACTGCTATAATACTGTGTTGGCAACAGCAAATAGCTGACTGCGAGGGGTAGCAATATTATTGTAGGGCTGGACACGTCATACCATTAAATTGTAAATGTTCTAAAGCAGGAAATGCAGATATGTGTTAGTTACTAAGGAGTGTCTGCTGTTCCTTCTGAATTTGACACACACACACACTAAAGAATGTAATTTACATATTTTAATGAAAAACAACATGGACATTTCCACACATATTGATTAACAGAAAACAAATAATCTCATAAGTTCTTTATTTGCCTTTTTTAAACTTCCCTGAGGGGGTGCCTGCTGTCTTTGCCTTTTTCTTGGCTGAGCCCTTAACATCGATCTCTTTCCGCTTGGTGGAACTGATGGATCCAGTCACCTTGAAAAAGTCATCTAACCGACCCTGGGTGCTGCCCTGACGGTTCTTAGCCAGCTTCTTGGCACCATTGCGAATACGGTCCTCATTAAATTGCTTTTCTTCACACATAAAGGTCACCAGTCCATCCTCATCTGGCTCCTGCCATTTTAGCTCCAGATTACTTACATCAACAATCTCAGGCTCTAAGAAGAGTTGACGGGCTTCCTTGAAAAGCCAGTTTTCTGGGACGGGGTATTTCTTTAGGTCTATGTTGTCTAAGACCTCATCAATGGATTTGTGCTGTTTGATCAGTTCTATGGCTCTCTTTGGACCAATACCTCGGATGGTCTCACAGTAATCACAGCCTAGCAATATGCAGAGATCTATGAACTGCTCTTGCGTAATACCGATTTCCTGTAGGGCGCGACTGAGGTGGAACTCCTGGATGGGAAGCTTTTTGGCCTCACTGGCTGTGAGATGACGAAGCAACAGAGGAGTACCAAAGGTCAGGGCGTCCATATCTTCAGTTGCAGCAGCATACACTTTTCCAGCTTTTACCAAAGCAGCACACGTGGCCTCTGCCTCACATGGAGCATCTACATAAGGAATACCCATTAATGTCAGGAGTTTCTTACACTCCTCATTATGCTGCTTGGTGACCTTCACAAGTCTCTTGTTGAATTTTTCAATATTCTCTACTTCTCCTGCCTCTTCTGCTGCTTCCAGCTGCTTCTCTGCCTCTGCCCTCCTTTCACTGCGCTTGGCCAGTTCACCCGACTTTAGCTGAGGAGGCTTCCCATCAAACACATATACTGGCTTGATACCGTTCTCCACCATGCGAATTGTACGATAGAACATGCCCATTAAATGGCTGGTGGTTTCACCTTCCTCATTTTGGAGCAAGTTCCCATCCTGCCGCACTGCAATCAGGAACTGGTAGATACACATAGAGGCGTCAACTGCAACTTTACGCCCAAAGTAACTTTTTATGTCATTTTCTTTAATAGCCCCGCGTGCCACATCTGCAATTAATTTGGTGAGACCGTGTATTCCCATTGTAGTGCTGGACACAAACTGTCTGCTATTGCTGAACCTGAAAAATGAAAAGGGAAAACATAAGATTACAGGGAACTACAACTTAATCACTCCTAGCATAAAGATATGGGGGATATCAACTAAAGCTGGCAAATAAATATGATCCAACAAACACAAACTGAAACTTCTAAGAAAAAAAAAAAAAAGTCTATTAGGTGACAAAAAAAATTCAACATGCACCTGGATCAGAAAATAGTGGAGTTGAAGAAAGGTTAGTAAATAAAAGTTGTGCGCCTGCAGTCAAGTGAGGCCCCCAGAGTCAAAGCGCAATTAAAGAGAACCAGAGCTAACCTAAAGAAAAGATTCTATACATACCTGGGGCTTCCTCCAGCCCCATACGCACCGATCGCTCCCACGCCGCCATCCACCGCTGTCCGCATCTAGGAGAACCGGGACCCCACTCTGCCGCCAGTCGGAGCCAGTCTAGCATAGCAGAGGTGCGCTCTTTGCGTATCT